>NW_027467782.1:35685519-36059703 GCF_004210375.1 Tachypleus tridentatus
TCAACCTTCTAATGCCAAGGACAAGTCATGAAATCTCATTTGTCTGGTTGAGATTGCACGTGTATGTAGCTAATTCTGTTTATATTTTACTGTGGATTACACCTATGACAGATTCATTTCCTACATCATGAGCAAAGAGCATACTTGTTCCAGAAGTCAGTATGGTACCTCATAAGTGTGTTTCATTTTCATCTCAAAGCACATACATTCATTCAGGAGTCACTTTCCACTTGGTTCCCACATTGTATGCTAAAACTTTGCAGTGTTGAATTCAAGTTTTATATGAAAGGAGGTAAGACCATATTGGAAGTTAACATATTTCATGCACTGAAAATGCATTTCTGATAGCTGCTTACTTCCTCTACCCTTGGCTGGTGTTCTTCTTTTATAACCTGCCATGAAAGTGAGGATTGTTTTACTTTCAGCATTTACGTGGTTTTTGTTGTTTTATTGAATTCTGTTGATATGTCTGTTTTAGGTAAGCTGTTTGTATTAGGTTGGTTTTGTTCTGTTGGTGTTCTGATCTGATAAATACGTTGTTTTATTTGTTTGTATTTATCACATCCTTAGTAATTTGCTGTATGGGTTTGACCACAGTTACAACATTTAGGTGTTTCCTTATCTTTTTTTGCATTGGTTGATATGGTGTTCCCCGCCACATCCGCAGCATCTCGGTGTTGCTAAGCAGGCTGCTGAGACATGCCCATATCTTTGGCAATTGTAGCATTGTGTTACAACAACTACCGGAGTTTTCAGTTGCTCTACTTGGTATTTTTTATACCAAAGCGTTATTCCATTATTTATTAATTTTTGTATGTTGTAACTGTCGTCAATATCAATGCGTATGAGATTCGTGGGTGCCTGTGTTTTCTTTGAGATTATACGTTCTATTTTATTGTGTGGAATGCCTTGTTCATCTAAAGCTTGTGTGACTGATTCTAAGTTAATGGTCTGGTGAACCCCTCTTACCACAATGGCTTTAGGCTGCTGCTCACTTCCTGGAAGGTGAATTTTAATTTTTCCTGGTTTTAAGGTATCTGCTGGCCCCTCCTTTACTAATCTGTTAAGGTCAGCTACGTCATGCCCTTGAACAAAGACACCGCTTCTGGGCAGACACTTAATATTAACTATGGTTAATTAAGTTACTTTTATTATCGTGGTAAGTAAACTTGGCAACAAAACTTAGCTTGTAATACAAATTTGGAAATTATATAGTTTTAATTTCCTAGTTTTATAGGACAACATTTAAAAATGTCTTCAATTTTCCATTGTTTCAGAATTGTGATATTTGCATTTTAAGTATTTCCTCTTTTCTCATTTATTGACCACTTGTCCAAGAAGTACAAAATTTAACATAAGTCGCTCATTATAATATTGTTATTACTCAGATAAAGTATAATTTTTACAGCCTTCAATCTCATTTGGTTACAGAGCCATAAACTAGAAAATCAAGTCCATTTAGCCATACCCATAATTAAGTTTTCTCTTTCACAAGTTTCCAATATTTAGTTCTCTTTGATATTTAAAACTATATTACTTTTAACCAACAGAAATCAAATATTATATTACATAATTTTCTGTACAGGAGTTTGTTTATTTTGCTTCCAGTGCAAATTTTATTCCCACAGGAAACACATTGGCAAGTTTAGCTAAATTTTTATTGGGTCTTACTGAATGGTAAGAAAGCCAGAAAATTTTGATAGTCCTAGGACAATATGTGCTTTTAGCATGTTATTTTGTATTCTTTGTTGCAATTTTGATTAACTAAAAATCATTTAGTGCAGTAATACCATTATAATAATAGTTTTAATTGAGAGTTGATAAAAAAAGGCCCAGGTAAGTACTATATTTCTAGTTTTCGTGTGTACTATTTATTATTATAAAGGTAAATAAAATATAAGTTTTAGAGTAGGTTAAATAAATAAAAAAACAAAATGATTTCCTGTGATATGCTCATTAGTAACCAATGCATTACATAATTTCTTCAGGTAACATAAGCTACATGTTTACAAAGTGGTTCACAACTTGTGTGGTGATATCATTAGTTAGACACAGTTCAAAGAGCAATAAAATTTAGGCATAAATATACATATATTGTTAAGGGCTTAAAGCTATTTAAGATAGTCAAATGTGTCGTGAAGTCATTCTTGAAAATAAAAAGGGCAATATATTTTCTTTTCACGGTATATGAGGTGTAGAGTTAGAATGGGGAAAATAACATAACACGTAAAGTTTTACTGAAAAAACACATTGAAATTCCAGTGCAATTACCCACCCTTTTTCACAGTTATAGCTATTTTTCATATGATTTCCTTCTCGTGCACAGATTGTCACTCACTACTAGCTGTGAATTACTATCTAATTACACATGTATGCCACATGTGCAAATTAGCATTCAACAACTCTCCACCAGTATGAGTGTAACACATCCTTTTTCTGATATATATATTACCACATCAACCTGCCACAATCAAGGCAGGTTATCTTGATTGCAGGGTATAGCCATACATTACAAACCCTTTCAGATATTTCCAGTGTCAGTGTTTCGGTCGCTCAAAGACGTCATGTTGTGGTTCATTGAACTGTGCTCATTCTTGTCCAGAATAGTTAGAAGAAAAAGAGATGCAGCATTTGAAAACGATTCATAACATTACTTATCCTGAGGCTTGAAAATTGCTGTCCAGCACTTCATCTCAGATGTATGGCTGCTGCATGTCATCCCACAACTACAGTGGGAGTGCAGACAGATATCTCTGTGTCTCCAAAAGAATCATTCTTAAACCAAATGAAAAGGATTTTGACCTGCATTGTTAAAAAGTTGATGAATTAGCTTAACATCCATCTCTGTCCCTAACATACATTCCAACAAATCCCAAGATCCACTTCCTCTGGTTCTGGGTACAGGCATTTCTTTGGGTGCATCACCTTCTCCCACCACAAGATGCAAAGGATCATTTGTTCTTGTCCCCAGTCACTGGAATCCTCTTTAAACAGCATAGACCTACCCAATCGACCCAGGACAGGATCCACGGAGGTTGACAGACCTCCCTCAAATAAAGACAGTAAAGAACAAAAGACATGCACGAAAACAGAAGGGTTCTCCACCCAACTTCCCTGCACATGAGTAATAATGTCCAACTTGATACAATGGAACTGTCGAGGTTTACGTTGTAATCTGGATGACATCAAAACACAGATTGCTTCCTACCATTCTGCATGTCTTTCCTTACAGGAAATATACCAGTAACCTGCCAATACAGTTACCTTTCAGTATTTTTTTTTTTTTTGTACAGAAATGACAGGCTGTGTGATGGATGAGCACATGTAGGGGTGGCATTGTTGGTTGATTAGCATGTGCCCACCCTGTCTTTGCCACTGGATGCACTCTTGGAGTCTATTCCTATCTTGCAAGGTGTTGCTGTACACTAATGCTAGTGATAATTTATTGTTTATGCATGACACCTTGTTAAGAGGATAAAATTAGTCTTACCTAAAATCTAGTGTGTCTTTTTAAAATCCCAAACTTGTTTATTCTTATCCTTTGGTTTTTTAGATATATCACAAGAAATCACAACACATTCATCCTTCCTGAATATTTTATATATTTCAATAAAGTCTATTCTCTCTCTCTTCTTTTTTTTAATGCTCTTAACATGCTTTTCATAAGTTGCCAGGTAAGTCAATCACGTATTTCAGTTGAAAACAGAGAATCTACCTAATTCTATCTAGTTTCTTTGGTTTTGTACATTTCTTGTCAACAAGCTTTTTTATTTTGTAAAATTTCAGTCATCAACATTATTTTAACTGAACTTTTCATGTTCTTAATTATAGGAATATGTTTTAAAGTCATTTTAAATACTTTATTGTGAGAGAGAAAAATGTAATGTAGATTGTATGGTCAGTAGTATGTACTTAATGGGCATTCTCTACTCAATCATACGAAATTAAATGTAGTCATGTTGTTTCGTATTCAGTCAGTAAATCAAACCACCCCACCCACTCCCCCACAAAAATTATATTTACCAAAGAGTTTAGCCTACTTCAAAGGCATCTTCACATTACAAAAGGAGAAAAGATATAACATTTATGAAAAGTTGTTTTACACCTAATGAAGGAAACACAAAATCACATGTTCATTGCAAATTTAATCACTTTTTATACCCTTATTTTAAAAGAGACCAGAAAATAGAGAGAATGGTGTTTCTGATTTTAAATATTTCTGGGAGAGCATGCCTCTGGATCTTCCTTAAGATATTGTGCATAAAATATGGTGTAGAGTCACAATCCAGCACTACATAGTACACTGACAGGATTATCTCCCTGATTCATTAGTATCACCCACTTAAACATACTGAAAACCTTGTCTGTTGATCTTTTATAAAGAGATCTTAATATAACCTTTCCATCCCTGGAGTAAGTTTAGTAGCTGTGGTGTGAACAATTTACAACAAATCAGTGTCATTACTCAGACAAAGCTCACACAATATTTCAAGTGAAGACTATCGAGGACCAACTAGTGGCTTGAATAGAAAGATAACTTCCTCGTTTTTACTTGATAATCAGTTTAAGTTGCATCACTCTGAACAGTCCTTCATACATCACCATTCCTTCTTGTGCATGAAAATCAAAGTTGTACACCACTTCATAAGTATTTGGTGGATCAGAGCAAGATATATTGATTATCTTTCTCATGAAGTTGTTTGATCCTGCAGGCACTTGTCACCTTGTAATTCAGAAGTTACTTTTGTTTCATAAGTGTTTAACAGAATTTGAATTAATAACTTTTTCTTTAATTATGTTTTTTATGTAAACCATTAAGATTTTCTATACTTAATCTTTTCCCATAGAAAGGGATTTTAAGATTATAAAATCTATTTATTTTATTATAATTTCTTCAATAAAGAAATAAGATTTGATATAAAATTGCAGAAAGACTTGCCAACAGTATGGTTAACAATGTAACTGAAATGTGTCTGAGGTAATTAACCACCTTAATACAAAAGTTTCCAATACCAAATAATTAGTAGTAAACTGTATTTTAACAAAAAGATTAATTATGGGCCATTGAAAAACAAACTTTATATTATGTATTATAAACATTCTCCCTGATTTTATTCATCACTCATGTTTAAAATTAACTGTAGCAAGTACATTTATGAAAAGTAATTTTTTACAGCATCCAATCAAGAGCAGTTTTCCTGATCAAGTCACTGGTGGTGTTTTATCAAAAGTGAAAAGAAAATTAGGCTTACTAGAAGTTTCCAAAATGGCAAGTGTATCTGAAGAATTTAAAAAAATGCACTTCAAAACATTTAGGCTACTGATTGTGATCCACATACATATTCCATTATCAATTAAATTATATTCTATTAAACCTGTATGTGTGCTTGGTCATTCTGACCAGTTCTGTAATCTCCATGTAACCATGAAATTACATGAACTACTGAAATGTTCTAAATATACAAAGTGTATCATCATGAGTTTTGGCAAATGTTTATGTAAAAGTTACAAGCCATTTATTAACTGAAATTATATTTCAAGTAAATTGCTTTCATAAAACATTTATCCATTAATTTTTGAATTCTCTGTCAAGTAATTCTGTGAAAAGTGTGATTTTTCATGCTAAGAATAAAATTAATGGTTACATTACAAATGGCTGACTAGCATGCCACGTAGATTTTGTAAAGTTTATATTAAAGTTGGTGATAAAGCCCTTCATTGCTCTGGTGAGTGTCAAAAATGGTATCATTTAAGATGTAAGAACTTTACTGAACAGGATTTGGAATATTTTAATGAAATTGGGAAAAGTTATGAATGTGATTTTTGTATGAGAAAAAAGAAAGTTAAGCCTAAATAGTGAATCTCCATTAAGAAGGACTGTGTCCATTTCGTTAGAGGGGGAGACAGTGAATCTTGTTGAGAATAGTGAGCTTGATTTAAATATGGGGGAGGCAGATATAAAGTTGCTTAAGACAAAAGTTACTGAAATTTTGTCAAGACTTGATGACTTTCACTTAATTAAAGTAAAGGTCGAAGAATTAGTGACTTCCTTTCAATTTTATTCAGAGAAGGTAGAAACTATGAGTAAGGATATCACAACTTTGAGAGCTGAAGTTAAGGAGTGTAAACAGGAAAATAAAACATTAAAGCACGAAAATGAAGAATTGTGGAAGGAGATGGCAAGTTTTCGGAGGAAGATGTGTGACGCGCGGAACAATTATCTTATAACTATAATGTTTTGATTGGAGGTATTCCAGAGAAGCCTAATGAGAATTTGCAAGAAGTTGTTGAGAAGATTACAACTACTTTTGGGGTTGACTGTGCTCCTACAGATATTGACACTGTTCATCGTATAGGAAAGAAAACAACTGAAAATAAGAGTCCGAGACAGATTGTTGTTAAGTTTTGTCGTAAGCAAATTAAATTTGATCTGCTTAAACTTAAGAAAACTAAATTTCGCTCTCTTAATACAAATGATATTAAGGTCTGTAATGAATCTTATCCAGTTTATGTTAACGAACATCTCTCCCCATATTATCGTGATATTTTCATGCAAGCAAAACGAAAACAGAAAGATCTTGGCTATAAATTTCTTTGGGTATCGAATGGTAATATTCTTATTAGGAAATCAGAAACTACTCAGCCCATTGTTTTATGCTGCTTGATTGATCTTAATAATTTATAAATTCTGCAATGGCTGATGATTTTGATGATATTGTTGGTGTTACACCAACTTTGTCTTCTCTTTCTGATTTACCAAATGTTTTTTCTGTTGGTCATTTAAATTTAATACATGTTAACATTCGAAGTCTTACTCAAAATTTTGACCAATTTCTTGTTTTTTACAATCAAGCGTTGTTAAATTTCATATAATAGCTTTTTCTGAAACTTGGTTTGTTGAGGATGGATTTGTTTCCTTTTCGATTCCAGGTTACTCCTTTTATTCTTCATCTTCTGGTCTAAATAAGGCTAGTGGAGTGGCAGTTTTTGTTAAATTTGAGATACTGACTATGATAAGAGAAGTACAGTACATTAAGTCTGATGCTTTAATTTTATTTTGTATGATTCAAAATAAGAAATTTAATCTCTTTGTTGTTTATCGATCTCCTAGATTGCCTGTATTGAAATTTATTGATGAGCTTTCATTAGAATTGAATTTATACAAATATGATATTAATATACTTGTTGGTGATTTTAATATAGATGTTTTGGCATTTGATGATGTTTGTTATAAAATGCATATTTTAAGTTTTTGTCTGAGAACAATCTTCGTATTATTATTTCTTCTCCTACACGGATAACCAATGTTACTAATTCTTGTATTGATCATTTTTTAATTAGTGGAAATACTGTTAAAATTGTTATTCTTATATTGTTGAGAGTTTTTTGACCGATCATTTTCCAATTGTTTTAGGTATAGACATTTTATCGGATCTAGAACATGTCTCAAATGTTCAAAAGATTAAGTATAATGATTTGAGTTCTTGTTTGAATTTTTCAGATTGGTCTTGTGTTATGAATTGTTCTGATGTTAATGTTGCTTATGATAATTTTGCTGAAGTGTTAACTGATTGTATTCAAAGTTGTACTACTACTGTTTCTGTGTCACGAAAGTTTAGAAAAATTAAGCCATGGATTACCAGTGAATTGGTTTTGTTAATGATTAAAAGAGATAAGTTAAAAAAGAAAGTACATCAATTTCCTGATGATATTTATCTAAAGATTAGATTTAAGTGTTTAAGGAATTATGTTGTTAGTTTGACCTGTAAGACTAAATGGACTTATTATCATAACCTGTTTAAGAATGCTAAAACTATTAAACAGAATTGGAATATTGTTAACTCTATTATTGATGTTAAAAAAAAAAAAGAAATTTTGTAATTTTGGTACTACTGATTTATCTGATTTGAATTATTTTTTGTTAATGTTGCTAAATCTACTTGCTCCGATCCTAAATTTTGTTCTCAGGGCATGCCTCCTGCTCCTTCTTCTTCTTGTTACCTATATCCTGTTACTGTATCTGAAACTATGAATAATATTTTCTCCTTATCAAATTCAGCTTCTAATGGTGTAGATGGTGTTTCGGTTAAGATTTTGAAAGCTAATGCTAATCTTTTTGCACCAATTTTGACTTTTTTAATTAATTTATCTTTTACTCAAGGGAAGTTTCCTAATGCTTTAAAGTTATCATTGGTCATTCCTATTTATAAATCTGGTAATATTTTTGATTTTACGAATTATAGACCTATTTCCTTATTAATACATTTCTCTAAACTATTTGAAAAATCTATGAAGATTAGAATTTTATCATTTCTTGATAGACATTCAGTTTTGTCTCCTTCTCAATTTGGCTTTCAGCCTGGGCTTGGAACGGAGGTTGCTGTTGCTAAACTTGTGGGAAGTATTACAGAAGCTTTGGATTCTGATCTTCATCCAATTGCTGTTTTTCTTGACTTAGCCAAAGCTTTTGATTCTGTTAATCATAAAATTTTGTTAAATAAATTATCTCATTATGGTTTTAGAGGCATTGTTTTTGATTGGTTTTTTTCTTACTTTCACAATAGAAAGCAATCGGTTTGTATCCATAATAATTATAGTAATGGCTTACAATTAATGTTGGAGTACCACAAGGTTCTGTTCTGGGCCCTTTATTATTTCTCATTTATATAAATGATATTCTTTACCAACAGTTTTCTGGAGATATCCAAGCCTATGCCGATGATATTGCTGTTGTTTATAGTAAGCCAAATCTAATTAATGAAGCCATTATTTCTAGTGATCTTAATAAAATTAAAAAATTGGCTTTTCTGTAATGGCTTCTCCTTAAATATATCTAAATCTTTTCTTCTTCAGTTTAACCTTTATGGTGTCATTCCAGCTTTTCCTTCTATTTTTTATCATTCCAATGATTGTTATACTTACCCTAATTGTAAGTGTCCCAAATTGACTCAAGTTTCCTCTGTTAAATATTTAGGAATTATTTTAGATCGAAAATTAAATTGGCAATTTCATATTAATTCTTTAGTTAATAAATTAAAATATAGTTCTATGCTAATTTTTGAACTTAGTCATTGTGCTCCTTATCATATTTTGTTAAGTGTATATTATGCTCTCTTTCAATCTTTCTTACAATATTGTATTTCAATTTGGGGTGGCACATATAAGACTTTTTTAATTCCTATTCACAAGTTGCAAAAAAGTGTTTTCTCTCTTATTTTTTACCCATAGGCTTGATACCGATTTCAGTAAATTTAACTCCCCTCTTTCATATGATAAACTTTATTTATATTTTTTAGCTTTATCTACAATGCATGTTTTTTTTAATAGGCCTTTTAAAGTCACTTCATATTTTACACGACTTCAATCTTTTTTTCCAATTAATGTACCCACACCACGTAAAACAGTTACACTTCATCAATATCTTTATTTGGCACCTCGTATTCATAATTTTATTCCTTACAGTATAAGATCTTCTATTAATCGTGTTAATCAAAAGAAATACTTAAAACAATGGATCTTAAATACTGATGATAATATTCTGGGAACTTTATTTTGATTTTGTAAGTTTTGATTTTACTTTATTATGTGTTTAACCATCACAGGACGAGTTAACTCTTTGTTGATGGTTTTATATTGTTATTTGATTTTTTGTGTCTAATTTATTGCTTAATAAATTTATTATTATTATTATTATTATATTTCATGGTTTTTATGTTTAATTTACCTTACTTATAATACCATCTTAATGAATATCATTTTTTTTATTTTTCATAGAACTTTAAACTTGCTCTCTCATCTTCACCACCATAACACCAACTGTAATGAAAGTAGTGAAACAAATGTTGGAAGTACATAATAATTGCAGATTGTGAAAATGCAATAAGAATTTTTATTTTTGCACAGCCTCAGTTTTCTAAACATTTCCTGATTGGCTGCTTTTGATTTTATTACTTTACAATGCCTTTCTGACCCAATATAATGATGTAATTGTTAAATATACACAGAAGTAAAACTTAACCAACCGACTGAAATACAAAGTGTACAACGGCACTAAACATCTTCAAGATCCAGATCCCTTCTTCCACCTCTTGTGGAGCAGATTGATTTTTTGTTCAAAACTGAACTATTTGTCTCTTATTTAAGTTTCTGCCAGGACCTTGGCCTTGAAGATGCTGTACCCTATTCACCATCTGAGACTTCAGCCTTGAACAGGGTCTTTCCATATGTCTCCAGTTCAGAGTCTGTACACTGGGTTCCACTCGTTATACTTTTTGGGAATATACAGTCTGCCATTCTTCCCTTTGGTCTTCATATTTAGGTGATGCTGACTGAGTTCAGTATGTCACAGATTGATGTTGCTTTTTCCATCAATCAGCCCACCACACTATGTTTTATTACCACCTCTGCCTGTTGCCTTTCTCTGAGTCATCTGAGGAAGGTTGATACTTGCATTTGGTTGTACTGTTTTCATTGCCAAACATCTTTTGAACCATTCTTTCATTCCCAGTTATACAGATGGTTTAAAATCAGTTAAGTCTATTGGATCTGCCATGGTTTGTTGCAGCTAGGTGGTTTTGTACAATATCCACTCTACAGTTTCTGTGTTCACTGTCAAGTTATATGGCATTTCTTTTGTTCTGAATGATATCGAAGCTACACAGTACACTCACTGTTCTATTTATACCAACTCTCTTCACTCTCTACTGGTCAGAGAATCGCTTTGTGTTAATTCTAACCTTATTTTCACAATATTCAACACTGGCTGGCCTATTTTTCTTCTATCTTCTATTCACATCCAGTTTTTCTGGATAACTGGTCATGTTGGTATTCACAGGAACAAGTTTGCTGACATTAAGTTGGTCTGATCTGGTGCTGTCACTGCTTTGCTTGTTCTATATATGGACTACAGTACTGTATTCAAGGCTCAGCTTCTATTTCCCGTATATTAGGATTGTTTCCTATATATTAATATCACCTATATTTCTATTCATTTTTCTATTTCACATATATTAGTATTGTTTCCTATATATTTCTTTACATTATCATTTTCTGTAATTTCCATTCCTTTTTATTTTTCTATTCTGTGAAACCTGTTTTAACATTTTTTTAACTGTTGTCACTGCCATCTTTCATGTAATGTGCACATTCTTTTATGTACATCTAAACATGACAGGAATGCCTTCTGTTATTATTTACATAAATGACATCAACATCTGTACTTGTAATGTGCCCTACTAATCATTGCTCTTTATTATCCTAAATAAATAATAGTCAATCGAGTTAAGATATTTTATGTCACATTTATTGGGTTATATGTTGTACTGATAAAGATTTAAGCACTCATTCAGTTTTACATGTAAATAAACAGTCAAAGGATTGTTAGGCTAGTTTGGCCTGCTTGAAATGAATAGTGTATTTTGTTCAGTTTAAATTCTTGCTCTTGCTCAGTATGTTAGTTATTGATATTTCTTTTCCAAAAGTTTAGTGATGCATTTGAAAGCCACGCTGTGTAACATTGAATAGATTCAAAATAGTTATTGGTATCTGAATAGACCTATTCACCTAAAAGTTCCATCAGTCTATAGAAATACAGAGATAAAAGTTAGTTTTGTATATCACCTTTTGAGTATATATATAAAGATTGGCGCTGCTTACTGTTAATAGGAAGATTTTGAATTTTAATGAAACATTAAGTTATGAAGTACTTTATAAAATGATAAACGTAGCATGAGATGGACTTAAAAATTGAAATAACTTTATTTTAACTAAACATTTTAGTAAACTGAAAACATTGAAGATCTACATGTTGCATTCTTTGGAAATAAGAAGCTTTATGGCTGTCAGGTATTTACAGTGTTAAAGAGTATAATGTGTGTGGTAGAAGGAACACTCTAAATGTCCCTCTGGTGTTAATATATATAATAAACAGTTTGTGTCATGCTTCTTTGTTTTAATAGTAATGGTCTACAATTTATATCATTGTTTTGTAACAAAACTACCAATTGATATTGTTAGGTCAACTATGGTATTTATGTTGTGAATGTTTAATATACATATTGGTTTGTTTTTTTTTCTTGTTAACTTTGGTGACAGAACAAAACAATTTAATTCAGAAAGTATATAGATTTAGAATTGATATTTTGTCTTTATTGAGCTTAGAGTAAGTTATTGCACAGTACATTTTTAAGCTTAATTATAAAACAAATAATACCCTAGGCTCACTTATTGCACCATGATAAGTTAGATAGCATTTTATTTATATTTTTTTCAGTTGTTTATTAACATTGAGGTATAGACAAAAGTAAGATAAAAATTACCAAGGGTTTCAGTGGAGTAGTGTTTCAACTAAGCCTTTGTTACAATAATGTTTTACACCCAATGCTTATATTTAGCCCATTAAATACACCTTCTGTTACTAATGTTAAGATCAGATGATAGCTAGTTGTGTCTAAGTGTGAATGTAAAGTACGTAATTCCCTCCAGTCTTACACTGTTAAATTATGGATAGCTAGCTGACTTCCGTTTAGTCTTACACTGTTAAATTAGGGATAGCTAGCTGACTTCCCTCCAGTCTTACACTGTTAAATTATGGATAGCTAGCTGACTTCCCTCCAGTCTTACACTGTTAAATTATGGATAGCTAGCTGACTTCCCTCCAGTCTTACACTGTTAAATTATGGATAGCTAGCTGACTTCCCTCCAGTCTTACACTGTTAAATTATGGATAGCTAGCTGACTTCCATCTAGTCTTACACTGTTAAATTAGGGATAGCTAGCTGACTTCCCTCCAGTCTTACACTGTTAAATTAGGGATAGCTAGCTGACTTCTGTCTAGTTTTACACTTCTAAATTGGGGATGGCTAATGCAGATAGCCCTCGTGTAGCATTGCATGAAATTCAAAAACAAACAAATAAATATAATTAAAGATGTATTAACTGTGGAAACTCCACTACGTAAAATAGTTACATATATTTTTCGATATCACATCTTCCAATTATTTTAGTTTAGTCACAGAGTCCATCAGTCTCCTTTCACTAAAACTGATTTCTTATTATTACTTTCTGACTTACGGTGTACAATTCCTTCTTCTTGTAATTTTTGTTAGTTAATTTACATATAACAGTTTACTTTATTTTGGTGCACTGGAATTTTTCTTGTAGAATTTTTGTAGTTATATTTTCTTATAATTTCTAGATCTTTTCATGACATGGGACTGGGCAACCTACTTTCATGACTATGGACAAGAAAATAGTAAGTATTGAAGGGTAAACCCACAAGTTGCTGTAGTTCTGCTTGAAAAGTAAGTGGAACATAAAAGTAATCAAAGTTAAATGTCACTCTATACTGCTTTATTATAAATTGTTAGTCTTTCCAATAATTATTATGCATGTTTTGATTTTTAAAAAAGGAAAATGAAAACATATAGCCACCTTAAAAGTTGTATGTTTAGTTACCTAGTCATATGTTGCCCTTAAGATACCTGATACTATTGATGTCTTACTTCAAGATGTGTCCTGCAAGATGTCAAGTTTCATTTTTTAAATTAAAAGTTATGTATTATTTAGTTTCTCAACTAGCCTTTAACAGGTGTAAATACAAATTTAGAAAGAATGAAGGTAAGATGATAAATAGTTGTACACTCTGAATAAAGTAATGTTTTATTTTTTCTTTCTTTAATGTTAGTTTATTTTTAGTATTGGTTAAATTGTTTGATTATTATATATTTGTTTATGAGGATTATTTTGCATTGTTATCTTAAGGTATGTGTTTAGAACAAAACTAAACCTTCTAAGCAGCTGAATCTTGTGTTTGGGATTATAGCAAAAACTTTGCTTGCATTGAGGGTTCCATGACACCCTTCTGATCATCATTAGTATGGTGATATGTTAGATGTACATAATATTCATTACTCATTTAATTTTTATTTGAACTATGTAGGTATTTTGTTTTGATCAGAAGTTGGAAAAAGTTGTAGATTTTATTACCAAAAAGTTTCTCTCCATAGATGTTTTTTATCATTGTAATATATTAAACATAACCTGAGAATTCTCTGTATTAATACCATAATTATTAATGAATCAGTTTTAACTGTCTAGAGTTTAATAATAGTTGAATGTTCCCATTATGTAAAAGCACAATTTTCACACTAACTTTAGATGAATGGGTAAAATGTTTTCTTTCTTGAGAGTATAATCAGTACTTGATTCTTCAATTAATGCATCAACATTTGTACAGAAACACAAAGTATCTTGCATGCTGTAGTGAGAAGCAAGACTTTTATGATAAATTCCATTGCCGTAAATGAAAGTTCCCCATGCTGTTTCAGTATAAAACAAGTCACAAATCTGATCATTTAGTTCATCTTGTGTGATCAGATGAGGCAGTTTATGCTGAGATGCCACAGGGGTAAAATTATTAAATGAAGGAAGTAAAGATCATTCATTGTCTTTTTTGCAGTATAACTTCTATTTCCCACTTTGCTGCTGGATGTGACACAAGAAAATCATCCCCATGAGGTACTGGTTTCATCACAGATGCAATCTCTGGATATTTAGTGTATTGTTTAGTTTTGTCTGAATATCCAGAAATATTAATGCAAAAATAACAGTAAGTTAGATGATGTTTGGGCTCACACTGTATCATTGAAATTGTAAATGACACAATTGCTCTTCTTTTATTTAGCCACTGTGTGAAGCCAGATTTGGAAACTGTACAAGACAAATGTAGCATAAACTGTTTAGGTGGTTTTTGGACTTTACTTGAAGTGAAAGTGATTATATCACAGGTATGATGTGAGGAAGATGGACTTTGTTTTGAGTGCGGGCAGAGCCAGACAAAGTAACCAACTGAGTGAGTGAGTGAAAAGCAGTTGAGAGAGAGGTGTATCACTCTGCCCATTTTAAGCTCAGTTGAGGGACTCCTCAAATATTCCTGTGCAGAAAAGGTGAACATGGGAATGAAGCAAAATTGGTGCAAGTCATTATAATTTTATCAAGAACAAGTAGCACATATAAACAATATATATGGAGTTTTACACCAATACAATACAGTTACTGTTTGAAGTTATCAAAAATTTATTCCTTTTGTTCATTAAACTTCCTATGTAAACTTAATTTCACAGTATAAACCTATTGAACTGAGCTGATTGTATGGTATTCCACATATTGTTGATAAAGTAGTGAGATACTACAGTATCTTAAAATCTAGAGGTGATGGACAAATTTTGATTACGTATCTGAAACCAAAACTAGTTAACTACCAAGAATCACTTGAGTTTTCTCTAGTAGCAAATGATTTGTTATGCAGTGTTACCTAAAACATTGTTTTGGGCAAATTTGTGTGTGTGCAGACTTGTAAAAGAGTTGATTGATTGATGAATTTGTGTTATAAAGATAAAAAGTTTGTTTGTTTTTTTTACTTTACAATGGTGTGTTTACACTTTATATTTTATAATGCATGTTTTTGAACCAAAGTTTATTTATTTATGAAAAGTGTATAACTACCTTTCAAGTTGTTTTAGAAATAAAATTATTGATAAAAAATACAAGTTTCAAATAATGCAACATTTTTTAAAGGGTCTTATTTTTTTTTAGGTAGGTCTTGTTCAGTCTTGTGAATGAAAAGGATTTGTACAATTTTAATAATATAATTTACTAATTTTTTAAAATATTAATTTGACCTATCCATACTTTTAGTGTGAATTAATGTTCTTTACTCCCTTAAGGGTGAGAGAAGCAGACAAGAAGATGTTGGTAGAAACTGCTCTAAAACTGCTCGGACAGTTAACATCAAACAGTGATTAGTATAATTGTACTTAATTTGTTACATATTTTGGTTTCCTATAATTACTGGCTTGATGGAAAGTATCCATTCAGTTTTTTGTGTGTTTAATGAATTACTAAAATGTGACTGTTCAATGTCAATAACATTGATATCAATTATTCTGAGAAGTGACTGAACCAGGCTTTCAGTTAACATTAATAAAATATAAAGATTCTTATCATGACCACAGTTTTGTTAAAAATGGATAGTTCTAGCAGCAGAGCTTACCATATTAATATTTGCCTTACAAGGAAATTAGGCAGAGAAGTGCACTTTCTACTTATTTCTAACAAAATATATTGACCAGTTTTTAATTGTTTGGCTATATAGTTTTAAAATTTTGTGAGAGACAAAAACGTTTATAACACTAAATTATTAAAATTATTTGACCCATGTGTTGCTTTATTTCTCAGTTTTAAATCACTTTTTGTTTAGCCCATTTATTGTGTTATAGAATAGGGAAAGTGTGATTCTGAGGGAAGTTTGATATTATAATTAAATTGTAATCATAACACAAATAATAAAAAAAGACATTAAACACGGGTCAGTGTTGTCTGGCAGATTTTAGTGTATTAGTCTATTAATAATTATACCTTGAGTGAAATTATAAGTAAAATATTACAATATAAGACAAACACTGAAATATTTTCTAACATAAAAAAAATAAAATTCATAAGGTTTCTAACTGATTTAGAAATTTAGGGAAAAAAAACTTCATTATAGTATGAATGTAGACATTTCAAGAAATCACTAGGTAAATTAACATGTTGCTATTGTGGTACATGTAATAGTTCTGTTCTAATTTTCCATTTGATTTAATAGCTAGCTCATAACTGTTTGGTCTCAAGGTAATATATAGATAGTAGAAAATTAACTTGAATCATCTTATAAACTGTTGTTGTGACACAACTGAATTCCTCGTGTTTTCTGAACATAACTTAACAACTAATTGTAAAGTTACATACAGATATTAGAATATAAACAAACCTTGTAGTATAATAAATAGCAGCTATGATAGATCTAAACTGTCTTCTTTATGATTCAACACACTGATATAGTTGTGTTAAGAGAGTCATCTGTATAAACAATATCTGTAAAGATATGTCTTCAAAACAAACACCAAGGGCCTTTATGAGATTTTTAGAATGGTACTTAATACAGTTTCTCAAGTGTGGTCCCAGTTATTACTGGAAGAAACATTTTCATGTGGATGCAAAGTAAAATTGCCAACCTGGTATGTGGTGAAGTAAAATGGTAAGCAGACAATACAGGAAAGAACAGTTAGTATTATGTACAATAATTTAGGTATAGTTGACTGGTATGCTGTAACATCATGAAGGGTGCTAAGAATACATTGTGTTATAATAATCCATAAATGGTAAAATGATTGTTACTATACCACAACTGCTGCAACCTAATGGCAGACACTAGAAAATCACAGTATTATGACAAGGGAATAAAAAATGGTTATGTGCTAATATGGTAATACTCTAATGTAGTGGGAGATGCTAAAAACAAACAAACAGTACTACAACCATGAACAAGTGGCTAAATGATTGTCACTGTGCTGTACCTTGATGTTGCTATAAGGTGACTGTTTTGTGGTGCTAAATAATTTGACAAAGTTGTTTACCAAACTAATGCAGAAGAGCATATGATGTTACTACTATAGAATAATTCAGTTTATTTGTTACATATACAAAACAAATATGTCTGTAGTAATATTACACAGTAGTATAATTTGTTTGTCATTGTATAAACAGACTTTTCATCCTCTACTTACATCAGACACTTAGAGCTGGCAGCTGGTTTTTACTCAATATTAAACATATTTACGAGCTGCGTATCTGAAAGCCAGTGTTCAGTTTATTTTGAAATAAATCTCACATCTCATGCTTGTAAGAAATGTTTGGTAGGATAGTCTACAAATGGGAAAAGAACTTTTAAAGATTCTTAAAAAATGGGAATAATGTTTGACATGTTTCTCTAATAATTTGACACTGAAAGAAGTTAGTTGTGCTTAACTTTTATGAAACATTTAAAGTTGTGCATTTTACTTGTCATATAAGTATGCTACTGGTTGAATTGTAATTGACTAATTAGATAAAATAATTATTAGCTATGTTGTAAAGTGCATTTTCAGCTCATAATGAATGATACATCATCAGGTTATTATGGTGGTATAGTTTTCAACAGTTTTTGTACTTTACATTAAATAAACCCCACTATTTGGTAGATGGTGTAGTTAAATACTTTTCCTTTGCAAAGAGGTTTTAGTGGAATAGTCCATTACAGTTAATAATAAGGTAATATAATTTACATTGTTTGTATGAATAATACATACTTCATGAAAAATATGTTAAGATCCATTTTTTTTCATAATTACAATCATTAAGTGTTGCTTTTTTTTAATATCATTCATGCTTTTTCATTTATAAATTTGACTGCTCATGGGAGAGATGTAATTAAACATTAAGGGTTTTTTTTTGTCTCTAGCACTATACTGTTTCTGCTTCTGTTTGTTTAATTTGTTTGTTATATGAAATACCAATTTTGAAGATCCCAAACTTGTAGATGTTTACAGCATTGGAACTACTAGTAAACATTTGTTAATGAAGAAGAATTTTTGTAACATTACTCCTGTTACTGATTGTAAACAGAAGACTTAGTACTCCTGATTTACATATTAATTTATGTTAGTACAAGTATAGTACTATATCATGTTGTTGTTTTTTTAATTCATGGAATACCTATTGTGAATCATATTAGATACTCAAGAGATTCAGACAAATGAAAAAGGTACAGAGCAATATAAAATTCTCACAAAAGATAGCCATGTTTAGATAGTGAGTAAAAACTTTTCATGTTTTGTTTTTGTTATTTGTTGGGAAAAAAAGTCAGAGTGGCCTTTTTAACTAATATAAAACAATTTGTTAATGATAGTGCAAGTTCCCTTGCACAGGCCTTCAACAGTTACAGAGATTAGTGATAAGGGTTAACATTTTCTGTGACCATTAGTTGTCTTAAGGGTTCAAAATATTTGTAAGCTAATAACCATCATGAAGGGTGGAAACTTCTGTAAGGTATCAGCCTCTGTGTTTCTTAAATGTTTTCACAAAAACTCTCAGTTGTTTACAATCCATTTTGTCAGGTTGGACTTCAATGGTCACATCATGATTCAAACTGCTTACTCTTGAATGTTCAACATTTAGTTGTTTCTTGTCCCAGCCTTTTGTATTACTTTGTTTTGACCATAGGCAATTTTTTTTTCAGAATAGTATGTTACTGTGGACATGAATAATTAGTGTAAATATGTGTATATTGCTTTGATGTTTTGAACTATGAAGTGCTTCTTTATGCTTAGTTTTACACTTCTGGAAACAGCTAAAACCATTTAACTCAATTGGGATTTTAACACTAGTTAAAAGGTTATAAAATTTGATAATATTGTCATGCTTTTGCTTTTGTGTAAATGATAAAAAATTGATCAGAGAAACTAACTTTAAGACATAATATTTATAAGTAGACTTCAAATAAAACAAGTCAGAACTATTTTTGTGTGTGTGTGTGTTTGGAAAATATTTTATTAATCATTATAAACTTATAACTGCTACAAAGAAACTGTATAACATATTTATTTTTCTGGTTGTGTTAGATGTTGATATTTTTCAGTTTGAAGAAATCAAGTTTTGTGGAATGTTTTTTTGTTCAGTAACTGAGAAAGATATTTATCTGTGTTGTACATTGTATGTTTTTTTTGTTTGTGGGTTACATTTGTTTTCCACAAAATAGTTTATTGTAACTTATCTGTTTATACCTTTGTTGCTGAGTTTTTGGGAGATAGTTTTCAAGTGCCTTTTGTGTGCAAACCAAACAATTTCCATAAAATCAGTTTATAAGTTTTTGGTAAATTTATCCTATTTAATAACACCATTTTTTTGCTTGAGTTGTATATAGAGCAATATTTACATGTTTATGTACACAGTATATTTATTACTTGTTTTGGTTTCTGAAAATATTGGATGGATGAATGGATAGAATACATTAAAAGTTAATTGTATACTTAGTGTCGTTTTGTTAGCTGGTGTTAATTTTTAATGTTTTAAACAGTAATTTGTATGTATTTACGAGTAATATATTATATGAAACTATGTTGTTTTATCCAATAACAAACAAGCATACTTTAATGAGATGTTGGTTGTTTTTTTTTTGAAGTTAAGAAATAATAATACAGTTGTTAACAGAATGACTAGTACATAGTTTCCAAAAAATGTTTTGTAGATTGTTTTTTATTATAGGCTGTGTGTGACTTACAGATATTGCTGTATAGTCACAGTTCTTTGTAGTAACATTTACTCTGCAACTCTAGATACATATACTTCTCCCTCAAGTACTTTTGTCAGACATCATTTCATTTGTAGGTCATAAAAACGTGAATATAATCTACAGCCTTTATTACTGTTTGTTTTTAACAACTAAAATAAGAAGACAATTTTTATGATACACTATCAAGATGTTCCTCTCATTTGATACTTCTGCTTATAATGACGTAAAATTATTTTTATGGAAGTAAACATCACAACTTTATTCAACATACATTATTATTGTGGCATTATATTTTATTTCATAACATTCAGTTTGAGTTGTTTTAAGGATAGTTTGGTACAGCTGCAGCAATGTATCCTTGTCTGATAAATTTTTTAGTGTTCCTCTTTCTTTTGTTCATGCAATCATATGTCCTAATGTGATATTAAGTACAGTGATTGTGAAGGAAAAAGAAAATTTATTTATTTTGAGTAAAGCATAAGGAGATATTGCCTTAAGGGGACTTTGCCTTTCCCTTCTGATCATTGGATTGCATAAATTTGGGTCGGTTTACATTTAGGGAACTTGGTCACGAATTGCACTGTTCCTCAGGACTTCTCTTTATACCCCAGATTCTGTAAGTGGAGCCAGTGAGTTCTTACCACACCCAGTTTTTATCCAAGTCCCTGAATGTTTTTGTTAGATTTTAGTAGGTGTAGCACTAACCTACTTGAAATACTGGCTCATATTTGATGTACCTTTATCTGGTTGAGGTATGTATGGCTTTTCTGTTTGATCTATGTAAATTCGGTTTATTGTTCATGGAAGAGAGTCCACTGTCTCCTCATAATTTCAAATGCAGAGTTTTTCCATTCTGAGTTTTTGGTTGAGCACAGTTATTCCACTTCCTCCCCATAATTCCAGGTGCAAGTAGAATGTACCTTTCCCACACAGTTGGGGTAAGAAGATGAATGTTCATAATTACATTAGTAATGTCCAGGTGGGTTTGGGTGATCAATTTGGAGTTTGAAGGTTGTGTGATTGAATCACTGTCACACACCAAACTTGTCTATCCTTTCAACCATGGGGATGTTAGAATATTACAGTCAATCCCACTATTTGTTCACAAAAGAATAGTCTAAGGGTTAGCAGTGGATAATGCTGACTAGCTACCTTCCCTCTAGTCTTGTGCTGCTAAATTAGGATGGCTAGCACAGATAGCCTTCATGTAGCTTTGTGCAAAATTCAAAAACAAAAAATCGTTTTGGGTGTATTTGTCATATTCATACAAAGTAAAAGTTCAACATTGAATAAAAAAGGGTAATCAAGTTAGTTTATAATATTTAATTACATTAAATATTATTAAAATACTTTAATTGTGAAATGGGCTTTCTGTGGTATAGTGGTTTGTGTGCTAGGCTGAGGATCAGAAAGTTTAAGGTTTTAGTCATGATGATATCAAATATGCTTCAGACTTTCAGCTGTGGAGATGCTATAGCATTGATAATCAGCATGGTTACTTGTTCAGTAGGCTAGACAGTGGGTGTTGCTGACTGGTTGCACTCTGAAAATAGGTTAAAATTACATATACCTTAGGAATTTCTGGCTTTTAGGCATCATTGATTAAAATACCAATTCAGATATTCTACAATACTGTAATGACTTGTATTTCTGTTATTGTTTTTACAAACTTAACACTACAAATACAGCTGTGTGATATTTTATTACATTTAAACAAAATTTATTTTTATTCTGTTATTTGACAATGTGCATGTAGTTCTGATTGGCTATATTTAATGTTATAAAGCACATGTTTTTCATTTTTAATTACATTTAATATTGCCAAGTGGATGCATGTAGTTTTGATACAGTACCTAATTTGTTTTGCATTGTAGTTTTTTTTGTTTACTGTTATCCTTTATATGCAAACCTATGGGTCACCACAAGCATCGAAACTACCCTCCACCTCACGAATAATGTTGTTTGCTGCATATTTACATGTAATTTGTCATGAAACAGTCCTCCACCAATAGAAGTATGAAGTGCTCTCTTGCATGATGCAGTTTTCTCCCTCTATTTGATTTCACCTAGAAATAATTTCTCATGGGCAGTTTTCTAGCTCAAAAATTCTGTTTTTCTTGCAATACTTTCTTGTTTAAATTATTATTTTCATTTGCAATTATTGTTAACTGCAGTATATTATTAACTTGTTTCTTTTCTTTTGGTTTGACATTTTTTTTCAAACCTTTTTTTAAATTCCTAACTTATTCACAGTCAAATATGTATTCAGAAATCATAACATTGTATTCAGATACAGGAGTCTTAGCTGAGGCTGTCTTAGTTTTTGTTTGTTGGGAGGTTGAACTTCATGTGGATTGCCTCTCTTCTATCTATCCTTATCAGATGCTTCTGATGCCAATAGATTCCATTCAGATAATGAAGAGTTTTACAGCTTGTTTCTCTCACTTTATTTGCTGTGCAAGTGTGTGTCTTGTCTCTCCTGAGGAACTGGCCAAGCCCATCCTATCAGCTATCTTGGATATGATCACTGATTTCTCAGGTATGTTACCTTTTATCTATATCCTGAGTTTCATGTGAACCTACCCCTTCCCTGCTACATCCCACCCCATCATGTGAGTACCAAGTGTTTCTTTTCTTGAGATATCAAAGTCCATGATAATCACTTCCTATTTTAATTGAAGACAAATCAACCTGACTTGACACCCATAGGTTACCATCATGCTGGCTATTATTTTCCTGGACTCTTAACAGCTGAAGTCTCTTTGCCAATGTGAGTTTATTTCAGGCCCAGTTTTCCCACCTTTATCTTACGTTTACTTCTTTTCATCAGAATCTTTTATCTTTCCACATCCTTTCTGAGGCTATACACCTTTTTTCTGAAGGATATTTGGGGGGATACCCATACCCTAATTTCCTCCATGTTGATACAATTGGCCTCCTATCCCATATCCCCTCACATGTGACTTCTTTGTTGCTATGATTCATGGATAGCAACATTCTTTTGTTTCAAGTGCTTCTGTCATCCACTTATCTATAACACGTACTGATGGTTCCTTTACTATGTAGATCTATTTTTGAAGATATACCTGAATCTTTGGAGGCATCTGGGGTATCTGCAAGACAACATTCAGCCTTTTATTCTTTGTTGCATGTTTGTCTCAACTTGCTCCAATTTCAGCTTCTATTTAGATTTTCTTTCCTTTGCCCTCCCAACCCTTACATGTTTCCTCCTTCAGAGGTTCTTTCAGTGAGGCATTTTTCTCACCTTTGTACTATCACCATTAACAATTCTTGTGACTATCCTGTAGGTACTGGCCAAGTGGAATCTCATTTGTCCATATTTGTCCACCTGTAGATGGAATTTACTCCTGCTCTATGGTATACTGGATAATCTCAGATTTTTTTCTCCAGTTCCTATACCCCACTTTCTCTGTCTCCTCAACCTTTCCCTTCTCTGTTTCTCAGGATCATGTTATGTGACAACTTATTTCTGAGGTGATTCAGACTCTACTCTTGCAGTGTGCTGTAGTGCTTTTCAGTTTTTCTTTTCCAGGATTTTACTTCAGGCTTTATCTTGTTTCCATGAAAACTGAGGAATAGCACTGTATGAACTTTTGTCACTCTTAGGGTTTTTTTTCTCCAGGTATATAGACATATTTGTTTTTTACTTTCCTATTTCAATCTTCCAGTCCAGACACTATCTTTGATTTATGCACAAAGATGTTTATCATTTTTATGCATTACCTTTCATGCTTGTCCTGACACATTATACCTTTTGTTAGATAATCAGGGCTTTTGCATGACTTGTGAACTATCAGTGTGTGCACTTCCCTCGGTATAAATGGATAATAGGTTTCTTTTAGATCTTTACAGACCTTTAACTTCTCACTACACATGTCTGCTTTTAATAGAAGCAGATCATACAGGTTGGATGTTCTTTCCTTATACTTTCCCCAATTCAGAGCTTATACGTAGGGTCTTGCAAATCTTTGCACCTCTGCTGTTTGCAATTGTCTTTACTATATGCTATGAAACTTCATTCTTAACCACAGCATCCCACCTGGTGTTATTTTCCTTCCTAGTGGGCCATACTTTTTCAGAACAGATGATCTGCCATTGCTTCTTTTGGCCTTTCATATCCAGGCACAGTTGGATGAATTGGGTCTCAGCACAAGAAACAAAACAAAAACTCAACATACTAGAAACCAAATAAACACAGCTATAAAACTATGCTCACCACACGTTTTCGAACACTGCAAGTCAAATAAACACAATATAACCATAGAAAACACTCAAATACTAAATAAAGAAACAAACATAAACAAATGCAAAATTAAAGAAGCCTTACTTATACAACAACTTAAGCCCAAAATAAACCAATACAAAGGAACACCTTTATACCTATATTAATAAATATAATCCAACATCTAAGCATGCCCTCTACATTCTTACACTCAATTACACAACTTCTTTCAAACATGTAATCAGCTATTGGTCAGTTACCTCTTTCTTTGTTTGTGAACCTGACAATGACCGAAGAAGGTCGAAATGTTGTTCGCTCCTCTACATTGTGCATTCTCTACCCATACCAGCCATTTTTGCATATATAATTTTCTCTACAAGTGGGTTTTCTCATCACCATGGATTATCTGTCCTAACAATCTTGAAATTGTGAATGACGTGTTCAGTTCCTGATATGTACAGTGGTGAGCATTCACTCTTATCCCAGTCATGATAGATTTGGCCTTTAGTGTTTAAATTTATCTGTCCATTAATTTCTTTACTGCTTCATTTATTACTCTTATCATCAGTGCTGCCCAGTCTGTCTTAATTATATAATGTTTTTCATATTCCAGCTCATTGTTTTCTGTGTAGTCTTCTATTTTTTTTGTCTGTGATGGTGTCAGTATTTAGAATATTAACCTGCTCATATAGTTTACTGTTTCCAAATTCTTGATTGGTTATGCCCATAACAACATCAACATCTGCATCAACCTTAGGTTCAACATGATTGTTAGCATCTTTGTTATTATTTCCTTGATTTCCTAACTCATCACAATTTACAAACGCTTTGGATAAAGCATCCAATATTTTCAGGAATCTTACACAAGTATCACTGTCTTTTATGATGAATCTTGCAAGAATAACCATTTATTCAATAACAGATTAGTCAGTTGATTAACCATAAACATTAGCACAAAGTTGTCACTTAATTTTAGTTCATTTAATATTTTTGTTTCAGCAATTTCACTCAAACATTCTAGAAGTTTGTAATGGTGGTGTTTGACACATATGTTGCATTGTTTCCTTTGCAAGTGTCCTCTTTGATGCAAGCATTCAACACTTCTCCTAGATCAAGCAACATTTCAAAATTTATGGTGTGAGCAAGCTTATTATTGCATAAAATACAGACATTAGAAAATTTGAACCATTGCTTCTTTGCTTATTTCTTGTTGTTTCATAATTAAATAATCAATTTTCCAAAGTACTTCAGGTATGATAGCTTCGACTCAGTGAAATCCTGTGTTCTTTTGTTGTCTCATTACTTTCAATACCCTCCAATCAGATCCTCTAACATCATGTTTTATTCCAAACATCTTGGCCAAATGGAGTTTTGGCAAAAAGTACAAACATTCTTTCATTGTATACATACTTTAATCACAGTTTATTTTTCCTCCATCTTTGTTCAAAAGCTAATGCATATTTTTGGTTGTTAGTGTTTGTTTTAGGCTTATCTGAGGTTCTTCCCTGGTCTGATATCCAGCAGCTGCGCTTCATTTGTGTTCACAGTGGTGTACAAAGTTGATTCTACAAAGAATGGGTTGCATATGTTTCTTCCATTTCACTGGTGTCATGCTTTTTTTTTTCTTTCAAAGAATCAAATATGATTTGTTTACTTATTAGCCATTATTATGACATCCTCAT
This sequence comes from Tachypleus tridentatus, assembly GCF_004210375.1. Lineage (NCBI taxonomy): Eukaryota > Metazoa > Arthropoda > Merostomata > Xiphosura > Limulidae > Tachypleus > Tachypleus tridentatus. Next base: position 35,711,594 of record NW_027467782.1, read on the forward strand.
ATAAATTGTCTTGGAAAAGTTTCAAATTCCTTCAGAAAGCCAGATAAAACACTTCACATGGGCAGGCATTAAGCAAGCTTATTGTATAAAGGCAGAGACAAATTTTACTCCAGGCTAAGTTTTATTTTTCTGATTGATCTATCATTAACAGTAGGTAATAGATACAAATTAATCAAAATGACATTAAAGAAGATTTTATGCAAAAATTTCATTGGTATACTTTTATATTTTATATATCCCTAAAATTTTGATAATATTTGCATACATTATACAAACTTTTAGTGGAAAAAAATAGGCTCTGTATGGTATCCACTGTGAATGATGATGTCTGATGAACCATTTAAGTACAAGTGAATTAGCATGGGGTGAGCCATTTGTTCAGTTTCGTGTATAGGTTTTTCCTTTGTACTTTTCTTAAAAATAATTTTTGTGCAAAGGTATTTATTTCTAACAGGCTTATTGTAAAGTGTACTACAGAATTGACAAAGAATGTCTTCATGCTTATGGTGAACTTTATTTCAGTGATAATTAATGCCAGGCAACTGTAGTCACATTATATTGGAGTGCTAGGTGAAAATAGTAATTCCTGGGCATCTTTTCCCACTATAGCTACAACCCTTATTGACTTATGGACCCATGAGTAAAACAGAAAGAGATACCTGCTTTTTTCTGCTGTCCCTTTGATTTAATAAATTGGGCCCAGTCTTCATATCAAAATAGGGACTTTGTGGTTACTCAGTGTACTGTCTCCAGTATTCGCATTCCTCCTGATTTCCTAATCCATCCCCACCCTCGTTTTGTGGGAAAAGGGAGTCTTTTAACACTTGCCAGTTCGTAGTTGCTGGGGTAGTGGACCATGGAGGCTGCCTCCTGAATGTGCTCAATTCCATTCTGTTGAGTGTAGGGCAGTGGTTTCCTGAAGGTGTATAGGGCATATGTTCTTCACCAGTCATACACTATATCATGAGTAAATCCATTGCAATGCTGCTCACCTCCCTGGTTGAGATCTCTCATTTTACCATCAACTGGATGCCAATTCAAAGAGACTGATTTTGGATTAGAGATGGACCAACTAACATAAGTTTATATACATTTGTTGGTAAGGATTCATTGTTCTACAATTGTCAAGTGCTCCAACTCTGTGTGAGTGAGTCTTGTATGGGGTAGATGTAGTCTCTCCAGTGCTCCACTTCTGATAAATTCAAACTTGGAGGAGGATGGTGTGCAGACTGGAACCTATCTGATTGGTATTTGAGTGAACCTCCACACTGACGCATCTCTTCCTACTGTTATTCAGGTGTTAGGTTCCTGAGTGGCTGGTGTTGGTTCTGGATTTGCACATGCACAACATTTTGACTGATGGCATGAAATTTATTCTTTCTTTCTTCTGAAGTTGAGGTTTAGATGGTGTGGACTCTCTCTCTGCCATTGGTTGGATGATACATACCAGATGCTGCTTGGCTTTGGAATGAAGATGACCAGGCAGGTGTTGTCTGGTGGTGAATGAAAAGTTTTTCATATAAAAAGCAGCATTCAATGCTTAGATCTGTTAGTTAAGAGTGCATGCTTGTTGCAAAAATATTCTTTGTGCAGGAAAATAACAAATTCTGATATTTGCCTGCACATAATGTTATGTATATAGTTTGTATGTAAGTATATTTAATTTTAAGAAATGTATATAATTCTGATATTTTACTACATTTAATGTTATAAAGGCAGAAGAAAAACTAGTCTTCTCTGTGATTCCAATTGTTTTGAAAAGTGTTGAAGGATGTGAAAGTTTACAAGTTCAAGTAATGTAAGTATGAAAGTTTAGAACTGATACAAAATTTTATTATAACTGTAAAATGTACACAATACCTTCTCTATGTTCTTGATTTTTGTTGAAATGTTTGAATAAGACATATTACACAAAAAAAGCAAAAGGATAGTTAGAAATTGTAATATTTTAACTATAATAAGATATATCCACTTCTAAAATCATACATAGTTTATTTTAATCACTTTATGCACATGTAGATGGCACGTCACCACTAAAATTGAGTTACTGGAGTGGGACTATTTATTGTTTTTCTTGCATATGATATGTTTTACTTCTAAATTTTAACTGCTAGAGTAAGCCTTCCAATCTCTTTTGTGCTGGAAAGTTGAGTTTTAGTCTGTTTAAATTTCATAATTTTAGGTGCAAATACAGCTCAGTTACTAAGCTTAATGAATTATAGTGGAATTCAGTGGTTATCAGTATTGTAGTTTTTGAATATTTTGGTTATTCAATATATATTTAAAACCTTTACAAAAATTTTGTTTCATGTTTTCTATGTTTGAAATATCCTAAAGATTAATAAGCTATAACAAGCATCATCCAGGTGGAAAGGTTGTAGCTGGAAAAGACAATTGCTTTCTTTACTTCTTCATTTCCTGTTTTATGTTTTAAGAAAAATAAGTTTAATAACATGTTTGAAAATGTTAATAAACTATGTAGATATATAATGTACAATAATTGCAATGTGGCTGTATTTTACAAAATATTAGGCCGCTAAAACACACAAAAATAGGTCACTTTGTAAAGATTTAAAATCAGTTTTATATTATTGGTTTGGGAAACATGAGTGCATGTGCACCACATCATTGTAATTTGTGTTAGCTTGGCATGGCTGAAAGGCAGTATAGTAAAAATAATAAAACTGTATAATTGTATAATATAATGAGATTTAATCTATATAATCTGAACATTTATGTTGTGGTGTTATAATCTGTAGTCATTCTTGAGTGAAAAAAGGCATAATTTATGCTATATTTATTTCCTAATTTTATGTGGTGGTTATGAGATCATCAAACTGACTTGACCCATAGAGAGATTTGGTGAGGAAATAATATAAAATATAAAGTTTATTTTTCTTAAGAAATGTGTCATAAAACTATTTGGATGATATAAATATTTTGCATGTGAAATTTGAAAATTTTCTGATGCATAAAAATATATTTTTTATCTTAAAATGAAAATTACTTTGCACATTAAATAGGCAATGTGCTAAAATAACAAAGGGTATGATAAAACATTGCATAACAAACCTTAAAACTTAATAGAAATAAAACTAATATTTTGCGTATGATAGCATTGTAATATTTACAAATTTTGTGAACATGCACTTACTAATTTAGAATTAACAGCATGAAATCTATAGCAACCACAAAATGGTAACAAAGTTGGTCCAGGGACCTAGGCCCTTCCTGAAAGTGTTTGTACATCTGTCATTGCTCATATATACAGAGGTTGTATGCATTTCAGTGATGGGTTGTACTTGATAAGTTCATGCATGGTAATGGCTTGATCTGGTTTAAAATTATTATATGCCTGCTATTTAAGTACAGAGTGAACCATGATTCATCTTTAAAAAAGGATATGACTCCACATGCTGTGCATTCATTGGATATGTTCTTTACAGAATTGCAGAAAGGCTGCTTTGTACCTTGTTTTGCATTTTACATGGAATCTAACCTTGTGAAAATGTTACAAGGCTTAGCACTGGTTCACAAACACCTTAATCACTGTAGTTCACTTGAAAAAGTAAGAATTCAAACAGTTGTTTCATTAAATATTGTAACATAGACCATGTTCTTCAGTAAGATCTTATAGTAGTGATTTTGTCTTTTTCTGGTTATAATATTTCAACTTTTGTTTATTCTTAACTGTTCGGTACAGAGTAACTAATGTTTGTGAGATTCAAGCAAAAATTGAAACAGCTTTTCAGTCTAAGAGCTCCATATATTGCTTTCAATGTATGGACTAATTTTGAAATATATTAAAACTTAAAATGTGATTAGCAACTCAATAAGATAAGGTATTACAATGAAATGTTTCATTTTAAAAGCATCGTCCAACTGTATAATTTGTACGTGGTTATTCTTTCTTTGCATCTTTAGGTTTGTAATGGAGTTACTGGTATTTGACTTACTTCAGTTTACACCAGGAAGTAAAGAGAAATTGTGGAATATACTATGCAAGCAACTAGAATTAGGAGGAATTGATCTTAAATTGGTATGTATTTAGTTATAAATTGCTTTAATGTACTTAATTATAAGTTTATAATGAAATTAAGTACTGATATTTAAAAATTAGTTGTTGATTGTATGACCAGTCACTACACCACTGTGCCAGTAGATTGTGACAACCTTAACTGTGAATAATGAAAGTAATCAGGTACTTTGTTGCATTCTTATAATTAGTATGTGTATGTTTTTTTTATAAAAAAGCCACATTGGGCTATCTGTCGAGTTTACCCATGGGAATCGAACCTCTGATTTTAGCATTGTAAGTCTGTAGATTTATTACTGTACCAGAGTGGAACTATAATTAGTACTGATGAGACTAAAGGTATCCATAATTACTTAATTAACCTCTTTGAGTTTGTCACACAAGATGAGGTACCTGTTCTTTGTTTGGGTTTATAAGCTTAAAACAAAGTTTGTGGGTGGATACTGTAATAAATAATACAAAAATACTAACTTTTACACAATTTATTTATAATATAACACATTATTACAGCATTAATTATTACCTCAACGAAAGTTTTGTATAAACTTTAAAAACTCAATATGTGTATACTTTAGATATGGTATACACTGTGTGATGGTCAGGGTGACCTTGTAGGAAGAAGTAGTGGCATTAGAGATGCTTACTGTTACCTACTTTCAACACCCCCCTCTGAATGTCCTATTACAATGTTTCATATGATTAATTAATTGACAACCATTGGGCACAGAAGTGGCTTGGAGGTCAAAATTCAAAGATCATGGTTTGAAGTAGGAAATGGGTATAACTGAAGAAAGGACATTTCACACCAGCATTATGTTGGCTATTGGAGCAGAAGCTTCAGGCAAGTTTATGTTGTATTGCAATTTTGGCAACCATATTATTTCTTTGAATTCTTCCATAGATAAAGCTAGTGCACTCTCTGAGATATATACACACTGTGTATGTGTTGTTCTATTGAAAGTTTAAGTGTTTTTTTTTGTGTATGGATGTGGCACCATATGTGAATGTAGATAATGTTAATTTACATCAAAGATGATAAATACTCAGTAATAGTAATAATGAAGGGGAAGGAATTGTGAACATTCATTAAGTGTCCCTTATTCCAAATTATCATCCCACAAAGTTTGGTTGAGGTTAGCCCCCCTGCGAGCTAGGAGGTGTAAGATAAGACAAACATAGATTTTTGTCCTTATACAGAGAGAAAATTTTATATTAGATCTGAGTCAATTTTGAATTCAGTTAATAGCATCTGACTGGCATATCTAGAATATGTAAGTGGCTTATTTAATATTGAGCAAAATATATCCTGCACATGTTTTGAAGATGGGAATTAAAATGATCTTATTTTTAACCCTTTGGACTGGCTAGTTGATGTTGTGCTGTTGTTGTTTGTTGCCCTCTCCCACTAAAATGTGCAACCTAATTGGATAATATCTATGCTTGTACTTGAAAAATTATGTAAGTTTGTTTAGTATTTGTGTACTATTTTAGATTATGAATTTTTTTGAAATATAATTGTGAAATGATTTTTAATAGTTTTGTCACATCTGGTTTTCTTTTTCCCCTGTGTCTTAAATCATGTAAATGTATCCATTAGAGAGATTTTTTTTTGTTAAAGTTTTATTTTGTCTGCATTGTTCCATTTATGACATAATCATTTTCTCATCTTCTCATACAGTTTTTCACACATGATTAAATTAGCCATTAAAAATGTGAAAGAAAATAAGACAAATTAATTTGATATTATCATTGGTCATAATATTGTGTTTTATATATCAAATGAGCTATACCTAGTTTTAATTTTATCAGTTATTTGTACTTGTCCTTATTTATTGAAGCAGTTGTATAGTTTCTGAAATAGCATGAAATTGAAGAAAGTAAGAGCACTGACCACAAGATACACAACTTGTATTCTAAACCTGCACTGATACAAGCATTATATTACCAGCTTTACAGTACTGTGCAAAAAATGTTAGTCAAACATTAGGTGTCAGGTTACTTTCACAGAACAATAGAAAGTTGGTCACACGTGAAACATCAGAAGTGTATTAATCTTCATATTCAGTACAAAAGAAACTTGGTGGAAGTGCTAGTTGTCCCATCTTTCATGCATGGTTGTAAAATATTTAATTAAAGTTTCTTTTAGGATATTGTTCTAAGTGTCTCTAATACACTCCCATAAAGTTTCTTTATATGTAACTTTTGATTTATCTTATTTTGGATCTATCAAATCCCAGCTCTGCATAGCTGGATTGAGATCAGGGCTCTAGAGGGGGCCATTGCATCATTTGAATGATGCAGCTTCTTTCTTAGCTAAATAATTTTTGCACAGGTTGATGAGTGTTTTGGTAATAGAATACTTTACTACTAATACGAAAACTGCTAGGTATTGATAACCATGTATGTCCATCCTGAAGAACTGCCATTCTCCACCCAGAGGGTCAATGAATATATTATGTTTATGTTAATAATAAGTTTCATGTTATGTGCACCTCACATTGTAAAATGCTCTGTTGTTACTGATGGATTCCTCTATAATTTTCTAAGTAAGATAATGTAGTACGTTTGTGTGTTGTTAACAATTACTTGGATTACCTACATAGAACTAAATGTTACTGTGCTATTATTACACTGTTCATGACTTAGTACAGTCAAAAACATTTCTTTAGTACCAATGTTCTGGTACATTAGTCTTGTTTTTGTTCTTTAGCTACAGTGGTGTTTATTGATGTTCTGGTACATTAGTCTTGTTTCTGTTCCTTACATTAGTCTTGTACAGTGGCATTATTGATGTTCTGGTACATTAGTCTTGTTTCTGTTCCTTAGGTACAGTGGCATTATTGATGTTTTGGTACATTAGTCCTGTTTCTGTTCCTTAGGTACAGTGGCATTATTAATGTTCTGGTACATTAGTACTGTTTCTGTTTAGTTAGTATAGTGGTGTTATTGAGTTTCTGGTATAGTAGTCTTGTTTCTGTTCCTTTATTACAGTGGTGTTATTGATGTTCTGGTACGGTCATCTTGTTTCTGTTCACTTAGTGCAGTGGTGTTCTGGTATAGTAATCTTGTTTCTGTCCTTTAGGTACAGTGATGTTATTGATATTCTGATATACTATTGTTTCTGTTCCTCTAGAGCAGGGGTGTTATTAATGTTCTAGTACAATAGTCTTGTTTCTGTTCCTTTAGTATAGTGGTGTTACTGATGTTCTGGTACAGTAGTCATGTTTTTGTTCCATTATTACAGTAGTGTTATTGATATTCTGGTATAGTAGACTTGAATTTATTCCTTTATTATAGTGGTGTTTTTGTTTTGTTGGTGTAATGCTCTGGTTTGTATTCCTTTAGCACAGTAGTTTTGTTGATGTTATAGTACAATTGTCTTATCTTTTCCTTTAACCCCATCGCACTGGGTGCTGAACATGACACAATGTTTTAGTGTCTTACCTTGAATATTTTATTAAACAACTTCATGGTTATGGTATGCCAATTAGAATAGCATAAAACCTTTGTTAATAAACCATATTTTAATAACATATAAATAATCAGCTCTTAATTTTGCAACGCACTATCTTAAAAAATCCTGAATATTTCCTAGTGTGACACACATGACACATGCTCTCATGGCAGATTTTATCCACCACCCATGGAAGAAGTATGAAATTGAATGAAAACTACTTTCTCTAAAATCATCATTGCTCAGATAAACCACATTAAATATAGTCTTCAACATTTTTTTCTACTGAATAGAAAGTCAGACTCCTGCTGTCACATCCTCTCTTTCAAGTTGTGTTCATAGTTCTCTTTATGCTTAACTGTATGTTACCTATAACTAATAGACAGTTAAGGTTTTCATTCTATCAAATGATGTATTTCACAATATTTTGTTCTGTATAACCAACGTTCCATTGAGAAATGACTAGCTTGGATTAATTTGTAATGACTCTTGTCACAGATCTAGAAAGCTAGTAAATTTTTGAGTGATAAGGAAATTTGTGTAAATTTTGCATGTTATAGTCTATGTTGTTTGTAGCATTATTTAATAAAATAAAAATTATAAATTGCGATAATATAAGTAGCATTAAAAGTTATGGTTAACTCTCTTCAACAATCAAGAGAAACAGTGTAGATTGTTCAAGTGTTTCATTTATTTATTTGTTTATGTTTATTTTTTGTGTATAATTATAAAAGCAACTAAAATGTAAAAAATAAGTAAGGATATTTTTTAAGTTAAGATAAAGTAAAATCAACAATAAGTATAATTTTTTCACGAGACACTTGAGCTTGTTGTACTAGTTGTAGTAGCTCATGGGTAATGTAATTCGATAGCGTAATGTGAGCTGGATGTTTCTTGACTTGATTTTACATCTTATAATGGCTTGACAGTAGTTTGTTGCAGTTTAAATGGTGATAAACCTTAATTATAAATATCAAGTGTTACAAACTAAGAGCTACTTAGGATAAATGAATGTAGTTTCTTCTTGCAATATGAAGTCATTCTAGAAAGAAGAAAGTGTAATTCAGGGTTTTTTTAAATTTATTTTATTGTTTTTGGTGGTTTCAAGGTCAGTCAAGTTAATCAATCCTGTTTTGAGTTGGGTTAGAAAAATAACATATAAACTATCAAGATTTACTGAAAAAAATGTTTGAAATGTATTTATGGAGGTCTTAGGGTTATATACAAAGGAGGTATTTTTAATTTTAACATTAAAATAACTTTTCACACAGATTATTCAAAACAAATTATCATAGGGACAAATCTTTATTTTATTTAATTAAATATGATTTTTTGTATGTTAGAGACTTGTAATATTAACTGAAACATTGCCAGATTTTTGAAAATATACCACTTTGAAAGTTAGAAGTATTAAATCTAAACAGACTGTAAACAAGCACAAGGTGGTCACATGGTCAGTCATACAGTTCAAGGCTGTGTTGAGAGAGTTAATACAGTGTTGTTATATATGTTTTTGTACAATGGATTTTTATCTGTTCCTTTATTGCAGTGATCTTTTAGTTATTTTATGTTATCATAACGTTTTGTTATTCTGGTGTTGTGTTGGGCTTGATGGTTCCCTGAATATATATATATATATACAGTTGTGTTGTCAGTGTGGTAATATTTTTCTCTCTCTCTCTCTTTTTTTTTTTTGTCATTATCCTGTATACTATTGCATCATGAACAGACAGTATACTAGCTTTATGATGTGCTCTTATTATAATGACTTTGTAGGCATTCTGTTACCTTAGATATCTTTTGGCTGTTGTTTCAGCATATTGATCTTGTTAATGCATATTAGTACAGTGAACATATTAACCTGTACACTACAGTTATTCTAGTATATTGTTAATTATTGTATCCTTGTTTATGCATTGTCAGTACAATGATCTTTATGTTGCTATATTAGTACAGTGTTCATGTTGATGTTGTGTTACCACAGTTTTCTTCTGGGAATACTGATACTTCAGGGTACTTGTTGATGATTATTGAGGATGCTTGTTTTTTTACACTGAGGATGGTTTGGTATCTTCTTAACACTATGGTATGTCCTCTTAGTATGATGTCACATCTATTTAGTACAGTTAAAGTTTTAATAGTACAATAATCTTTTTTGACATTCAGTTATTACAGTGGTTTTGTTGATGTAGTAGTTTGTTTCATGGCTGACTGTATATGTAAAAATTAAAACTCCATATTTTTTACAAACACCAGTTTTAATAATCAAAGTATGCTATATTTTCTGCATAGGTTTTTTTTTTTCCATATAGGATCCACTTCTTGTCATAGGTAATGCTTTGCTTTAAGAATGACTCCCTCTTGTTCCTAACCAGTTTTCTGCTCTTCTATCAGTTCATGTGGTACCTCTTTGCCCAAATTTTTAACTTTCTGATTGCAGCCAGGTGATGAGAAACAGTTGCACTGGAAACTTCTCAGTCCACTGAAAGTGCCTGAACTGTCATGTGTGGGCTAGCTCATGCAGTAGCACTTAATATGAACTGTCATGTGTGGGCTAGCTTATGCAGTAGCACTTAATATGAACTGTCATGTGTGGGCTGGCTTATGCAGTAGCACTTAATATGAACTGTCATGTGTGGGCTAGCTTATGCAGTAGCACTTAATATGAACTGTCATGCGTGGGCTAGCTTATGCAGTAGCACTAAATATGTATGAACTGTCATGTGTGGGCTAGCTTATGCAGTAGCACTTAATATGAACTGTCATGTGTGGGCTAGCTTATGCAGTAGCATTTAATATGAACTGTCATGCATGGGCTAGCTTATGCAGTAGCACTTAATATGAACTGTCATGTGTGGGCAAGCTTATGCAGTAGCACTTAATATGAACTGTCGTGTGGGCAAGCTTATGCAGTAGCACTTAATATGAACTGTCATGTGTGGGCTAGCTTATGCAGTAGCACTTAATATGAACTGTCATGTGTGGGCTAGCTTATGCAGTAGCACTTAATATGAACTGTCATGTGTGGACTAGCTTATGCAGTAGCACTTAATATGAACTGTCATGAGTGGGCTAGCTTATGCAGTAGCATTTAATATGAACTGTCATGCGTGGGCTAGCTTATGCAGTAGCACTTAATATGAACTGTCATGTGTGGGCTAGCTTATGCAGTAGCACTTAATATGAACTGTCATGTGTGGGCTAGCTTATGCAGTAGCACTTACTGTTTCTTCATTCACAACAGATTGAAACCTTCCTCAGTGTTTATTCTCGAGGTTCCTATTACCAGAACGAATAGTAGTTTGAGAAGTATTCCCTTGTCCAGTGCCAAATTGATGTTTTTAGCAACCTTGCCTGCATTTTTTTGCCAATTTGAGCTCATATCAAAAAAGTAGTTTCAGTTCTTTTGAAGAAATCATCTTGTGTAGGGTTCCAAAGAAATACAAAAACAATTATAATACAACTTGACATGACAGGCAAATGTAAAACACAGCACTCTCATCAGTATCAAATAGCATACAGTCAAGTTACTGTATTCGGCTTATTCTAATCACAGTCGCTGTTCTACTAAGTGAAAATAAGCCATTTCATATAAAATGACCTAATAAATGCTCTTCTTAACAATACTTAAATTAGCCAGCTTTGAAAAAATAAAAAGCTTCATTTTCTCTAGTGTAAGTTATAGGAATATAGGTTTTTTCATGTGCATTCATTTGATGTTTGTGCTTCAAATTATTTCTACTTAAAACACAAACTTCATTGCCTGTAACTTTAATTGTATTCTTGATAAACAACTTTTCGGTAGTTTATATATTCCAGATCAAAAGGTTAATGAAAATATCATAGAAGTCTGTGTTATCAGTAACACATTCAAACAAGAAAAATTCATCTTTTTAGATAAATAATTAAAATGAATTAAAGAAATGTCTTAGTGTTTTAATTTTTTTTGTAAGTTTTTTTATGTGTATATCTATACTTCAGTTAGAAAAATATATCTTTAGCATGCTGAAGCTGGAGGCATATTTTTGTTTTATTTGAATTTGTTTAGAAAGTTTAGTTTCTGTAATGTTTTTTAGGTCTAAAGACTTGTTATTTTTGTGAGAATGATAACGTAATATGCATTTTGTTTTTTACCAGGCCACATTAAGTGTGATGCAAAATGTCCTTAGTGCAAGTGGCTAACCAGACATTCAAACTACTTTTTGTCAGTTCTTCAGTTGCTTACTTGGATAAGTAAAATTTTGCTGCTCAGAAAAACAATCTAAACACAGGTATAAACACATATCTTTATATTATAGTATCTAACGTTTTTATTTCATTTGTAATCCAGTTTTATCTGTTAGATAATTCACAATCTTAGTTCTAGGTATTTGTTGCATTTTAAGTTTATTTTATTAAAGGTTGGAGTTAGATATAAATCATTTTAAAGTTTATTTTATTGCTGATTTCCTTGTTCTTCTTTCTGTTAATTCAAGTAAAAATAATAAATGTTGTAAAAAATAAATAACTAAATATTATGTTATTAATTCCAACTGTAATCTGACTTATGAATGACTTACATAATTTAGTTCACATCATTGTAGTTTCTGCTCATGCAACTGCTGATATAAATAAAGCAAGACAACTACCATGTCAGCCACATCTCACCCAGAATGATGAGCCCTGTTATTGGTGAAAAGCCTCACCAGCACTGGATATGAGACATTTTGTGTGGTTGACATATTCTTCTTTACTTTCACTCATAACTTCTTAGAATTGTTTATATTAAATTTTTATAATCAAATTGGAATAACAATAAAATAACATTTACATATTTGATAATACATAAGTCTGACTGATCTCTTTACCAAATAAATTTCAGGTGTAACAAAAATATTTTAGGGTAGTTTTGGCTAAAGAGATTGTGACAGATTTAAATTTTTTTTATGGGCTGCATTTGGCTGCATTTAGAGTGGTTGCTACTTTGGTCTCTGTATTGGGGACTTACTAAAGAAACCAAAGTAGCCAATTCTTATGTTCTAGATGTATGCAACCCATAAAAGCTTATAAGAATAAGAACAAAAATATTCTGGGAACTTTAAAAAAAAAAAAAAGTTTCTAGTGTTAAAGCAATTTAATAGTCTTAAAATTTGGATAATAATTGTTTATTTTTTTTCCCTTATTTCTTGAAAGCAACATACAGGAATTAGAAACCCGTCTTAGTTCAGTGTTGGAGAAGACAGTCTGTGTTCTAGGTTATACACCATTGGTATATTCAGTGGATGGAACAATATTGTATTGTTCTACCATTCATCTGGTTGAGGTGAGAGCTTCTGGTTAATTTTATCATTGAGCTTTCAATTTATAAATTTTGTGGTGAAAATTGGATCAAGCTTATAGATTGGTATCATTTTATTTTTCTGTACATAATTATGATTATTTTAAAGCTTTTAACTAAGATATACAAAAATCTCCACATAGAATATGCTTCATCAAAATCTGGATATCTTGTAAATATTTTCATATATGATATCTAGTCACTCAGTATATAGTAAGTGCATAATGCTACATGGTTACTGTGTGACCACAGCTGCAATCACTGTGTTGCTCCCTTTTGCATAATGTAATGGTAATTCCTTAGAACTAACAACTCATAGTCTTGAGGAAAAGTACTCCTTTATCAAAATAAAAAAGGATAGGGAAATTATATTGGCTTCTTTGAGGTCATATGATGGAGGCTTGGCATCTAGATTAATTGGATCAATTTTTACACTTCTGATGAAGAAGGCAATGGCCACCACATAAGGAAAATAGCTGAAGAGAAATAAGTGTATAAGATAATTCAAATAAAGCTTCTTTATTTTGGCTAGCTTATCATGGTTTTTTTACTATTTTAGCTTTCTAGTATAAATTTGTCCAATTACTATGTCAGCACTACCTCATAACGACCTCAGAAGTAATATTTTCACATTAGACATAAACAGTTACATATTTGGCTGTACTTAATCCTTTCTCAAAGAAACCAAATTCTCTTTCACAGTGGATTGATTGACTAAGAAAGGAATGTTCAAGTAGTCACCTAAAGAACCCCAAGATTCAAGACAAACTTTTCCACTGCTCCAGAGTTTGTGCATTAGGCACTATTTTCCAAATTTTCAACAATTTTCTTTTTTTCGTGTTCTTGTTTCATAATTATGGCTTCTCAGCTTCCTTCATAACTGGTTACAGAGCTACCTTATCTGCCACAAACCTCCTTCCTTCCTTTGTTCAAGGACCTCTTCAGCTAATTTTGTCTTCAGTTGTAATATCTTTACCCTTGATGCTCCATATACTTTTTTCAGAAGGCCTTATACACATAGCAGGTTTGCTTTTTCCCATCTAATCTGGGGCTGTTCTAATTGCATTGGTAAATTGGCTTGTGCAGTTGGTCTGAATCTTTACTGTAATGTTCCTGAATAGCTTAACCATATCAGAATAATACTTGTTGTAAACTGCTTTCTGTGCACATTACTGAGTTACATTTCAATATTTAATTAAATTGTTTTACTCTCAGTGCATTATAATCACATTATTATTATAAGGTATGCTGCAATTCAAAGTTTTGTATTATTTGAGTTTGAATTTCTTTACTTCAAAATAAACCTCTAAAACAATAATTAACAATAGCTTTTGTTGTTATGTGATGCTTCTGTGGTTGTGAATCTCAACTTTAACAACTGGTATAGAATGTCTACATTAACATGTTGATTTTCAAAGTACACTTACACAGGTTGCTTATGAGTAATTTGATTACATTCCAAAAACTTGTCCTGGAGGAAAGTATTATAAAAATGTTCTTAGTTCAAGATAAGCCATGCTCACTTACAAATTAGAAGCTCTATTGCTAAGTGACAGTTTTAACTTGTATGGTATCCTTATAACCAATAGGAAGAGCAGGTTTGCAGAATCTTTAATGTAAATTATCTTCTATTTAGAACAATGTAAATATTGACTGTATATCAAACATGCTATTGGTGTCAACATTCTTTATATTCACTATGACAAAAACCTATACACAGATAGTATGGGACTTTTTCTTCATCTGTTCTGTGCATAGGTTTTTTTCACAGTGAATACAAAGCATGTTGGCACCAACAGTATGTTTGATACTTTCACAATCATATACAGTACTGTGCAAAACTTTAAGGACAAAGTAAAAAATTAGGCATCCAATTACTTTCACAGGACAATAGAAAATTAATCACACGTGAAACATCAGAAGTGTATTAATCTTCATATTCAGTACAACAGAAACTTGGTGGAAGTGCTAGTTGTCCCATCTTTCATGCATGGCTGTAAAATATTTAATTAAAGTTTCTTGTAGGATATTCTTCTAAGTGTCTCTAATACACTCCCATAAAATTTCTTTGGAAGAAACTTTTGTTCTGTGAAGTTTTGATTTATCAAATCCCAGATCTACTCAATTGAGTTGAGACTGGGACTCTGTAGGGACCATTGCATCATTTGAATGGTTCCAGCAGCTTCTTTCTTAGCTAACTAATTTCTGCATAAGTTGGATGAGTGTTTGAAGTCTTTATCTTCTTGTTAGTAGAATCCATTATCAATAATACATAAACCACTGGGTATACCATGATGGATCAGTATCTGATGATACTTGTACTTAAGTTGGATGAGTGTTTGAAGTCATTATTTTCTTGGTAGTAGAATCCATTACCAATAATACATAAACCACTGGGTATATCATGATGGATCAGTATCTGATGATACTTGTACTTAAGTTGGATGAGTGTTTGAAGTCATTATCTTCTTGGTAGTAGAATCCATTACCAATAATACATAAACCACTGGGTATACCATGATGGATCAGTATCTGATGATACTTGTACTGAAGTTGGATGAGTGTTTGAAGTCATTATCTTCTTGGTAGTAGAATCCATTACCAATAATACATAAACCACTGGGTATATCATGATGGATCAGTATCTTATGATACTTGTACTGGTCCATTATTTTCCATCTATTTTGTAAATATCTCTTGTCGCCTCAGCGAGCCACCCCAACCCTAACATATGTATATGATACATACCTTTGCATTTGCCCTCAAAGTAGTTCAATCTTCTATGCTGGAGCTCTTAGAGATAGTGATGCTTTCTTGAACTTGACAGAGGATGTTATTTGGTGGCTAATGGCACCTCTGCAGGTACCTTTCCTATCTTATGTAGCCTTCAAAACATTGAAGACAAAACACCGGTCTTATAATTCTATTCAAGATGGGGATCACCATATATCTGTCTTTTATTTATTTTCCTAACTTTTATTTACACTTCCCATATTACTGTGAAAGAATGGTCAAGCCTATACTTGGCTCTGTTTTATTTTTGTGATGTTCCTTGGGTGCCAACTAACTTGGCCATTCTTTTCAAATTAAAATAAAAGATCCTTTATTCCCAGGAACATTCCCAGTTTTAGCTACTACTGAGAAATTTCCATTACAAAATTAAGATAGTAGTTTGCACTCTGACCCCGTTCACATGTGATTGCCACTACTTTTGACCAGACCTGAAAATTTCTGTGGTTCTACAAGTTTTTTTTTCTTAACTCCCATTTATACATTTGTATTTATTGTTAATGAGTGCACATGAAGAGGAAGGCACCCTCCAGAAAAGAATATCTTCCAGGTTAGTCTGCTTCACTAAATTCTCTCATGATCTTTTACTGTAGTTCAGAATCGTACTTAAACTCTGTTTTATCACTTACTTCATTTGTTAATGCCCAGCTTCTTACCTTCCTAGGAGCTTAAGAGCTCTACTTCTCTGGAACCGGTGTTCTGTATGACACACACTGTTCCTCTTCAATGGGATATTTACTCTTAGTGTTTTGGAGGAAAGTTAATTGATTTGAGTTTTATATTGTTAGAATCAAAGTGAATTGCAGATAGTTACATACCTCTATAATATATTCTTATACACAACTGGGAGAAATTCATCATAAATAGCATCTCATTCACTGTTGTGTCTGTCATATCCCAGATGGACCTATAAGTCCTGGCATTAAACAAGGTCTTACTAGCATGGATGTAGCAGTTGTAATGTGGTTGACATTTGTTACATATTATTTTTACTTTCATTCTTAGAACCACAACAGCAAACAGTTAAGTCTTCTTTATGTTGGGAAAGCAGGGCTTTTTTATGTTTTCTTAGTGTCTGCACAATAAGTCATGGAAGGTAAGAACATTGGAGAACTTTTAATAAGTTGATGCATGCTTTTCATTAAGGATATTTGTAACTCAACTGTCACATGGTTGTTGACAGCTTGAGATCAACTCTTTGAAACTGATTTGAGTTTTAGAAATGTGCTTAGTGGGTAAGATGCCAAAGCCAAAGGGAATCTTGAATTAAGTTCATGACTAGCATATCTTCTACCACCAGTTCTAAAGTCATATATGACAAGGTTCAGAAGGTCAATGGGCAGTATAATTCCATCCCCCTCTCGATCTTGCTCCCTGATGGTCAGGAAGTAGCTGATACCTGGAGCATTGCTGATACTCTAGGTGAAAACTTTTGTTGGGAATCTAGCACTTCTGCTTCTTCCTCCACCTTTTAGCCATCAAGACTCAGGAAGAGCAAACACTTCTGTCCTTTTGAGCTGAATATCTCTATGATTCTAATCATCCCTTTACACTGGTGAAGCTCAAACTGGCCCTTCATCAGTTGGATCTGATGATGTACACTATGAAATGCTGCACCATCTATCTCCTGCTTCTCTTACTATTCTTCTGATTGTTTTTGACCAGGTCTGGCAGGAGAATGTTTTTCCTGATGCCTGGTACCAGGCAACTGTCCTACCTTTTTCTTAGCCTGGGAATGATCCCAAGATTCCTTCAAACTACTATCTAGTGAGCTGTCTCTATAAAACCTCAGAAAGGATGGTTAATGCTTGTCTTGTTTGGTTCTTGAATGACACAACCTCCTCTCTCCCACCCATTGTGGGTTTCGATGACAGCACTCCACCATGGACCACCTGATTCGACTTGAAACGTCAGTCAGAAAAGCCTTTCTCAAACATCTTGTATCAATATTCTTTGACATTGAGAAGGCTTATAATACAACATGGAGATATGGCATTTTGTGAGACAGCATAGATATGGGTTACGTGGCCATTTGCCAACATTTATTAAAAATTTGTTAATGGTCACGCAATTCCAAGTTCATGTGGGTTCAACACTTTACCATTTTTTTCTGTAGAAACTTGGAGTCTCTTGGGGCTGTGTTCTGAATGTCACACTTTTCAGTATAAAAATTAATGCCATCACTGAACAACACGCTCTATATCGACGACTTTCACATCTCATGCCAGTCATTGAACATGAGGTATGTTGAGCGGCAGCTACAAACTGCTCTCAATTATTTACTGAAGTGGATCACAGCAAAGGGCTTTACCTTCTCTCTCACTAAAACAGTTTGCATGCAATTCTGTCACCAATGGGGTATTCGTCCTGATCCTGAACTTCATAGCGGTGAAGTTGTGCTGCCTGAGGTCTTTGAGACTAAGTTCTTGGAGCTTATCTTTGACCGTAAGCTGACCTTTATACCACAAATCAAGCAGCTACAGGTCAAATGTACAAGAGCACTGAACATCCTCCTTGTCCTCTCTTCCATCACTTGTGGAGTGGATCGATGTTCTATGCTAAAGATATATCGTGCTCTTATTTGACCGACACTGGACTATGGTTTGCTTGTTTTTGAATTTCGTGCAAAGCTACTCGAGGGCTACCTGTGCTAGCTGTCCCTAATTTAGCAGTGTAAGACTAGAGGGAAGGCAGCTAGTCATCACCATCCACTGCCAACTCATGGGCTCCTCTTTTACCCACAAATAGTGTGATTGAATGTAACATTATAATGCCCCCATGGCTGAAAGGGTGAGCATGTTTGATGTGATGGGAATTCGAATCTTAACACACTTGGATTATGCTCGGCCACCTCGACTATGAATCACTGGTCTATGGCTCTGCCAGACCATTGGCCTTAAAGATGCTGGACACTATTCATCATTAAGGACTTCAGCTCTGCACTGGGGGTTTCTGTACTTCCCCAGTTCAGAGCTTATACATAGTCTCATGAACCTTTTTTGCACCTCTGCCATTTACAACTGTCTTTACTATATGCTTTGAAACTTTGTTCCTAACTAAAGCATCCCATCTAGGGTTGTGTTTTCTTTCCTCGTTGGCTCATGCTTTTCAGACCAGACGGAATGCCATTGCTCCTTTTAGCCTTCATATCCAGTCATAGTTGGATGAATTGGGTATGTCCTTGGATAACATTGCTGTATCCACTGGTCAGCCCATCCCACCATGGTTTATTACCATCCCCAATTGTGAATTATCTTAAAGCTATCTGAGAAAAGTAGACACTCCTGATTGGAAATACTGCTTGTTATTTGCTGATCATCTTTTGAACCATCTTTCCATTCCTGTTTATACAGATGGTTCAAAATCAGGTGACTGTGTGGACTCTACCATGGTTGCACGTAGAATCCCCTCTACAGCTTCTGTGTTTACTACTGAACTGTATGCCATCTCTCTTGCCCTGGATCACATAGAAGCTAAGCAGTACTCAAACTGCATGATTTATACTGACTCGCTTAGTTCTGTGCTGGCCCTAGAATCGCTTCACATTGGTTCACACCCTGTTGTCACCAATATTCACAACTGACTGGCCCATTTCTCTTTATCATCTACTTCTATTCAGTTTTCTGGATACTGGGCCATATTGGTATTCATGGAAGCTAGCTTGCCGACACTGCAGCTAAGTCTATCTGCTCTGGCACTATCACCGCTGTGCCTGTCTGATACATGGACTATGGTCCTGTATTCAAGGCTTGGCTCTGTGCCATCTCGCAGTCAATTTGGAGTGAGCAATGCAAAACATGCTTTTCAAATACAACCCTGTATTAGACTTTGGCTGTCCTTGTTACCGTAAGGATCGGAAGGAGGAAGTTGTTCTAACTAGACTATGCATTGGTCACAGTTTTTAACTCATTGTTTTCATTTATCTGGAACTGATACACCATTATGTTGTCTGTGTGATACTCAGGTCACTGTATACCACATTTTACTTTCTTGCCATCGTTATGACTATCAACGATGGTGCCATTTTCACCATATTCTGTCCTAAGGTTTGTCCATAATGACATTGTCCACCTTGGAAATGTTTTTAGTTTTTTTAAAGGCCATCAGTCTTTCTAATGCCATTTAAGTTTCTTTAGACCTTTTTTGATGAGAATCCTTTTGGAGAATCACAGTCTATCTAGTTTGATTTGAAATTAGAAAATGA
Source organism: Tachypleus tridentatus (assembly GCF_004210375.1). Taxonomy (NCBI): domain Eukaryota; kingdom Metazoa; phylum Arthropoda; class Merostomata; order Xiphosura; family Limulidae; genus Tachypleus; species Tachypleus tridentatus. Next base: position 35,731,395 of record NW_027467782.1, read on the forward strand.
CTGTAAAGTCAAGTAACTCAAATAGGACTGGAAAGGTCTACTTAGGTGACTAACGCTGCTGTTTGAACTACCTGTTAGTCAACCTGGCAAGTTACTATTAAAATTTTGCTACACTTCCTTTAAAACTTTAATTACTTTACTTTTTGAAAATAGCTATAACATCAAATAACTTGGAACCAAGACTGGAAAGGCCAGCTACAGGTGACTGATGATGGTTTTCGTACTTATCTCTTTTAATCTTCCTAGCGAGTTATGATAGTTACAGTTATGCTGCAGAAAGTCCTCTACAACTTGTATTACTGTAGTTTTGTTTTAATGCTTTAGACTAGATGTAAACATTGGTTTATGGTTTTTTTACTTTGTTTTTTTTTTTACCTTAATTTTCTTTTATTTTACTTTAATTTTATCTTTTTACTGGATGTTTAGCACAGATAGCCCAGCTGCTTTGTGCCATAAAACACCAAATCAACCAACCAACCAACTAAGGAAGATAATTACTACCTTCAGTGTAACCTAGAAAAATAATTTTTTTTTCTTTACCTCCCACATTTGAGATTGTTTATAAGTAGAACTGGTTTATTTTTCTTTATTCAGAATAGTATGTAGTTATTCATTCAAACAAGTCAGAAACCTTCCAAGAACTTCTGTTATAATTTGTTTCCAATGTGTTCATGAAGAAAACATTTGTTTTTAAAGTAGCTATATGTCTTAAGCTAGTTGCATAATTGTTAAACTGATCAAACGTAGGAACAAAACAAAGTAAAATTAGTTCTAAGTATTCTAAAAGTGTTTGATACCAAACCATAAAGAAATTCAGAATTAAATTTGAATTTTGAAAGTGTGTTTCAGGGCTAACACACAGGTTTTATTTTGGTCTTTTTTCAGGCAATAAAATGTTTACATTTACAAAAAGTAAACTAAAATAATTTTTTATTTTATAACTTTTTTTTGCTTGTCTACTAGCTAGTTGTAGGTTTCAAATAAATTAACTATTGCAAACTTTAGATCTGAGAGTTTATATATAAAGGAAAAGAGTATGACAAAAAAGAAAAATAAACTTTACAGATTCTTTATTTTGAATTATTTTTATAAGATATTGGCACAATGGCTTATGAAAAGAAAATACTTTATCACTAGTACAGTTTTTAAAGTTAAGGTTTATCATTTACATTTCATTTCACTTAACCATTTCTGTGAGTCTTTAAATGTATGTGAACTAGTTGATTCTTTCAGATTTTAGATAGGTATGGTTTGTATCAACTTACAACTGAAAAACTTGGAGTTGCAATTGTTGACACATTTACTTACCTGATGAGCTACCTTAAAAGTAGAAACTTTTCTGTTTTCAAGAAGTTGATTGAATCTCTGAGTGAAGTTCTATTAAATCATTGTGGAAAAATGGTGAACTCACAGGTAAGATAAACTGTAGAGTTGAAAGGGTTTTTAAAATATGAAACTTGTATGTATGTATTGGATAAAGGTGTTTTGTAGAACTGTAGTGTATTTTTGCATTATAAATTAGACTAGCTAACAAAGTTTTATATGTCTATTACACTTTGAGAAAATGAACAGATAAGTTTGTGTATACTCATATCATGTTTTTGTTATTTACATTCATATTTTATACTGCTGCACATTATTCTTTTATCTGGAGCTTTTGTAAAATCTTTCATAATGGACCATTAGTTTGGTGCAGCCAAGTGAGTAATGTGCTCAAACTGTGAATCTAAGATTTTATTATCTGTGTTTCATTACTGCAAATGTGTGTTCTGTGGGGCTTGTGGGTGCAATAAGTGTAACTATCAAATCTCACTGGCTGTTCCTTAGCTACCTTCCTTTTAGTCTTATACTTCAGAATTGGAGACAGCTATGCATGTAAAGCCCTTGGATAGTTTTCCACAAAATTCATAAACAAATCAAAAATGAAAGACCAGCATTTTTAAAAGTCTTTGGTTAACTAATCTTCTCACCCAAGGTATCGTTTAGTGTCTTACATTTAAACTTTTATTAAACTATTTTTTCTTTTATGTTATATTATTTAGAAAAGCTTAAAATTTTAGCTAATGATTCGTATCTTTATAAGTTTTTTAATTCTACGAGGTCATATTTTAAAAAAACTTCCTGAATTTCTCTTAGTATAACACATGACATATTTACTTTAGGTATCTTGTCTTCCCTATTTAATTCACCACCCTTTCAAAAAAGTACAAAATTAAACTTAAATTACTCAGAATAAAATTGTCATTGCTTAGACAAACCATAATTTTTATAGCCTTCAATTTTGTTTGGCTACAAAGCTATAAATAAAAAATCAGACCCCATTCCTGCCACATCAAGCTGTCATATCCTTTCTTTCAGGTTTTGGTGATTATTCTCTCTTAGATTTATTTATATATTATTTATAACCAACAGAAAGTCAAGGTTTTGATCTATCAAATGATGTATTGTATAATGTTGTATTCTGAAAAAATAAACATTAGTTTTACTCAGAGAACAACCTTCTTTCTCATGGGAAATTTAATGGCTAGCTTGGACAGATTTGCAACAGCTTTTGTTGCATAGGTAGAAAGGTAGAAAAATTGAGTGTTAGGAAAAATTATCTGCTTTTTACATATTATCAGTATATGTTCTTTGGTCCGTTATTTAATTAAATGAAAATTATTTAATGCATTACTACCATTAGTGTAAAAACAGTAGTATATAGTGTTCTCAACAATCTACAAGTACAATATTTCATATTTGTCTTGTTTCTTCTTTATTTATTATTATTAAAACTAATCAAAATGTAAAATGTGGATCTCTTTTAGATTAGTTAAGAATAGATTATGTAAAGAAAATAATAATAATATAATAAAATGTTTCACAAGCCACACGTGCAAGTATCTTGTAGTTAATGTGATTCATTACTGTAACGTGAGCTGTATGTGCCTTGAGTGACACAGATAATAGTTAGACAGGATTCAAAGAGCATATAAAAAAATAAATTTTTGATTACAAATAGATGTACACTGTTAGGACCTTAAAACTACTTAGGGTAAATGAATGTAGTTTTGTGTTACAATTTAGAGTCATTCCGAAAATCAGAAAAGGGTAGTTTAGATTGATTTTGTTTTGGTGGTTATGAGGTTGGTTAATATAAACATGGACAAATCTTTATTTTATTTTACTAAAACTACTTCACAAAAAAATATTATTCATGATGTTAACTGAAAGTGTGCAAAATTTTGTAAATATGTACACTATTGAAAATTGGAAGTATTTAAAACTATAAAGACCTTGAATGGGTACAAAGAGGTCATGTGGTTGTTCCAATTGACTGAGCTTAATTGTGTGCATATGTACTGTGGTTTAAAGATAAGGTTACATTAATATCAAATTTTTTTTTGTTACTTGGGTTTCTTCATTTCAAATATTGCACAGTGTTCTTTCTAAAAAATATAATTTAAGTTTCTGTGATTTATTTTTCTTTCAATTTACATATTCTTAATTATTATTGTAATTAAATATGTGTGTGTTTATATATAGTGTGTCAAGACTGCATTATTATATATACAAAGAGAAGAGCTCAAGCAGTTGTCTGCCCATAATCCCACAATTCAAGAAAAACCTGTTCAACATCAAGCATGTACAAGTAGGTTATCCACCAAAAGAAAGAGAGCTAGCGATGACATTAAAGGAGAAGAACCTTTGAAGTGAGTTGTGATTTTCTATATTTGTTATACACACTACATGGCCAAAAGTATGCGGACATCCTTCTAATTAGTGGGTTTGGCTATTTCAGCCACACCCGTTGCTAACAGATGCATAAAGTCAAGCATGCAGCCATGCAATCTCCATAGACAAACATTGGCAGTAGAATGGGTTGTATTGAAGAGCTCAGTGTCTTTCAACATGGCACTGTCATAGGATATTACTTTTTGAACAAGTGAGTTTGTGCATATCCCGCCTATTCTCGAAATTTGTAGAAGGTGCCTGAGCATAAGAATCAACAATGTACTAGTTATGTATGTCATACTAGTAACTGACTCTATTGTTGCCAAGTGAACTTTGGTGAATATTCTAGGAGTCTTGAGTGAATGGTATATCAAAGTAGACATGCTGAGAGACAAATATTATTATTATTGGACAGCTACAGCCCATATGACATAGCACTCGAAAGATATAACTGTGATTAACACCTATTAATCAGAAAACTGCACAACCAGTAATGTTTATAGATTTCAACCATTATAAACCATTGAACTTCAGTGAATTAATTTCAGGTGTTAGTATTTTGTAATTCATATAAGACCAATCAAGCTAGCTAGCTTAAGTGATATGTGACACTATCAACTCAGAATTAATATGCTTGTCATGGACCTAGATTATCAATAAAATATTCAGTTCTAGACCAATTATAAGAATTAGTATTATCTGTAAGTTCTAAAACTTTTGTAGATAAACAATCCTTTGTAATAAACTATTAATAATACCCATTATTATAAACTGTACTTTTCTTGTTATTGGAAGAATAATCATGAAACAACTCTGGTACATCAAAACTAAGGCAATTTTCAGTTTGTTTTTATTCTTACCCAAATCCAAGTCTGAATACTAAGCAAACATTTGATAGTATCTGTGTTAAAAATTTCATAATTTTCATTTTTCTCCACTAATTTTAAAATGATAGAATGTGTAAAAAAGAATTTTTGGCATAAACACTGTTATCATAGGTAAAATCATGTTATAAATTTTAATAATTCACAATAAACATTCAATAAAACTTACAAAATTTGATATATTTCTGTATTTATATTAATATTCATTATTTCAATGCCAGAAATAAATAAAGAGCAAACATCACAACAGAAATTTCTTTCATATATTTTGTGTATTTTTTTCATTTTTATACTTAAAAGTAAGACAATAAAGCATTGTAATAGAAATGTTTAAATTTACATAGGGAAATACACTATCAAGATTTTAACAATCACAATTGAATAATAATGTCCATTATTGACACTCACCAATGAATTATCAGTAGGACAGTTATTTGGAAGATCCCTGTCAGGCCAAAAAAACATCTGAGATGAATCTATAAAATCGTCCTCTAAACATTAATTCACTGAAGTTGAATCATTTGTAATGGTCTAAATCTATAAACATTACTGGTTCAATGCTGTAGTTTTCCAATTAATAGGCAAGTATCACAGTTATAGCTCCTGAGGCCTATAGCACACTGACTGTAGTTGTCCAATAATAATAATATTTGTTTCTCTGCACATTGGGTTTTATACACCAATTACAGGAGACTCTAGAAAATACACCAAAGTTCATTTGGCAACAATGCTGTCAGTAGAGAAAATGAAAGGTGAAATATGAAGTTTTCTGGGAAAAACATTTGAAATGTATTTAAGTGGTTTTATAAATTGCACAAACGAATACTGAAACTTTTTTGGAGGAGAAAAAATATTTTTAATCTTTACACACTGCATCCTCAAAACAAATACATAATATATTTACAGACAAACCTTTATTGTAGTTTGTTAAAATACTTAAAAAAATATGATTTTGTTGTGTGTGAAAGACTTGTAATGTTAACTGAAAGACTGCCAAGTTTTGTTAAGACTTGAAATGAGTACAAAGAGGTCATGTGTTTGGTAATTTTAACTGAATTCATGATGAGAGGGTTAAATCCAAAAGCACTTTAATGAAATCATAACATTACAAGTCCCATTACAACTTTCTGAGCCAAGGAAAGTTCCATGAAGATATAATAATGAAGAGCCTGCTGCTTCTTTCAAGGGCAATGACCTTTTCATGACTATCTGATATTACAGGTCTTGTTACATCATTTTAGAACCAAAAATAATTTCATGACTATTTGACATTATAGGTCTTGTTACATCATTTAGAACCAAGAACACTTTCATGACTATTACAGGTCTTTTGCATCGTTTAGAACCAAAACACTTTTATGACTACCTAATATTACAGGTCTTGTAACATTTAGAGCTGAGAAAACTTTCATGGTGATGCAATGTTACAGGTCTACCAAAGGTGTTCAAAATCAAAATGATTTTCATAAAGATGTAACATTGTGTCCTTTTGAATTTACCACTTTCATAGTAATTTGATGTTGTAGGTTCTTTCATTTTAAGAACACTCTTGATATGTTGCACCTGTAAAGGCCTATTTACATCCTTCCAAGCCCAGAACACTTTCTGGTTGATCCTTTTGCATTTTTTGAAGTGAAGAATATTTATGCTTTTATTTATACAGTGAAGAACAGATACTACTAAAGTCGTATTCAATGAATAATATTTGTAAAAATTATTAATTTAAAAGAGTGGAATAGAGATCATCAAAATAGTACAGCCTTGATATTGATGAATCTTCTGTCCAGCTGAAGGAAGTGATAAAAGACACCAATAAGAACTACGTATAATCACATTCTTTTCTCATTTATAAAATCACACATTTCTCTTCACTAATTCACCAACTTGTGACAACTGCTGAAGCCCTTCCAGGTAGCACCTCTGAAGTGGAGTGTGTCTCCTCCAATGTGCACAGCACAGTCACAGACACAAAACACTACACCCACCTTAAATGAAGTTGATATGAGGAATAAGAATGACTAGGGCTATTTTTTATAACATTAATCCACAACTGTTTGCAGGACCATGAGCAGTGATTTCCTGGTTAATAAAAACATGATCAGAAACAAAAAGTTGGATGTGTTTATTGTTATTACTTAGTAAAATCTACATATACATCTATACTAATAATGAAATTAACTTTGACATGTGATTCAAAAGCATGCATGTAAAGTCAGATGCATGCCCTAAATCTAATAAGCTACATGTGTGTCACTCTGTCCTTTTTTTGACAGTTGGCTGGATTTTGTTCCTCTTGCACAAAATAGTAAAAGTGTTTTCTTTTTGCATCCCTCACATTGTTATCTTAAATCAACAAGTAAAGTATAGTGTCCCCTCCCTAGTGCAAAGAAAATGGCTTCACAGAACAGAAGAACCAAATCTTGTATTGTACTCTTAGACTTTGAGAGAAGGATGAACCCACCATAAATGTTTTCCTAACTCATGGATTGTGTATTAAATAATAGATATTATTGTATAAGAAAATTTAAAGGCTGAACACTATGTGCTTGGTGTGATTCTTTTGTGTGGTAAGGGGTCTTACCAGGAAAGGTTCCATATTTTTAGTTTACTTTCTGTAGATGGGTGGCCTTGTGGTGACCCCTTCCAGGATTAACCTGAGAACCAGTTTTGGACGTTTTCAACAGGTGTTGTGGACATTGTGTCAGATGTTGGTGTTCGGGTATGATGTTCATGAAACCCTGGTGTAGCTGCAATGCCCTTGTTTAGCATTGTAACGTGTAGCCTCATAGGACTCCATGGTAGGCAGGGTCAATGGGTAGTAAATCTTCCTCTCACTCTTATGAATTCCGTAATCCTTGAAAATCACCACAACCATCAGATCTTGTAACTCAATTTTTAATCCTTCATTCTTTATCTGATTAATCCTTGGGGCATATGTCTCCCTTTTCATTTAAAAGGGATTAGAGTGGAATATTGGCTTTCCCAAGTCCATCAAGAAGCTATGTTTTGGGGACATCTTTGTGGAAATATCAACCCCAAAACACACTGAACACCTCCTGAATTTTAAGGCAATTTGGGATATACCCACTGATGTTACTCCCCCTTGCTATTGTGAATTCTTTACAAGGAGTAATTGTTGAGAGTAATTTGAAGAACATTCCTGAGTTGGAGATTCTTGCTTGTTTCCCCAACCAAGGAGTTTCTGTTGTGCAGCCATTTCTTCACTTGCAAGGACAGAATTATGCTGCCAACCAGTGTCGTAATTTTGACATTTAAATTGTTACATCTGTCTGCCTTGACATCGACCTGAATTGTAAGGTGTGGGTATATTCCTAACCCTCTCTGATTTTTTCAGTGCCAGCAGTTTTGATTTCAAAGACATCACATCGTAGTTCTTTGACGTGCACTTTTTGTGGTGGCAAAGACCACAATGCATATGAGTACAAACTGGAACCACATTGCATTAAAAGTAGTGGAGGAGAAAGAAGTACAGTGTTTTAAAACAGTTGACAACATTTAGCTTGAAACTCAGAAATTATTTTTCCCCAACTCCATTTCAGACATATGCTTCTGCACTATGTACCACTGCTGCAGTGCGAGTGCAGAAAGATTTATTTTCCAACAATGTGAAGAGTATTTTGCCCTCTTTGGATAAGTGAATTGGCAAGTCAGTGTCTACTCCTCACTCTGTTCCCACCATTCTTTCCAGTGATTGCCCAGGTCCAGGTTTTTCAGCCCTGCTTCTGGCAATATGCTATTAAACTTTAATCCTTACCACAGCATTCCCTTGAGGTTCTATCTTCCTCAGTGAGCTGTGCTCTTTTAGAATAGACAGTCTGCCACTCTTCTTTTTAGCCTTCATATTCAGGTGCACTGGTAGAATTGGGTGTGCCATTGGATGTCATTGCTGTTTCCACTGATCAGCCCATACTGCAATAGCTTATCATTCCCACTTGTTTATCTTTCTTTGAGTCATCTGAGGAAGGCAGATATTTCCAATTGAATGTACTATCTCTTTACTAAATATCTTTCAAACCATTCTTCTATTCCTATTTATGCATATGGTTTAAAGTACGGTGTCTCTGTACAACCTGCCAAGGTTTTTCTCCAAATGATTGAGAGGGGGAAGTTGTCCTTACTAGGTTATGCATTGGTCACAGCTTTTTAACTCATTATTTTCTTTCATCTGCGACTGAGCCACCAATTTGTGGCCTTTGTAACACTCAAGTCACAATAAACCATGTTTTACTGTTATGCCATCATTACAATCATAAGTGATGGCACTAAAACTAACTAAACTAACGTGGCAGGGGTTCAGTTTAGAGAAAGAGAAATCAGAAGAGTTCTCTCTCCAACTGGGGTGTTCAGGAACTTTGTAGTTCCTCTTCATCCCCTTTCGTGGATTATTATTAGGATTAAGTGGTGTTTTGTTTTTTTTATTATTATTTTAATAAATTAATTATCGTTATAGTCATTTCGTGAACTATATTTAGAAAACAAGAAACACTCGTTAGAGTATATTGTATAGAACATTTTCGCGCTATCATGCTGGGTGATACAATAATAGTGCTGTGCCAAAATAAGTGATGGCACTATTTTCTATATGCCTTAAGTATGGGTTTACCCTTGACATTGGAAATGGTAACACTGTCCGACTTCCTCATGTCTTTAACTTTTTATGAGCCATTTGCCTTTTTAATTCTATTTAGATCTTTTATACAAATTTTGGACATTGTTTTGTTTTAATTTAATTTATTTTTTTGCATTTTATAAGACATTCCTTTTCCCTATTTTACTGCTTGTTTGGTGTAGATAGTCTAGTTGGTTTGTGTCAGTAAACACCAACCAACTGAACACAATGTAGAAATATCAAAGTTGTTTTGATTAACAAAGTTTCCATTTCTTTGTTAGGTGGAATTGCCATAATAAAATGAGAAAGTGCTTAACAGTTATGAAATACAATTATATAGAAACATCACAAAGTCTAAAATAGTGGTTATGTACATAATAATGTGAAGGAAGTTTTCATGACAATATGACTGAATCTACTTTACTGAATTATTTTGGATGGTGATGTATTTTATGTTTAAGCAGTCAGTCAGGTTTAAAAGCAATCCTTTGGCAAGTTGAAGTAATGTGTTCAATAAATACAAGTTGATTTTTGTTGCAAACTGCAGGTAAAGAACAGTATTTAGGGAAAAGATACAAGGCTCATATCACTTGTTATTGCACTGAAATTGAAAAAGTATAATTAAGGGAACATGAAGACTGAAGAATTCAGTAGTACTTATTCAGTAACCTGTTTCTATTGTGTTTTAGCTGTATTGGACTCACTGCAGTTTATTTATTGTATTCAGTGCAATTATTTTGTTACAAAATATAATAAGCTTAGTTTATTGGAGTTCGTGTATCTGTTAAAATCAGTAAAATAGATCCTAGTAAATGACAAGTTTTAGAAAAGATGTTGGAAAGCCCTTCATTTTTTTATTTTTTTTTTTACATTAACTTGCATGAATAATTTATGTGCATCTCTAAACAACAGTTCATAAGTTATTTGTAATATATAGGAATACATTTGTGAAGATGAGAAACACACTTCAAGTAAAAATGTATTCTGAAGACAGCTGGTATGGATATTAGAACTTTAACATAAAGCAGAGTCAGTTGCAAACTCTCTCTTGTTAACCTGAAGATTACATGAGAAGATCAAAATATTCTTCTGTGCTTTATGTTAATTAAAGTTCTAATATCCATATTAGCTGTCTCAAGAATACATATAGGAATAGAGATTATTTTGAAGTAGAGAAGTTTGAGTTGAAACTTAAATAAATGTTTATCTTCTTTTGTTTTGTTTTTAGATTAGAAATGAGGAGATTGAGTGAGAACCAAAAGTCTTCATTTTTTTATTTAAGTGTAGAAGATGAAAACTTTGCTTATGATTTGGTTCAAGAGCTAGTTAGGTCTTTCCTAGCAGCTGAAGACACCAGAATACAAGTGAGTGGTTATTTTATACTGAAGTGTGTCTTTTGACTCTGTGTTATTGGTTTTATTTCACATTGACATACTTATGAGAAATGGTTAGAATAATTAGACTACCTATACAAAAGTTGCACAGATTTGAAAAATACTTTATTTTCACTTTACTTAAATTTAAGTTTTTCATTTGTTAAAACTTAATCATTTATTTTTAAAAAAATTAGTTTAAAATATAATCTTAATTATCTATGAACCTTGCCATTTCTTTCTTTCACTATACATGAGATATTAAATTTTTCAGAAATCTCAAAACAAATTGTTGATCACAGTAATCACTAGATATTCAGTGAGATATAACATTTAATTTACATTACCCAGTTGCTTTCTTACCCAACAAATGGTTTGTAACATGATGTTCTGAAATATGGACAAACATGTTTTGAATCTCCTGTGGTCTTCAAAATATGGATACAAATGGGTGAAGAAGTTCAGTGCAACAAAACATAAGCCACATTTTAAGGTGTGTTACCAAATCCTGGACTTACGAATGACAGCAGAATGTGCTTTTATATATTTCAAATACTGCATACCATTTTGGATTGTATATATGCTTTGAACAAAATACAGATTGTGACAATCATAACTCGCCACTGAAACACACTGTAAATGGAGAAAGTTTTAAATCGTCATCAGGTAAATAGAATAAATAAACTATCAAAAGATCATTTGTACAGGGTGTTCAGAAAGTCACTGTGCACTTGTATATTTATTAACAGACATGTTTCAATATAGAATACAGGAGGTAAATATGAATAACAATTATAAACAATATTAAAAGTGACCCCTGTTGGCTTGGATCCTTCTTATTTCGTTTCTAAACACTGCTGTCAGTTGCTGGCTTGAAATAGACTGAATAGACATATAATTACAAAACTGCACAGTGACTTTCTGAACACCCTGTATAACATTTTGTAACTCCGTTAACAACATCACTACAGTTGATAAACTTCTGCCAACCTGCATGGAGCCTAAGACAAGACCTTCCAGCTATATGAAGTAGTAAAGGTGTGCCAGGCACCAACAGAAATATTTTTTTTTTTTTGTTAAAAAAGAGCATGAAGTGAAAACATAAACTAACCATCTTTAGTGGCATAAAATTGAGTGAAACCAGGGAGAAGATACCTCAGTGTTGTCTTTACAAATCCACTACTATCACTAGTCAGTAGGAACATTAAGATTGTTCAGGACATAGAATTTTGTGTGGAATCAGCAGATCAGTTTTCTGGAGGGCAAAAAATATAGAAATGTCACTTCTAAGTGAAATATATTTAGAGAAGAGAAAATACTTCTAAAAGTGAAGGAATTTCTTCACTGAAACAGTGTTAAGCTACATCTGCATAATTTTAGGACTAACAGGTTTCACTTTTATAAGCTCATTCATTACTTACAAATAGACTTAATGTGTTGAAATAAAATTATTTGTAGACTGAGAATGTTTGTATCCTGTGTTTTGAAGCACCCATTGATAAAGTTGCAATATTGCTTTGGACTTTTCATTATTGTGAGTGAAAGACCTGTTGAGCTTCATGTATTTGTAGATAGTGAAAAATATTAGACACACTCGAGATTATAGGGTTGTTAATAAAGTGCCAATATCTAAAGTTTGTAACAAGAAGTAATTATTCTTGAGGAGACCTTTTGGTGTACACATAATTCAAGAACTGTACTGTATAACGAATCTTATGTTGATTGTATATGTGACTTTTTTTTAACACAGGCTTAGTCTCTGGGACTGGCTTTATAATCATTTTGTGTTTGATACAATTTTCAAGCTATTACTTTTAAATTAATAAATATATCTTAATGGAACTTGGTATATTATCAATAAATATTACAAGATTTGTTATGCAAAATATTGTGTTTTTTTTTATGAAGTCGTAAGCTTTTCTTTTGCCTTTTTTTCTTTTTTGCATGTTTCTTATCCAACATTTTGAGATGAAAAATACTTTCATGCATCAGAAAATTTTCAAATTTCACATACCAAATATAACATTCAAAAACTTATCAAATGTTTATTAAGGAAAAACATTATGTTTTGCCCTTTATTTTTACTAATGAATCTCTGTGTAGGTTTGGTTGATTTTACTGATTTTGTAACCAAAAAACAAAATATGTGTGTGTGTGTGTGTATATGTATAAATTTTGCCCTTTTCATTCTGGGATGACAACAGAGTATAACATGAAAACACAAATGTTTAGACTAAATAGCTTAAATCTTATAACATTATACATTCATATATATTTATTATTTTTATTATAACAACCTTTCATCCATGCATGCCTAACAATACAGAAGCTACAGTGAAGCAGTGCACATGTGTCATATTACTGTATTAAGTTATATGGAACTAATTTTACTATCCACAGAGTGACCTGTTTTGACTGTGTTGTAGTGGAAAAGGATTGTGCAAAATACAGTCACATTTCAATTATTATACATTATATACGTATTTACAATACTGTTATTTACAGGTAACAAATATACAGTTTAAATAAACAAAATAGTCATAAGTTACAATATCAGTACTGTAGAATTCCACTATAATTTATCAAGCTTAGTAAGTAAGCTGTATTTAGGTCTAAAAAATATGAAATTCCAACATAATGATTATCTTTTCTCACATATGTGAACTTTACACATGCTACAAACCTTCTGCTCCCCACTTTTGGAATTGTAAGATTTCAATGCGTTTCTCATCCGAATCGTCATGTGACATACTCATTTGACATATGTGGTTCCTTCTACACTCCTCTACTGAACTATCACTTCTCATTTGACAGTGCTTAGGTTTGGAAGAGCTTTTTCTTTTTTAAGGTTGTATTTACTGCTCACAAGGTTCTATCACTTTTGGGGATATGGCATTATTGTTAGCAGCTCGAGATGGTGATTCCTCCTTTTCTTCCATTTTCCATCTTTCCCCTTGACTATCCGTGTAGGCTTCTGTGCTCAGTGAGAGCTCTTTGTTGACATACTGCTTCCTACCAGGATACGTTTTCTTTATCCTCTGGCAATCCTCCTCTGTTCATGATCTTTTACCTACTTTTTTTGCCAGTTAGGTCCATCTTTTGTTTCAGTTGGTCTATTTCTCTTGGAATTTGTTCTAGGTATACTCCTATCAGATCTGACAATTTCACTTTTCCCTTGCTTGCCTTTGTCATCCATTCTAAGTCTTCCATTATATTGCAGTTTCCTCTTTGTTTGGGGTTTTATCTTCCACCTGTAGCCATTCTTCATAATTCTGTGTGACTGACTGTTAAGTTTCTATTTATACTTTTTTTTTTCTTTTCACAGGTCTTCTTTTCATTCATCATTATTTTGATCCTGTTCTGTGGTCAGACACCAGGATTTTTTTAAACTTTAAATCCACACTGTACTTCCATGATGTGTTCAATTTATCTTCCATGGCTTCACACATTCACCATTGAGATGGGGTGTTCCACAAAATCACATATAGGTTCATGATTTTCATGATATTTTGTGTTTCATAACCAAGCCCATCCCAGACTGTATCACCCTTGGACTGAATGGGAAAACAGAAGGGGTTTGTTGTTCATCCCAATCATTCCTAGAATTAATAACTCAGTATGGTCTGATTTTTCAAAATAAGATTTTGTGGTTATGTGGTGATACTGCTTTGGATTTCACCACCACATTGTCACCTTCCTTGCTTCAAGTGGAGTATGGGCATCCTTACAACTCCAGTTCCAAATTGCTGAGGTGGTTGACCCTGAAGGCACCCAGCTGAATGAGTTACTCACAATAACCAATAAATTACAGAATAGGGTGGTGGTATTTTATGGGTGTAGATGATGTGATATTCTTCTCTTTATGATAACCATTGACAACAGAATGAGACATCAAGATGTAATTCATCCCTTTTATTGGAAACTGTCATCCTACTCTGAACTAAATGTTGTTACACTATAAGAAGGTTTTGAATTTAGAGTGAACTCATTTACTTAAGTTCTCACACATATTTCAAGTTAACTATCTTCCTAACTCAATTTCCTCCATCTTGGCTGTGGGTCACAGCAATGATTTGTGAAATTGTTCTGGTTCTGTCATTGGCTATCTCTTGTTTCTTGTTTTCTCATCTTAATATTAGGGGTATGATATTGTCTATGGATGGTCCTGGCCCATTTCACAGTTATGGGAGTTGATTACATGCAACAGACATTCTGTTGATACCAATTCAATAGCTCAGATCTAATCCTAGTGTCATACCCAGGAATTAGAGTGGGTTTCAATTCCCCATTTCATGGGATTGAGGTAAAGAGTGTATGCTCTTTATTCTACACTCACATGGATGTTGGTATCTCATGGGCATGTTTTGAAAGTAGTTGATTTACTATGTGTAGTCCATTGCATCCAAGCTGCTGTACACCTAGGGGTGTTTCTTTTGTTTACCTGCCTTTCCTATTTTGAGATTGAGTTACAGTATTGGTTATGACCACTTTCTTGCCACATTCTCTCTCACTCTGATGTACTCCTCTCATTTTTTTCCCTTATATTTCACACGTTTCATAATCGGATGAAGAGTATCCCTGGCTCAGAAATGGTCCACTTCCCCTTTCTATGATCTTCAGATCTGATTCTTTCATTTCCAAGATATCCTTCAGATAATTTTAAAATATTCTTTTGTCATATCCTCACACTGGTCCCTCCTTGTTATCAATGTAAGATTCTAGCTAATATTGTGAGAGTAGATAATTACCATATCAGAAGTCTTAATTTTCCCTATACTGAAAATGTATTTTCAATGTACTTGCCATCTCTCACAAGATTAACTGTTCTTATTTAGTGTTGCCCTTTGTATGTGAACTTTTTCTTTATGCATACTACAAGTCTTCCACTCCCCTTGAATTGGGATTTGTTTATCAAGGAAATCATCATCCGTTATCCTCTCATATTCCTGTTAATACTTTAGGTCTTTTACAGTAAACACAGTCACATGATACCTTATATCTTTCACATTAAACACAGTCACACATAATACCTTATATCTTTCACAGTGAACACAGTCACAACATACTTTATATCTTTCTTCTATATCTTTCACACTAAACACAGTCTTGCATAATACCTTATATCTTTCACAGTAAACACAGTCACACACGATACCTTATATCTTTCACAGTAAACACAGTCACACACGATACCTTATATCTTTCACAGTAAGCACAGTCACACGTGATACCTTATATCTTTCACATTAAACACAGTCACACATAATACCTTATATCTTTCACAGTAAACACAGTTGCACATGATACCTTATATCTTTCACAGTGAACACAGTCACAACATACTTTATATCTTTCTTCTATATCTTTCACACTAAACACAGTCTTGCATAATACCTTATATCTTTCACACTAAACACAGTCACACGTGATACCTTATATCTTTCACATTAAACACAGTCACACGTTATACCTTATATCTTTCACATTAAATACAGTCACACATGATACCTTATATCTTTCACATTAAACACAGTCACACATAATACCTTATATCTTTCACAGTAAACACAGTCACACACGATACCTTATATCTTTCACAGTAAGCACAGTCACACGTGATACCTTATATCTTTCACATTAAACACAGTCACACGTGATACCTTATATCTTTCACATTAAACACAGTCACACATAATACCTTATATCTTTCACAGTAAACACAGTTGCACATGATACCTTATATCTTTCACAGTGAACACAGTCACAACATGATACTTTATATCTGTCTTCTATATCTTTCACACTAAACACAGTCTTGCATAATACCTTATATCTTTCACACTAAACACAGTCACACGTGATACCTTATATCTTTCACATTAAACACAGTCACACATAATACCTTATATCTTTCACATTAAACACAGTCACACATAATACCTTATATCTTTCACATTAAACACAGTCACACATAATACCTTATATCTTTCACAGTAAGCACAGTCACATGTGATACCTTATATCTTTCACATTAAACACAGTCTTGCATAATACATTATATCTTTCACATTAAACACAGTCACACATAATACCTTGTATCTTTCACAGTAAACACAGTTGCACATGATACCTTATATCTTTCACAGTAAACACAGTGACACGTTATACCTTATATCTTTCACAGTAAACACAGTCACGTATGATACTGTAGGCCTTTCACAGTAAACATATGGTATTGTGTGTATTTATTGTTATTTTTATTTCTCCACTTCCTAACGTTTTTCTTTCTTTCTGGAACTGAAGTTTTTCATGCTGTGTTTATGACTGTTTTCTTATGTAAAGTACACATTTTTCTTTTTTGTAGGACTGTGCATCTTATGCACTGCAGGAAACCTTACAGATATATACTTGTCAAAGTGGAGAGTTGTCACAAATTGTGAGACCAAGTAATAGTCTTTGGAACAGGTTTTCAGAAGAGATTCAAGAAATTTTGGTACCTTTGCAGCACTCAGGTATGTATTTTATTTTTTATTATAATGAAATTTAGACAGTAATTTTCAGTTATTTTCTTTCTTATCAATTTTTTTTCTAACATTGTTCATTGTGTTATGTTTTTCTTTTATCTTTACTGTGTTATAAAACATTACAATTCAACAGTATTTTAGCCTAGTTTAAACATTAAAAACTCAATTTTTTTTAAATATTTCACATAAACTGAAAAGTTATTTGAATATTGAAGTTGTTCTGCTTTTTTTAATAAAAGTTAAAAAAAAAAGTTCATCAGGTTTTGTGTTATTATTTGATAGGTACATTATGTCTAGTAACAAGAGGACTTCCTTTCCATGCCCAATATATGGGAGCAAACTAGGAAGCACTTTTAAAGATTGGGCCTGTAATTGGGCATCTTGTCTTCTCCAGAAGGTAAGAAGCACTTTTCTGTGATAAAAAGAAATGAGATAATTAGGTTGCTAATCAATATTATTGTTATAGGTGATTATTATATTAATTAAAACCATGACAAAATTTGAACTAGAGATCAGACTGTGTAGATAAAAGTATTACTGAAACAGAGGCACCTCACAGTTCAGCTAAACATATCTGTTCACACAGTTCTTGTAAGTCTGAGTTTCATTTCCTTTTCTAATTCAGGAGAATGTTAATTTCAACTATTAAGTAACGTGCACACAGTTCTGTAACATTTGTCACAGTTTTAGCCCATTAGGAGCACATTATTGAAACTTACTCTACAAATATGTTTAGAACATAAAGGTGGTATACACTTTTAGAATTTCTTTTGGGGGGGTAGACTACTGTAGTATCAAAGACAAGTACTAGATTATAATCACCACATTACACTTAAAATTCTCTCATTTTGTCTTTGTATATGTTAATTTTCTGTTTTTAATGGAAAGAAAAGAAATAGTGCAGAATAGTTTTTATAAAACTGCTTTTGAGAACAGATTATGCCATAGAGAAAAACAACCAAAATCATTTCAATTTAAAACTAACTTTTCCATGCTCATTAGCATGTTTTTAAATGCCCTTAATTTTATAAAATTTATATGGTTTTGTGTATTTAATTTCTCAGATAAAGCGAGAGAATACAGCTAGAGTTTTTCAGTCATGCTTCATGATTGTCAAAAACGATGTGAAGACAGCAGTTTTTCTTCTTCCTCACATCATGGTTAATGTTTTACAAGATGCAAGCAATGAAGAAAAGGAAGATGTTTGTTTTAAGAAATAATATAAAGTATAGAAGTAAATGTACATAATTCTTTATATGACATTTTCTTTTTTCAGAAGTAAAGAATATAATACAACTGATAGGCTGTGAGATTTTAAAGACAGAGCTTAGCATTGATAGCCATTTGACAGACTTCTGCATCTTCTCTTATCAGATTGGCCAATCATTAATTTTGTTTAGATCTGGTAATAAAATGTTTTAAGGGGTAAGAAAGCAGGGAACAGAAAGAAAATACCAGTACCAGTACATCTGCTTTGATGTTTACAGTAAATAGAAAAGATTCTGAATTGGTTAATTATCTATCAGTCAGCCAAAGGTATTCTGACTTTTGGGACATTTTACTTAACTTTAGTCTTTCAGTCGTTTTTCAGGATGTGAATTCTATTGTGAGAAACTATTTTCAAAATAATATTAAAAGTACTTCCTTTTATCAAAAAATTTTCTTTCTTTCTTATTGTTGATTACAAATCCTAGTTCCATCTTACATATCTAGTCAATTTCAACTTGATTGAAAGTAACATTATTTCTTTTGACAGTTTATTTTGCCAGTTACAACTGTCACTGCCAGAAACAAAGATAAAACTGTCAAAAATGTATGAGTGACCTATGGTCAGATCTTTGAAATTGAGATCAACGTTACTTTTGTCAGTCTAATTAACAATATTTTTGCTAAGAGTATTCTTGGACAGCATGAATTTATATCTAATAATGTTTTTTTTTTAATAGATATTAAATTATTTATGTGTATCTTATGAGTGCTATAAACTTAACAGTAACATTCAAGAAGAAATAGTTTGAATTATTAGAATAATTTGTTTTATTTACCGTACATGTTTACTTAGCTTATGTGCACTGAAGTCTTGTCATAACTTTCAACAAATATAATGTAATATGAAAAACATGAATGTTAAAATAAACTATAATCCACTTTTGCATGTTACACCAAATGTTATAGCATTAAAAATACCAGTTGAACAGTGATTTTGATTTATATAATTATATAAGACAACATTGTTTGTTTTTTGAATGCTGTGCAGTGTAAGACTACAGTGTTACTGCAATAGTAAATGATGCACAGGCAGATAGGTTTAAAAAACTGCATCTAGGTTGAGTCAGGTGTCTAAAGCTCTGTTTGGTTGGTTAAACTTGCTCTTAGACTGTGTCAAATGTCTGTAGTTTTTACTTTGGCACTGTAAGTATACAGACTGCTAAAATAGAGACTATACGAGGATAGCTTGTATTTCACACACCTACTAAGGTGCATTATGCTCACATATAGCAGGAAATGACTTGCTTCTTATTGTGCCAAGAACATACCAAGTGGACCAACAATATAAGAATAGTAATTTTACAAGTGAGCTATGTCTCACCCTGCTACCACATAACAGCTATGTGCTTATTTGATGAGTATCTGAGAGTCAGGTTAAATACCATATTCATATGGAGACATTGTACATATGATGGTGATTCAAGTTGGTGTTGACAGCAATGAACATTGGAAGACTTTGTTTTACGATCTTCTGATTGGACTACTAATGCCTTAAATTCTATTATCCTGTGTTCTGTCACATAATGAATTATGATTTTCATTCTAACTGTGTAGAAGTAATCAGTACATCGTCTTCAAAAAAGAGGGGATTGAGTGAAGTGTGTCACCAGTCTTCATATCCATTGTTCATGCATGAGATACTCTTGTGAGCTTCATCACATCCTATGAAATAATTCAGAATACTGAAAATGCCCTGAAGGTATTTGTTTTTAATGGAGTGATTACTGATGCCTTAGAACTTAATGAACATTCTGATTTCGAGTATACAGCATCAGTGCTGTACTGCCTTTGTTGTTCATGGTGGTTGTCCTACATATTAAGATGAAATCCCCAGAATTGTGGAGGTGTAAAGATGACTGATTTATACCAAAATGAACTGAAAATGTGAGCTGAATAATGTGTTCACAGCAGTTTTTGCGTTATCATAGATGTTATAAATTACAAGAATCTATGAAATATTTTGCTGCATATTTTAGTAGTAGAATTTTAAAAGCAAAATGGAATGTGAAATAATTTTTTTAACGTTGATAATCAAGGTAGATTTTAATCTCACTAAAATTTAGAATTAATATGTGTTATTATAAAAAGAAAAGCAAAACTTTTTATGTATTTGGGTCTATAGATCTACAGAGAGATTATGGCTGTTCTAAGCCATGTTGACCAAGCTGAACAGAGCAAATTGAAGTTTCATGAGAAGACTGACCTTTGCCACTTGAGTGCCCAGACTGTGTTTTCAATATTGGATTGTTTAACGGTTTGGTGTCATCAGTATTTTGTGATGTTGAGATCTAGTAACCAGAATAACCCAAGCCTGCAAATAAAGGGAAAGGTAGTTGGAATACTCATTAATTAATCATGAGCTTAAGTTACTGGTATTTTATGTTCTTTTCTTTGAGAAATTAAAGACTGTAAATATTATAAAACAATTAAAATGCCTGTTCTAGTCATTGATTAACAGCCTTATTTATGTTTTACAACATAAAATGTCACTTTGCTAGGAAATAAGTAATGATTTATTAGGGTAATAATTTCAAAATTTGAAGCAGAGTTACCAGAATATTTTCTCATGTAAAATAATTGAATTTACTACAAGACTTTCATCTGTAGAAGCTAGTGGTGGTAATAACTTTTGGGTAACAAATTTTCTACAGTGTTCTTTAAGAAAAAATTAATTTCATTATTAGTCTAGCCTGTATTTCTAAAACTGTTGTGTTGCCTTTTAGATTCCTTTAGGTAGAGGAGAAGGTTTGTCCACTTAGTTGTTGTTACTTTCTCATTGTGTAAAGCATCATTCTTTGGCTACAGGTTGAGATCCAGTCATATATATTTATATACACACACAAAACATTGTGGTCCAATAACCCTAACCACTAACATGAGATACAGGTTTCATGACTGCCTAAATCCAACCTTGGCTACCTGGTTGAGGCTAACCTATACGAATGATTACTTGTATTCTGTTCCACCTTGGATATAAAAATTAAGTTTCAGGTGAAGAGCATATCTGTTCTGGAGGTAGTTCAGTTCTCCCACTCTTGTACTATTCTTTTCTTGGTATACCCTGTTCTATGAAGACACTTTCTGTATGGATCATGCCTGCACCAGCCCCTCCACCTTCTTAACATGGGATTCTAGTGTCAGTAGATGGTATATTTCTTAACTGAACATGTATTTTCGATAATACTTACCTTCACTGACACCTCCTGTTCTACCTTCCCACTAAAACCAAATGTATTTCTCAGAAAAAGTGACTGTGTTGTCAGGATGAGATGGTTATATACAGTACCTAGTTAGAAGGCACATTAAAGTTTGTGGAGCAGTTTGCTAGTTAGAACTTGTCTAAGGTATTTAAGTTGGGTATAAAAGACTGAAGTTAGTATTTTCAGTGCTTAGATGGGCAAAATATGGAATCCTTAGAAATCATGAAATAGCTGTAATGTCTGCATAGGTAAGTATTATTGGAAGTGCATTTTAGTTTAAGAAAGCATTAGTTTCCATTTTTGATACATTACCATCTAAACCCTGAGTTTGACTTATAGTTTAATGAAGAGCAATTGAATATTTTAAATGGTAGTGTGTACACAAACCTATGTATGTCACTTAGGTCTTTAACATTCAAGAGATGTACAAACAAGTCATCATGTTCTTTCAAGAGCTGTAGTTTGTGACAGGACCTTTTCATCCATGTAGCAAGTGTATAGTTATACTGTGACCTAATCTGGTGCATTATATTCAGTACTGTGTGGTCTAACTTTCATGCAGTATTAAGGACTTAACAATGTTTAATCCTTTTATAATGGGTCATGGATCAAAGGCCATCTTGTTGTGTTTGTTGACTTGCATTCAAGATTGTATTGAACAAATATTTTATGAATTTATGTCAGTAAGTTTGGAATCAAATTGTAGATTATAATTTTACTATTTAATGTTATGTATGAGTTAATTTCTTAGTTTAAAAATAAGTATTAAAAGAACATAAATATTGATTTTAGTGAGTCACATGTTATGTTTAATGCTGCACAGTTTAAAATTAGATGTTTGTGGTGTCAAAATACTAAGTTCACAGTTTCATACAAATTAGGAACTCAGATTACTAACTTTGACAAGCTAGAATATAAAATAAAAAGGTATGAGGTCTTTAACACAGTGGGCTCTATTCAACTCTTTCCAATTTTTTGAAACAGTCCATTATATACTCTTACTACAGTATATGACATGTGAATAACCAATCAGTAGCTTAAGATGTTCCTAAAGTGGTTTTTTAGCTATTTTAATCTTTGAAAAAGCTAGTGTTCTTTCAATCTAAGTTTTCAAGGAGTTTGGTTGTGTCTTTAGTCTGCTCATAGTTTCATATATTTTAAAATTGATATAAATCTAGTTACTAAGTGGAATTCTATGGTATCAGTGTAGTTACTTATGATTTTTTGGTTATTCAACTGTATGTATAAAACCTAAAAAAAAATTGTTTGATATCCTCCACTTGTGAAATTTCAAAAGGCTTAGCAACTTATGTCCAGCAACAACCAAGTACAGAGATCGTAGAGAGAAGAGATAATTGTTTGCTTTTCCCATTTTTTTTTCTATATTTTAAGAAAAGTTTAATAATTTATTTCTAAATAGTCATAATGTATATACATATATATAATGTATAATAATTTAAATGTGTCTGTATATTACAAAATACTAGTCCACTAAAACACAGCCAAGACAGAAAAGACTAAAGGTCAGTTTTATGTTACTGGATATGTAATATGAGAGCACCAGATCAATGCAAGTTGCACAATGCTAGCTAGGCATGACTGGAAGGTCAGTAACATAATAAATATATATGTAACATGTAGCATTATGAGACTTAGTCTACTTAAACTAAACATTTGTATTTTCATATTACAATATGTCATCATCATAGCACTAAAAAAAAAAATTATTTATTTCCTAATTTTTTAATGATAGTTACAAAGCTAGTTAAGTGACAGACCCCACAGCTGGAGTGTAGAAAATAACATAATGTATAAAGTTTTACTGAAATCAAACATCTGAAATATATTTGGGAAGTTTTAGAGATTATGCAAATAATATTTGAGATTTTTGGGATGAAGAACAGTTTTTAACTCGTAACATGAAATCACTTTGCACTCATACTAGTAATGAAACAGACTCAATTTTCACAAACAGATCTTTTATAAAAATAGTTCACGAAACATCTGATTTTTGTAAAAAAAAATACTTGTATCTGTACTAATGTCTACCAGATTTTGTGAAGGTACATGTGCTGTGTCAAAAGTTATAGTACAAATACTTAATGTGTGCAAATGTGTAGATGAACTTGTATATTATACTGAGTCTGTAGCAAAAGGGCAAATTACTGCTAGTTATCATAATTTTTTCCTGATCTGTCTCTAGCAAAAGCTATCCTTCATATATAAAATGAAGTAGCATGTATAAACTATCTGTTACACCTTATTCATTGATATTTGTATGTAACTTCTAAAAATATGTAACCTGTAAACTTTAGAACTACATTGATAATGAAGAGAAATTCATCTTTGTATGTGGCTTATGTACTTGTATTGTATATTGTGTCTTCAACTTGGTTCACTGATGAAAACTTTGACTGCATTTAACAGAAACAAGATATGTCAGCAGTCTCATTTGAAAAATCTGATAAGCTGACAATTTTACAGATTTTGGTTTAAAGTGGAGAAACTATAGAATGATGTGTTGGAGCTTTCATCCTGGAAGGAAGCAAATGTGATGATTGTTATGGTATAAATAAAACCAGAATTTACAAAATATTCGATTTCTCAAAACAAGCAAAGTAAGTTGCAGTTTAATAATAAAATGATCTTGTGGAAACCACCAAAATGTGTTGCCAACTTGCCCTTGAAAGTAGAAATTCAGCTAAGAAATGATGGCAGAGTTTCAATGTTGAATTCATTTGCAATTTTTCAGTTTCTGTGCCACATCTCCTTTAGCTCTATATATATATATCAACATACTCCATGAAATGCTTCAGTTCATTGTAGAGTCAAATTATTGCAACATCAGTATTTTGGGATTCATCTTTAGTGGTTTTTATTGTTTTTCTGATAAGCTTCAAAGATCTGAAGTTGTTTACATGTACAATCTGTACTATTATAGTTCATTCAAACTTTGCTGCTTTCAACATCTGTTTTGTAACTGATATCAACTTCTGTTTAGAACTTTATCGTTAAAATAATAGATAAAATTCCAAATTATTGTGCTGTGACCAATTTTCTTTTGACTTGATGGAGGTTGTTAAGATTTTGTTATTGACAAATAAAAAACCCATAATTACACATTTTTGCAAGGTGACCTGTTTTTCTTGGACCTGACAGAAATTTTTGTGATTCTATTCTTTACATAATAAGACATGGTTTGTAATTATTGGTGACCTAATGGAGGTCCTATGGGTTTTGTTCTTGACAGAATAAAAACGATTCTTAGTTGTTGAGATGTAATCTGCTACTAGGACCTCAAGATGGCTGTTTTGGTTCTGTTGTTAACAGAATAGAATTATTCTCAGTTATTGAGATGTGACCCATTACTAAGACCTCATGATGACTGTTGTGGTTCTGTATATTCATAAGCTCATGCATAGAATGAATACACCAACTTTCCTTAATCTATAATAAATGTTTTACATGTAAAGACAATGTATTTTTCGTTTTTTGTGATTTGCTTTTGCTAATGCATGAATTGACAAAGTTGTTATTTCTCTTGTGGACCCACATAATGATCCCAACTATAAGTCTGTTTATGACTTCCTGAAGAGTGTTCCAGAAGACCTTTTAGCTCCTTTGTTTGTCAAGCTTATGCTCGGGCTTTAATGTATTTAGAATTATCAATCAAGAATAACCAAGAATCATCACGGCTACAGTTGGCTTTCTTGCAGGTAAATAATTTTGAAATGATATCTCTTGTAATTTTGTATAATGAAATATTAATACTACTAAGATTACATCACATGCCAGAATATTCTGTTTGATTTCAAATGACAAAATAATAGTTTAAGGAAAACAATAGATATTGGTAATTTTGCATTGAAACAGATTTTAAGTGTGAATCTGCAGTGTGTGTTATGTGAAGTTGCAATATTCATGAGATGAATAGAAACCAAACTGTGTAAAGTTTAATACTTACAATCTTTCAATGAGCTAATTGTATAATAAAATTCTGGGCTTGTACCTCAAACTCAGATTTGTGCTATAACTTTTACTACTGTCAGACTTACATCTTCTGTAGTACAACTTTACATGCACATATACATAAAATTATAGCTCTCAAAGAATATTTTCAGAGTACTCATGTTAAAATGTTTTTATTTTTTTATTGTTTACACCTTTTCTCCTGATAATTTGGTTCATATCAACAAAATTTCCCATTATTTCAATGGTACTGTCACAGGGCAGACTCAGTGTACCTTATTTCTGATCCTGTGCCTCTCCTTACCTGTTAATGAACTTCAGAATCACTCTTTATAAGAATAAGGAATCTAAGAATATTCAGTATTCAAATGCAAAAATGTTTTTATATATATATAGGATGAATGCATTGTTTTTTATTACTACTTTTTTTCAGTTGTGATCAGTATGCATCTATTTTTTGTCTTAGAAACTGTACATCCTCCTTGATGAACCAGATGGAGTGGCAGGAGTAGCAGCATCTCGTCAAGAAGACCCCACACTTCATGATTTGATTCTAGGTCATGAAGCAACTGGTATGTAAAGTAAATATTTCTTTATGTATGTAACTGTTAACCCTTTCCAGATGGGTCATGGGTCAAAGGCCACATCATTGCACTTGTCAACTTACATTCAAAATTTTATTGAACTACTATTTTATAACTTCTTAAGTTTGGTATCAAACTGTATGTTAATATTTAAATTTTCATATTATATGTTATTTAAAAGACACCTAAACATCGATTTTTGTGTGTGATGTGTTCATGATGTGTTTTTATCTGATTTTGAGTTATCTGTGAACTTTTAAATTTGGTTGTTTGTTAGTAATTCAAATTAGCATATACTAAGGTAATTAGAGAACTGATTTTGTGGTCTTTATTTACTGAGTACTAACTTAAACATAATTAAATTTTATCCTGTGTATAGTATTATCTACTAATTGATTTGTTCCCAGTTGGTACAGCAGTAAGTTTATAGATTTACAATGCTAAAATCAGGGTTCAATTCCCCTCGGTAGACTCAGCAGATAGCCAGATGTTTGCTATAAGAAAACACACACACACATTGATTTTGTTGTTTTTTATAAACTGGTAAGTCTATAACCTAGTTATTTTTGGTGAATTTCTGTTTTCTCAATCACTATGATTTTCTTTTACACAGATATACTATCCATTTATTTTATTAATTCAAGCTATGCTATTTTTATTAATTATTCTATTACATTGTATCCAACATAAAATTTATACAATTATACACTTGTGCTTTTAATGTTTTAAAAAGTTGTCCAAAGATGATGATAAGTCTTCATGACAACACTGGTATTACTGATGATGATGTTTTTTGCTTCCAGCATCTCTCTCTTCATCCTCAGATAACTTAACTCTGGGTGTACAAGCTAAAGAGGCATATTGAAAACTTCTTAAACAGCTTACCTGTTTGCTGTGGATGGACATACTTTGTCAGCATTCAAAACTCTAGTAAAGTGTAAAAGCAAAATGGGGTACAGTTGATTTCAGATCTTGATAATGCCAATAGAAAGAAATAATTAATTAACATTATTGTTGAAGCCATTCAAGTTGCAGTACTTTTATGCAATGCTTAGTTGTGGTAGTTACACATGAAAACTGGCTCTAAAATAAACAAACTGATTTTTTGCTAAAGCAGTGAAGCAATGTTTACAGTTTATTTCTGTTGTTGCCTTACAGAACATTGGGAGCTTTGGCGATGTAGGTACAAGTAATCTAAAGAGGATTATTGGTGATGGACTTAAAGATGATGGAAATGTTTTAATTCCATCAAAGAAATATGCTTACATGCTAATTTTAGCTACAGCTTATGAAGTCTCTTCTGACAAATCCTGTTTTTTTTAAATATTGCCTTTAGAATTAAGAACTTAAAACTTGTATACTGTTATAATATGCATTATTAGCTGAGATGTTTATGCTATTCTAATTGTTATAACAAATTAATTAAATTTTGATTGTGAGACACTAAGATCTTGTGTCATGCCAAGTAAGTAATACTTTGGCGATCGGTTTATCTTTTTCAGAACAAGCATCATAGTGTGAGAATTGACATTTGCTCAGTAGGTAATACCCTCTTCTCTAACTCATTTTCCATTGCATCAAGAGCTATGAAAGTTAACATAATTTCTTATAATGTTGTAATCACTCACACAAAAGCATAACTTTTATAGTCTTCGATCTCATTTGGTTACACATCCAGAAATTGTAAATTTGTAAATCAGACCCAATGTGACATGCCCACATATCACATCCTCTTGTTTCAGAAATTGCCAGTAGTTATCTGTGATGTTTAATACCACATTATGTGTAAATAATAGAAAGCCAACATTCTAAGGCTGGTGTAGAATCTCTAGCATCAGGGAAACATTTGCTGAGGCTTTGTTATCTTAACATCTTTTATATTTTGGTATTTCTGATTTACTTGCTCCTGATTATGATATAGTGACCTAATTTTAATTCACTAACTTGACAGGTTCTCTTCTGCCAAAGAAAATCCACAGTCAATTTAATGGACTCCGACAAGGGGATCATTGTGATTATCAAATGGTACTTCTGTACGTGAAATCAGAAAACATCGTGTTTAAGTGTGTATCTTTATTAATAACTGTTTATACATACCCCTGTTATTCCATCCTTCATTGTGTGCACTAAAGAGGGAAAATTTTAACTTTATACAGTACTGCCTGGAAATTGTTATCAGATATTATGTCATGGAACTTTCTATTTGCAGTTCATTGTTTTCCATAAACTATAAAACAGCTTGTTGTGTGGCTTCCATCTCTGTTCTTGAACTTCTTGTATAAGACTTTAAGTTTCACAAGAAGAATGTGTTGTTTTGCAAGACAGTAAGTACCCAGTCGTCTCTCTGTTTAATATAGGGACCATTTGTGAGTGCGATGACAGATCACTGCTTACATTTTAAATAACTGCTGACAAAATTTTTCTGATTCCCTCTTTGTCTTCTCTCTCTATTTTCTGTTCAGGTTAATTACCACAGATTCCAGTGGTACCAGATGTTTATTTAACATGAGGAACTATGAAACAAGTTGGTGATCAGTTATCTTAATAGTGACTCTTTAACAAAGGTCCAACCATAACTGTATCTTTAGGTGCCATTTAGGTAGTCTCTTTCTTGATTGGTATCTGTAAATCATTGTGGAGCTGTAATTTCCCAACTAAAAAGGACAGTGGTTCAATGATGAACTTTCTAGAAAAGTTTATTTTTTATTATTTTACATTTAACTTTGAAAAAGTGAAAATTGCTTGATTCTGCAGAACACTTTAAGGCATTATAAACAAGGGAGAAAATACAAAAGATTAATAATTGGTGCAGCTATGTGTATTTTAATAGTCAATATAGTTTCAGTTAAAAGGTAATAAATGAAGTTCATTCTAAGAATGTGTATATTTTTGCCTGCTAATTGTTCCATGTTACCTGTACCTTAGTACAGTTTTGTAACTCCATTTTTTATTTATCAAATTTGTAGCAGATTTCTTCTGATAACTGGGAAGTTGCAGTTGGAAAAATTCTTCTTTCTGTTAAAGAAAAGGTATGAGAAACTTTTAATAACTAATATATAGTCATTTATATAACAAGTTTAATATGTAGTAACTTATGGATGACACTTTTTTGCCAAGTGCCCTTGTTTCTTAATTAGTAATTGTAAAAATTACTAATTAAGAAAGTAAATTTTAAAGTTAGCTTATTTACAACAAACAAACATACTTATCTCAAATAATAGGAACGTTTATGTTGATCTTTCCAGTGGTGGATTAAAGGTTGTATGTGCTTAGTGGCTAATAATCTTTGAGGGTCCTACAATGGGCCTCCATTAAGACCATAAGCCCTAGGGCTGAGCCCCTTCTAGCCCCAACCTAAATGACCCATTGGATCTTTCAATTTAAATTATATTGTAGACTTTAAGAAAATGTTTATTGTGTTGCACTCTTGGTTTCACTTAGTGTCAAGCCTCTGACATATTTGTACCACACACTGCAAAAGTAATTGTTGAGCATTTTAGTCATCCTAAGTGGTGCTCAGCAATAACATATGGTAAATGTACATTTTTATTCTTTAAGTTATGTTACATTTTGAAATTTGAATGACAGTATGATTACTTTCTAACATTTAATGTAGAATATCCTGTTTGTGAAATAAAATTTGGCATCAACATTATCCATGTCTGTTCTTCTGTAATTTCAAAAGTAAATGTTGAGTTTTGTTTCTTTGTGCAACTTTTCAAACTGGAGACAGGCAAATGATTGAACAGAGACCACTATTTGCAATATATGATGTATGGTCAAAAAGTTCTAAGACTTCACTTTTATTGCACAGAACAATGTACATACATCAGTATTATATTATATCCCGTTCAAAGTAATCCCCTCCAGCTAATACACACTTGTCCTGATGTTCCTGCCATTTTCGAAAGCCTTCAACTTTTGTGTGACTAAGTTCTGCTTTCACACAATTGTGGATGGTTGGAATGTCATCAAATCACCTTCCTTTCAACTTAATTTTGATTTTGGGAACAGAACAAAATCACATGTGGCAAGATTGGGAGATTACAGGGGGTGTGGTATCACAGGAATGTTTCTTTCTGCCAAACGTTCTTGAACAGATACAGCACTATGTGAAGGTGCATTGTCGTGACAGAGAAACCAATAATCATTTTCCACAGCTCGCAGCAGTTTCTTCTAATTTCTTCCTTCAAGCAAATTAGGACCTTTTTATAAAATGCTTGGTTAACTGTCTGGCCATTAGGCACGCATTCATGATGAACAATACCTTGAACATCAAAAAACACGATCAACATTGTCTTTACATTTGATCAAGACTGTCATGTTTTTTTGGAAGTGGTGATGATGGAGATTTCCACTGGGGTGACTGAAATTTCGTTTCAGGGTCATAACTGTGTACCCATGACTCAATCACCAGTAATAATGATGTTGATGAAATTTGGATCAATTTCTAGCCTTCTTTTCAGATCCTCACACACTTGTTGATGGTGAAACTTTTGGTCATCCATCAACAGCCTTGGAAAAAATTTTGCAGACACTTGACACATGCAGAGTTTTTCAGCTAAAATCACATGACATAATGCAAAGGAAATGTTCAGTTTGTCAGCAATTTCATGAATAGTTAATCTTTGATGACTTTGACTATTTTCTTTCATCTTAGCAACCATTTCATCAGTGGATGATGTCGGTGATTGCCCAGAATGGTCGTCATCTTTGACTGATTTCTGGACATCTTGGAAGTGTTTTATCCACTGATAAACAACAGTTTTACTTAAGCAATCATAATTAAAAGCAGTTCTTAACATTTCAATGATTTCTGTTCCTACTGTACCATTTTTCATAAAAAATTTGATGCAAACATGTTGCTTTTATTTTCTGTCCATTTATATTTCAACAGAAGCAAGAGATGCTTCTGTCTTTGAACACGGGTATAAGGTCTGGATAAGTGGTTTATCCGTGAGGTAGATCACTATTTGTACTTTGTACACACCTCAGTAAAGCTTACTGCCTCTGTACTGGCACCTGTAACAGAAGAAATCTTTTTGATCAGAACTCATATATAAGATATATCAAGTTGTTTATGAGTTATGTTTGGAATATTATTGTGTGAGTAAACATTCAAATAATAAATAATATATATTAAAACAAGAACACTTGAGTTCATGTCCTTTTTAAGTCACACAGTTTGAAAAATTATGAGTTCTCTTACATAGTAAAAGTTGAGCTAAGATTGTCCATTTCATTGATTCCATAAACTGTAGTGGAAAACTATTTTGTAATTTTAAAACAAATCGTCTTTTTTTTACTAGTACTTATTAGTCAAGAAAATATAATATCAACAAAAGTATCATATTTTGTAATTGTTATTGTATGTATGTATATATATTATCTACACTGTATGAATATTCAAACTAAATCTACATCATGGGAAAAGAAAATGGCTCCCTTTAAAGAACTATGTACATCTACTTATTGTAGTTGTTGTATATAGTTGAAATCTAGTCATTTATTTGAAAGGGATGAAAATAAGTATGTGTATCTGTATCATAGTAATAGTTCTTAGTTTAAATTTAGCTATTTATTTGAAACAGATTAAAATAAGTATGTGCATTTGTTTATCCTAGTTATGGCTTTTATTTTAAATCTAGCTATTTATTTGGAACAGGTGACATAGAGATTTGCATCTGTTTACCTTGTTTGTTGTCAGGGTGTTTTAGTTTATTGTATATATAAATATATATATGTATATATATATGGCTGGATTCTTTGTAGTTGGTGTCTGGGACTTGGCAACAAATTTCAATAACAAACAAACAGCATACAGTTCTCTTGTTTCAGGTAATAATGTATTAAAACAATTAAAATGTATAAACAAATGTTTTTTTCATTATTTGCTAGCACAGTTGTATCTAGAGCATTAAATACTTGTCTTCTTTTCATCAAAATCCACATAGCCTGGTCCAGTTACTTTAGAATCCAATTTACAAAACAAATTAATTCTTGTCTTCTATGTTGTTACAATATAGTTTGTGATAATTTCAAGTTAGAAATCACCAATATATGCTTTTTATGGCTAAACTCACAATCACACAGGCTAGATCTATCTGTTCAATCAAACTAACCCAAACTACATTTTTGACACACATTTATAACCTCACAGAGGTCTTAAACATTCTTCACATTATGAGTTATTGTGATAAAATAATATTCAATCAAAACAATGAGAAAAATTTAGAAGTTTCTAATAAAATAATGCAATAGTACAGCAAGTATAAATCACAGTCTGTGATTCATACACAGAAAAGTAATTATAAACTACTGCTACTAAAATAACTAAATTGAACACTCTCTCTTATACTACTTAAGTAATAACACTTACATTAAACTTAAACACTTGTGTGGATATAACAATAAGCTTCTCTTTAAGAAACGTGTTTACAATTATTTTTTGTACTATATACAAAGACTGTTTCCAGTTCATCCAAAAAATCTACTCATACAGTCTTGCACCAACATTTGCAGTCCTCTTGTTGGATTCAATGTGGGACCAGAAGTTCTTGGGGTACAATACCTAACTCATGATTATTGCACAGTCAGTTTTATACCTCTGGATCTTTGCAAGTGGTTGATGATTCATTTGGATGATGAACTCCTTCCATACAGACTGTTGAAGAAGTTCCAAATGTCAGTATGGTGGCCAAACACTTCTTGAGTCACAGATCTCACTGCTCAGTGTCTTTCTGAACAGATCCCTGAGTTTCTTCAGATGGTTACATCGTACACAATGTTGGTGGTTTTTTTTGCAACATTTTTCTCATCAAGAAGTTGAATGCTGCTGCTGAATTGATTAATCCAGATGGCATCTTTCTTGAATTGGTACCATTCATCAGGTGTCAAAAAGGCTGTCTTCTCTTTAAACTTTGCCAATACACTTTTCTGAGATTGACCTTAGTGAAGAACTTGGGCCCATTTATTTTCACTGCAATAGCATCTGGGTTGCCCATAGGTTTGGAGCCAAATTCTGTCATAAAGTTTATTTTCTGGAAATCTGTACAGATGGTTGTGAGACATTCATGGTCTTCATGATTACCACCAGTGAACAGTAAACTTAATTCAAAGGCCCAGTTATTCCAGCTTCTAACATTACTTTAACTTTTAGCTTAATCAGGCTTTTATTATGTAGAACATTTGGTAGGGCTTCACTTTGACTGAGTTCTTGGTCATGGTCACAGTCTGTCTGGCTTTATCTGTCTGTGGAGACAGATGCACACTGCTACTTCTTTCTTCAATTTGTCATTAATTTCTTCATTGATGTTGACACTTTTGTACATGTCATCTACACCCAGTGGTCTCAGATTTTCATTTTTTTTGTGTGTGTGAAAATTACTAACCTTCAGATGAGTTTGTTGTGTCTTTAAGGAACAGAAACCTTCTTTCTGAAATGTTAATCCTTGGACTTCTTATCATAGAAGCATTTCTGTCTGACATCGGCTGCATACAAACTTGTTTGAGTGAGTTGACAAGTCTTCTACAGTTGGTTTCTTAGGTCTAACACATATTGGTATATGTGCATCACTTCTGACTCTTCTTCTTCTGTGAACAGTTTTCACAGTATCTGCATTGGACCTCATACTGCTCTTCCATGCAGTAACATGAATACTGAAAATCTTATATTTACATACGAGAATTATTAATAAGCAAATACTACTGCCTTGAGGTACTTGTCCTGGTCACGTGGTCTTTTCTCGAACATTTTCATCATGCTCTTTAGGACGTCATCAACTGTCTTGCAAAGAACTGCTTAGTGCTGATGAGTCTGCACACCTCTTGAATCAATTTTGAGGTAAACTAGGTCCCTCTGTCACTTGAGACTTCTTTTTAAAACCCTTCTCTGCAGAACACTTATAAGGAAGGTTTCTGCGAGTTTCTCTGTCTTTGGTAGTGCTATGGCTTCTGGGTAACGTGTTACATAGCTACTATCATCACATACATATTGCTCATGTCAGGTGTTAGTTGTCCAATCAAGTCCATGGCAACTGTGTTGGATAGCACTCCTATAAGAGACATTTCATCTCATGGCTCTATGGCTACATTCATTCTAGGTAGAGTCCCTTTATTTTGTATGCCATCTTCTTTATTCCTTGGTGTCATTTCACAAGTTACTTGTTGGCCAACTTCTTCATTACTTGAGTCTAGTGCTTTGTTGGTACAATGATCTGTTTAACTTCTGGTAGAAGTGCTTTGATAGATCTGATACAGCACTTTCTTCTGATTCTCTGTTCTGTATATCCTTTTAATTCCTCATTTTTGTGCTCAATTGTCTCTTAGACATTGTTTCAAAGTTTCATCATTGAAGGGTCTTTCTTCTGTGCTTCCTTCAATTCCCATAGACATACATACACAATGTCACTTTTTTGAGATTTGCAGAGGGTTGATGTTTTGCTTGCTTTTATTTTTTTGAATTCTTGTGGTGACTGCAGATACTTCATCAGTCTCCTTTCTGTCTGGTTCCTTCAAATTTCTGTTGTCAGGTATATTGCTGATTACCATGTCATAGATGGGTGCTTTCTTATGTGTTGTCTCAAGGTCTCCCACATAGTATGGAGTTTCCCTTTATTGTTACTATAGGAAACTTTCTCACTGTCCCATCAGTCAGCACACATATATGTACTTTTGCCATTATCTGGTCATTTGATACTAGAGTAATTCTCACTTCTGCTCCCAGTGTTTCATTTCACTGTCATGTTCTTGTTGCCAAACATAGTGTTCACCTACTGATAAGTTGTGATTGATCCGTTTGTTAATTTGAACTGACTGTCATTCAAGTACTGTTTAATCATGAATTATTTTATGTGATTTCTGGCAACAGTGACAATCATTCTTCTCTAGTATCTTACTAGCACCATCTTTGTAGGTAACTCTAACTGCTTGATTTGAGATTCTTGTTGGTTGCAAACTTGCAATCATATCACAATATGTCTCATTTTCTAACAAGTGTAGTATCTCCCATTTGTCTGACGACTTCTTGTCACCTGTGGTGGCATCCTGCTTGTAATCCCTCTTCTTGGCTTTGAATGGTTATGATTGGATTTGCCTGTTATGTTCTCCCCATGGGCTTCCACATACTATTTTGCCAGCTTGATCATCTTTATCATGTCATTTGGTGCTCTTTCTGGTACAAAAAATGACATGTAAGTGGAGTACATGATAATGAATTATTCATCTGTTAGTAGGTTTACCAGTCCTTCAAAACTATCTTCACACTTGGCCATGTAAATTCACCTTGTGAAATATTGCTGTAGACATGCCACAAACTGAAATATAGTTTCTCTAGTGTCAACTTTGCCTTTTCTAAATTCTAACAAAAACCATCCTATGTAATTTCATTGCATTTCAGCAAGGCAATTTTTAACATATTCTAGTCCATGGCATCTTCTGATATTACACCTACATACACTTGTAGTCCTTTTACTGTGAAAAGGAAACTAAGCCAAAATGTCAAATTGTTTTGTCCCAGTTTTGACCTTGAGGGGTGAATCTTTCACTTCTCATTAGATCATTCATGTTGTCTTTCTATTCATCAAGTTTTGTCAGCCCATTGTTAATGATCCTTCAATTTGCTTGTTAAACTTAGTGACTTCAAGTTGTACTGTTATATTCTCTTTGTTTTTTAGTCTCTCCTCTCTCTCAGTTTCCAGTTTTTCATTTCTTTTTTCAGCCTTTCTTTTTTTCTTCTCTTTTTTGTTGTTTGTTTCTCTCTTTATGTCTTGTTGTTGTGTAACAAACTCTCATATATCACCATCTTTAAGGCTAAGTTATTTGCCCTTCACCATCCACTTATCAAAGCCAGTTAAAATGGTGTATATGTGGCCTCTACAATATTTATTCTATTGCTTCAGCTGTGAATTTATAGGCCTATGCTTTACAGTAAGTGTCTGACTTGTTGGCATTTCAACAGTGAAGAAACAGCATAGAGTTCACTTTTTTTTAAATAATAGTAAATTAAAGCAAGTCAAACATATATTCAAATGTTCATTACACTGTTGGCTATTACAGTTGTATCCAAATCTTTAAATTGTTGTCTCCTTTTCTTAAAGCTCACACAATCTTGTTCATATTATATAATTTTTACTTTGTTGTTACAATACAGTCTGTGATAATTTCACTTCAGAAATAGCCAGAATACACTCTTTATGGCTAAACTCCCACTCAGACTGTCTAGATATATCTAAGTGACCAACTCAAAGTGCATTTTGGATGCATATTTGTTGTCTGAAAGAGGCCTCAGTTGCTTTACACAATGGTCTTCATGGGATATTATGATGCAATAATTTGTGATAGTGTGAAAATCTTGGAAGGTTCTACTGACATGATTCAGCAATATACAACAAGTGCCAATTCACAACAATTTAATCAAAGTATGATACATGCACAGCTATGTAACAAACCTGTGGTAAACCATCTCCACAAAAAATAAGTGAATTTAACACCAAAGATGTATTCAAACTGTTTAAATCTACCTGTTCATTGAGAGCATATGAAAATAAGTTCATACCATGAATGTGATGTTATGTAGAAGATCTTGTAACATAAATTTTCAATTAATTTTGATTTTTGCCATTGGTTATAATCATACACAACATTATAGCAAAGTTCTTGAGAAAAACTTAGTTTCCTTCCTGAGTTTTAAAGTATAATCATAGTATAAATAAACTTTTGTATCTCAATAAGAAAATAAATGCTTTAATTAGCAAAGATGTATTTCCAACATTCAAGTGCAATATATATTTTTTTTATATGTTAGTAATGTAAATGTATTTGGAAGAAGTGAAGAGGCATGTCACTTAAAGATTATTCATGTCTCTAGGAAATATTCAAAATACTTTTTGGATTGATGTGGTAAATTTTGTTCCACCCTTGACTATCTCACATAGTGTAAAATTGTAAGAACTCAGCAGATGGGACCTTTATCAGCAGCCTCCATGGAAAATGGTGCATACCAGCGTGGATACAGTCACGTTCTCAGGTAATTATATTAAATCTCCATTTATATAAAAGTATAAATCACCATACATGTTATCATGTTCTTCAGTAATTTTTTATATCTACTTACAAGGGAATAGTTAATACCAGTGTGGATTCCACCATGGTCTCAAGTGATTGCAATTGATTTTATTTCTATTTACAAGATAAATTGTATGTACCAGGGTAGATATAATGTTCTCACGTAACTGTTTTTATCACATTATAAGAAAAGTGATGCATTTCATGCTTACAGAATTAAGAAATAAGAGTTTAAATGAAAGTAACTAACAAAGGATTAACAATCATATTGACAAAAGTCTTAAAGTAATGGGGACAAAATAAACTGAAGAAGCAAAAATATAAAAGTTCTGAGGTTACATGGAGAATGGTACATATCATTGTGGATATCTTTGAAGTAATTGTTTTAATGTCTAATTACATGGAGAATGGTACATATCATTGTGGATATCTTTGAAGTAATTGTTTTAATGTCTAATTACATGGAGAATGGTACATATCATTGTGGATATCTTTGAAGTAATTGTTTTAATGTCTAATTACATGGAGAATGGTACATATCATTGTGGATATCTTTGAAGTAATTGTTTTAATGTCTAATTACATGGAGAATGGTACATATCATTGTGGATATCTTTGAAGTAATTGTTTTAATGTCTAATTACATGGAGAATGGTACATATCATTGTGGATATCATTTGAAGTAATTTTTAATGTCTAATTACATGGAGAATGGTACATATCATTGTTTTTTTGAAGTGTCTACATGGAGAATGGTACATATCATTGTGGATATCTTTGAAGTAATTGTTTTAATGTCTAATTACATGGAGAATGGTACATATCATTGTGGATAATTACATGGAGAATGGTACATATCATTGTGGATATCTTTGAAGTAATTGTTTTAATGTCTAATTACATGGAGAATGGTACATATCATTGTGGATATCTTTGAAGTAATTGTTTTAATGTCTAATTACATGGAGAATGGTACATATCATTGTGGATATCTTTACATGAAGTAATTGTTTTAATGTCTAATTACATGGAGAATGGTACATATCATTGTGGATATCTTTGAAGTAATTGTTTTAATGTCTAATTACATGGAGAATGGTACATATCATTGTGGATATCTTTGAAGTAATTGTTTTAATGTCTAATTACATGGAGAATGGTACATATCATTGTGGATATCTTTGAAGTAATTGTTTTAATGTCTAATTACATGGAGAATGGTACATATCATTGTGGATATCTTTGAAGTAATTGTTTTAATGTCTAATTACATGGAGAATGGTACATATCATTGTGGATATCTTTGAAGTAATTGTTTTAATGTCTAATTACATGGAGAATGGTACATATCATTGTGGATATCTTTGAAGTAATTGTTTTAATGTCTAATTACATGGAGAATGGTACATATCATTGTGGATATCTTTGAAGTAATTGTTTTAATGTCTAATTACATGGAGAATGGTACATATCATTGTGGATATCTTTGAAGTAATTGTTTTAATGTCTAATTACATGGAGAATGGTACATATCATTGTGGATATCTTTGAAGTAATTGTTTTAATGTCTAATTACATGGAGAATGGTACATATCATTGTGGATATCTTTGAAGTAATTGTTTTAATGTCTAATTACATGGAGAATGGTACATATCATTGTGGATATCTTTGAAGTAATTGTTTTAATGTCTAATTACATGGAGAATGGTACATATCATTGTGGATATCTTTGAAGTAATTGTTTTAATGTCTAATTACAAGGAGAAAGGTACATATCATTGTGGATATCTTTGAAGTAATTGTTTTAATGTCTAATTACAAGGAGAAAGGCACATATCATTGTG
Organism: Tachypleus tridentatus; assembly: GCF_004210375.1. Classification (NCBI taxonomy): domain Eukaryota; kingdom Metazoa; phylum Arthropoda; class Merostomata; order Xiphosura; family Limulidae; genus Tachypleus; species Tachypleus tridentatus. The sequence continues at coordinate 35,770,451 of NW_027467782.1, forward strand.
GATATCTTGAAGTAATTGTTTTCATGTGTAGTTACATGATGAATAATATTTACCATTGTGGATTTCTTCAGGTAGTTGTTCCCCTCATTCTGGATTCCTGTGATTGGTGAGGGACCTCCCAGGGAGGTTCTGTTCTTTTAGTTTACCTCTTTTGGGATCTAAAGATCCACCAACATGTGTGTTGTGCATGGTGACCCATGAAGAGGAGGAGAAGATCCTGATGGTTGAGGGGTCCAACCCTAACATACCACTGTGGCCTTGAATTCCTGTAGATGGGCAGCCTTGGGGTGGCTCCCCTTGGGTCAGTTGGCTGGTTCACTTGGCCTAGGGTTAACCAAGTACCAGTGTTGGATGTTCTCAGCAGGTGTTGTGGACATTGTACCTGATGCTGGTGTTTGGGTATAGTGCTCATGAAACCCTGGTGTTGCTGCAGTGTTCTTGTTTGGCATTGTAATGCATCCACTCATAGGGCTTTATGGTGGGTGGGGACAGTGGACACCGAAAAATTCATTTTTATTATGGACCATCCAAATAAAAAGTTAACCAAAATAGTGAAAAACAGTTTATGAGTAAACAATCACATCTTGAAGATTCTGAGCAGCAATCTTTAACATTTGTAACTTCTGTACCTTATTTTATTATACTACATTTTCTTTCAGACAAACCTTTAGGGCAAATGTCTCCCTTTTTCATTCAGAAGGGACCAGAAGGTCTCACTGGCTCTCCAAAGTTGGTCAGAAGGATTCGCTCTTGTGACATATTGGTAGAAATATCCACATCTCGAGCACAGTGAATTCCTCTTACATTCCAAGGCAATATACCTATTGAGGTTATGCCTCATTCAACTTTGAATTCGTAACAAGAAGTTATTGTTGATAGGGATTTGAAGAACATCCTGAGTCAGAGATTCCCACTGGTTTCTCCCACCACAAGGAGTTTCTTCAGTAAGGTGTATCTCCACTCCCAAAGATGGAATTTTGATGCCGATCAATGTCCTCATTTTAACATTTACATCACAGCATCCACCTGCTACCAACAAGGCAGGTTATTTTAACTGCAAGGTACGGCCATACATTCCAAACCCTCTCGGATAGTTCCAGTGTCAGCCATTTGATCACTGGAGACATCATGTCTTGGTTCCTTGACATGTGCTCGTTGCAGTGGCAAGGATTATGGTGTCTATGAGTATGAAACAGACCCTTGTTGCATCACTTGCAATGGCTCTCACCCATCTTACTTTTATTCTTGCCCTAAATGGTTGGAAGGAATAAAAGGTACAGTGTTTAAAGACGATTCAAAACATTACTTGCCCTGAGGCTTGAAAATTGCTATCTACCACTTTATGTTGGACTTATGCTGATGCACTTCATTCCACTACTACAGTGGGAGTGCAGACAGATCTCTCTGTACCTCCAAAAGAATCATTCTCAAAACAAACAGAAAGTCTTCTGACATCCATGGTTAAAAAAGTTAATGAATCAATGTCAACACCCATCTTTGTCTCTAACATTAATTTCAGCAAACCCCAATATCTGCTTCCTTTGGTTTTGGTTACACTTTCTTCTCCTTTCCCAAGGTGCAAAATGATCATTTGTTTGCACCCTAAGTCACTGGAATCCTCTTCTAACAACAAAGACTTGCCCAATCAACCCAGGGTAGGATCCATTGAGGTTGGTAAACCTCCCTCGAATAAAGACAATAAAGAAATAAAACATGGTCTGCACCCAATTTGCCTACACATAAATAAAAGTAGCCACCTTGATACAATGGAACTGTTGAAGTTTACATTCTAATCTGGGTGACATCAAAACACTTATTTCTTCCTACCATCCTGTATGTCTTTCCTTGCAGGAAATCTTTCTGAAACTTGCTGATACAATCACCTTTCAGCAGTTTTCTTTGTACAGAAATGACAGGCTGTGTGATGGACAAGTGCATGGAGGGGTAGCACTGTTGGTTGATCAGCATGTGCTTACCCTGTCTTTGTTACTCAACACACCCTTGGAGGCTGTAGCCATTTGTGTTTCTTTGTGTCGTACCATCACTGTTTGTTCTCTCTACCTGTTGCCTAGAGAGACCTATGATCAATCAGACCTTGATGCTCTCATTAAACAGTTGCCATCTCCATTTTTAATGCTGGGGAGCTTTAATGGAAATCGTCCCCTCTGAGGAAGTGCTGATATTGATGGGAGGGTCACTCCATAGAGTGTATGCTCTCTGATCACAACTTTTCTCTCTTCAATAGTGGTTCTTATACTTATTTTCATGCATCTAGTCAGTTCTTTACTGCTTTTGATCTCTCCATTTACTCCCCTTCACTATTCTCCCACTTTTCGTGGAGGGTTGACAATAACCCATGCAGCAGTGATAATTTTTCTACAATTTTGAGAGAGACTGGCTGTGGTCAATGCCACCCAACCCATGTGCACCAATGGAAAAAGGATCAAGCAAACTTGCTCTCTTTTACTGTTCTTACAGAACTTGATCCTGCCATCATCTGTATGCCATCAATAGACGACTGTGTGACAGCAATAACTGACTGTATTGTACAGAAAGCTGCTCAAAGTATTCCTAAAGCCTTGACATGTTTTCCACAATATCATCATCTGTGGTGGAATCTTGCCTGCCACATGGCACAGAAGACTCAAAAATGGACGTGGGATACTTTTCATAGGTATCCCACATTCTCGAATCGCATCGCTTTCCAACAGGCCCGTGCACATGCTTGGTGGGTAATATGTCAAAGCCAGAAGGACTCTTGGATTAAGTTCACAACCAACATATCTTTTATCACCAGTTGGGCAGAGTAATCACTTCTTTCCTTTGAGCTGATTGTCTCTGTGACTATAATCGTCCCCTTACACTGGCTCTTCATCAGTCTGTCAGTACATTCGGTTGGATCTGATGATGTGCACAATGAAATGCTGTGCTATCTCTCTCCTGCTTCTCTTGCTGTTTTTCTGATTGTTTTCAACCAGATCTGGCAGGAGAATGTTTTCCTGATTCCTGGCACTGAGCTATATTCCTATCTTTCTCTAAGCCTGGGAAGGATCCGAAGATTCCTTCAAACTACCATCCAATTGCTTTGATGAAATGTCTCTGTAAGACCTTAGAGAGGATGGTTAAAGCTCGTCTTGTTTGGTTCCTTGAAGAAAATAACCTCCTCTCGCCCACCCAGTGTGTGTCCTAACGACAGTGCTCCACCATGGACCACTTGATTCGACCTGAAACATTAATCAGAGAAGCTTTTCTCAAATGACAAAATCTTGTATCAATATTCTTTGATATTGAGAAGGCTTGTGACACAACATGGAGGTATCGCATTTCGCGAGACCTCCATATATATGGGTTACTTGGCCATTTACCCATGTTTATTAAAAAATTTTTAATGGACAGGTGATTCCAAGTTCATGTGGGTTCAACACATTCCCGTCTTTATCTACAGGAACTTGGAGTTCTTCAGGGCTGTGTTTTGAGTGACACATTTTTCAGTATAAAGATTAATGCCATCACTGAACTACTCCCTCTTACTGTTGCATACGGTCTCTATGTCAATGACTTTCACATTTCATGTCAATCATCAAACATGCAGTATATTGAGCGACAGCTACAAACTGCCTTCAATTGTTTTCTGAAGTGGATCACTGCAAACAGTTTTAATTCTCTCTCTAAAACTGTTTGTATGCACTTTTGCCACCAATTGGGTATTCACCCTGATCCTGAACTCAATATTGGTGAAGTTGTGCTAACTGTGGTCCCTGAAACAAAGTTCTTTGGGCTTATCTTTGACTGTAAGCTGAGCTTCATAACACACATCAAGCAGCTACAGGTCAAATGTACAAGAGCACTGAACATCCTCCATGTCCACTCTTTCACATCTTGGGAAGTGGATCAATGTTCTTTGCTAAAGATATATCAGGCTATTACTTGATCAAAACTTGAGTATGGATCACTGGTCTATGGCTCTGCCAGCACCTTGGCCTTCAAGATCATCATCAGGGACTTCAGCTCTGCACCAGGGCTTTCAGCACTTCCCCTGTTCATAGCTTATACGTAGAATCTCATGAACCTTCTTTGCACCTCTGCCGTTTGCAACTGTCTTTACTGTATGCTTCAAAACTTCAGTCCTTACCATAACATTCCACCTGGGATTATGTTTTCCTTCCTCAGTGGGCCATGCTTTTGCAAAATAGACAATCAGCCATTGCTCCTTTTGGCCTTTGTATCCAAGTACAGTTGGATGAATTGGGTCTATCCTTGGATAACATTTGCTGTATCCACTGGTCAGCTCATCCTACCATGGCTTATTACAGTCCCAAGATGTAACCTTTCTTTAAGTCATCTGAGAAAAGCAGACACTCCTGATTGGAAATACTGTATGTTATTTGCAGAACATCTTTCAAACCACCCTTCCATTCCTATTTATACAGATGGTTCAAAATCAGGTGACTCTGTGGGCTCAGCCATGGTTTGGTGGTTGTGCAGAGAATCCTCTCTACAGTTTCTGTGTTCACTGCTGAACTGTATGTCATTTCTCTTGTCCTGTATCACACAGAAGCTAAGCAGTACTCAAATTGTACTATTTATACTGACTCGCTTAGTTCTCTACTGGTCCTTGAATTGTTTCATCTTAGTTCTTACTGATATTCAAAATCGACTGGCCCATTTCTCTTTAACATCTACTTCTGTCCAGTGTTTCTAGATACTGGGCCACATTGGTATTTGCAGGAACGAGCTTGGTGACACTGCAGATAAATCTGTCTGCTCTGGCTCTATCACTGCTGTTTCTGTTCCATACGTGGACTATGGTCCTGTATTCAAGGCTCAGCTTCATGCCAGTTAGCAGTCGACTTGGGTGAGCAACGTGAAAACAAGCTTTTCTAAATAAAACGTGCTATTGGACTTTGGCTATCTTGCTTTCTTAAGGACCAGAAATGGAAAGAGGAAATTGTCCTAACTAGACTACACATTGGTCACAGTTTTTAATTCATCGTTTTCTTTTATCTGGGACTGATGCACCAATGTATTGTCTGTTACATTAAGCCACATTTTACTGTTTTGGTGTCATTACGACTTAATTATGGCACCATTTTAAACATGTTTTGTCCCAAGGTTTATTTGTTAGATATTGTTATTGGCGATGGTGACATTGTCCACCTTTGAAATGTTTTTAGTTGTTTAAAGTCTATTAATCTTTTAATGCTATTTAAGTTTGTTTTTTTTTTTTTACTTTATATATTAGACATTTTTTTGATGTGATTCACTTTTAAGAATCAAAGTACATCTAGTTCGATCTAAAATTAGAAAATGGCCATAACATCCAATAACTTGAAACCAGGAATGGAAAGACCAACTTCAGGTGACTAATGCTACTTTTAACTACCTGTTGGTCATTCTGGCAAGTTATGATAATTATAATTATGCTATAAAAGTCCTTCACAACTTGTATTACTGTAGTTTTCTTCTTACTGCTGTAGACTAGATGTAAAAGTTGGATTTAATGCTATTTGTGTTTTTAATTCAAAATGTAACTTTGTTTTGTTTTATTTTAATTTCCTTTAATGAATTTTAATAATTTTACTTTACTTTTAACTTTTAACCAGATGTTTGGTGCACATAGCCTGGTTGCTAGAACACCAAATCAACCAGCCATCCATGTAATTGTTTCCATGTCTAGTTGCATGGAAATGTTACATTATATTTGGGGTATCATCATATCATCAGATATTATTCTTTTATCTTAGTAACAGTGAATTAGAAGTATGTTTTTTTATTATGCTGCTTTCAGCTGTGTTTTCTTTTCATGCTAAAAAATGTTTAAATGGTTTAGAAAGATATTTAACATGATTCTCTATCTCAGTTGTGTTTTTCTTTTGTTAGTTTACTTTTTTATATATATATATACTAGTTTTTCTGTATTCGTCAGACACTGAAATGTAGTTTGTTAAGATTTTAGGGAGTATGTGTTTGTTTTTCTTCCAGACTACACATGTTGACAGATATGGAGAAAGCAGTCTAAGTTTTACAGGTCTCTGCCCTTCATTTCAAGGAAGCTACTCCTCAGTCAGTAGATTGAACTCCACTCTTAGAAGAGTGGAGAGGAAGAAGAAAATTGGTTCAAGTATGTGTTTCAGGTTTTACTTTTATTGCAAATAGAATATATAAAACTGCAGTCTCAAAAGCTAGGAATGATTTTTTTATCTAATGATATTGATAATTTAACTTATAGTTTGTATACATTACTGATTATTTCTTTAAAGCTTTAAAGATACCAAATGAGATGTGAAGAGAAAAATAGAAAGCACTTATCATTCTTGTTTTAAAAAAAAGTGTCTCATTATATATCGGGAGCAACTACTCTAATGATAAGAACTTCAACATTTATATCTTTGATATTGTACATTTTTTAGGTACGAGAACACATTTCTGAGTTTAAAAACATAAATTGTTTAAAGCAGATTATACAATATAAATAATAAAGAATCATTTAATGATCATATACACAAACGTTTTAAAATAATTAGTATACTAATAATCAAAGTCTACATTAAAACAAAGATTAAAATTTTATTAATCTAACCTTGAACAGGCACTTATAGTTCTGTTTGTCTCTCTAGAAATAATTAAAAGTAATATAGAAATGAAATTTACTGAAATACCATGACCCAAACTTAAAGATATACCATTTTAATTATAACAACTGTTTCATTGGTTTTCATATAATATTTGTCTATTTTTACTTAATTCTTTATTTTAAAGGCTAAAATTTAGATGAATTATATTTTATGATTATAAATGTTTGTTAATTGTATTTAACTTCCCTTTAAACAGTACTTAGTAGAGGAGATCTTGAATTAGAAATAATATTTTGTATTCATGAGTGTTTTTTTTTTTTTCTTTTTGTTTTACAGTCCTCACTTCATTATCAGGAACCTCTTCTTAATCTGTACCGGGTTCTCCTTACAATAGCCAAGAACCACATTCCTGAGCAGACCAAAAAGATTGATTACGAAATCGTAACTTGCTGGTTACAAAGTGCAAAACTTGCCAGAAAGTAGGTTTTATTACACTGCAAATAAATTCTTGTAATCACCTCATCTGTACTGTTCCTTTAACTTTTCAGTCAATTATTAATCTGATCTATTCTTTCATTAATATCATATAGTAACATACATTTCTCTGAAATGTGTATGGAGTATTTCAGAGGCATCAGACCTGGAGGTGTTGTAACATCCCCACTTTTACATATTTTACATGCATAGCAACTGTAAATTATTATATCAATTTTCTGGTGAGGACATGCCCTAAATCTTTACAGACTTAGCTGACTTTGACAGCAGGGGGAAACACTTTTAGCAGCTTCTTATACTTTAAATTCCTCGTTGTACATTTTGCGTGTCTAGTCAAGCACTCCACCTATTTCTCTCCTTCCTGCACCACTAATACTGAAGATATCACATTGAAAAGTTCCTAAACCTGTCAGTGCATGCATGTAGAAGTTATTACTCATTTCTAATTCTTTGTAAGACATTATTGAGCTTTTATGTACATTCTCACAGAGAGAATATTATATAATGTGTTTATGGGGTATCATTTTCTTCTAACACTTTGTTCACATTAACAGAATCATTAATGTTTATTAAAATATTTTAATTTATAATCACAGTAAAGTTATATATTAGTCTCACAATTTATACAAGTAGCACACCTTGGTTGTAAGCTTCTGATGAAAATTTAAACTAAATGCAGTTTTAAAAAAAACAAATTCGTAATCCAGTTTACTGAGTTAAGTTGGGGGAGTATTTCTCATCAAAATCTGACTTTTTGATTCTGTTGTTAGTGTCACATAGTAAAATGTTAAAGAAATAATTTATGATCCATGATGGTGAGAAAACCTGCTACATAGAGTTTTTCTCTGCCCATACCAGCCGTTTTTACATATATATTTTAATTATGCATTGTCACTTTAGCCTAAAATTATGTCAAGTTAAAAGACATGTATTATTTGTAACCCAGTTATAAGTTTTGAAAGAAAACTTCATATTTAAAATGATTCTATCTTCATAGATAAGGTCCATAAGTTTTATACAGGAATGATCAAACAAAAGAGGACATTACAAACCAAATCATACTGTTTCAAAAATAATTTTGTTTACCATCTGGCATTGCTTTTATTTCTCTTTTTGTCAACAGTATGATAATGGAGATTTAAATGTGTGCCATTACTCAGAATATTGTAAGAACCATTGAACTTTGTCTAGAATAGATTATTTTTGAAGTAGCTTAATTTTTAGGGATTAGCTTGATACCAGAGTAGCAAAATGTCCAAAATCGTGAGGGTACAGACCTCAAACTTTACAGAAATATGGAGGCCTACTGATGGATGTAATGAAACTAAAGCTTGTTTCAGTTGATCTGATAGATATTTGATTATGTTCTTCTATCTCACATTTTCTGTACATAAGTGAATAAATACAACATACATGTTTCAGGGGACTGTAAGTCTGGCATAAGAGGTGATGAGGATAACATTTTGTGTGTGTGGATTGATATGGTTCTTGTGCAGAACTGGGTTTGAATATGAAAATGATATTGTATTGATAATTTGACAATTACCCCACTAGCAGTTTTCTGAACTTTAAGGTGGAATTATTCTGTGGCATGGTGGGCTTTTATAATAGATTACTTTTACCAGTTACTGTGTATCTCTTATATTTCTGAATTCTAGTGTTTTTTAGTCTTGATGTTTCTACAGCATATTGGAATCCACAGAAGATGCTGTATATGATCTCTCTCTGTTAGGTGATTTGATGCAAATTAATTACAGTTGTTTTGGCTTCTAAATGCTTTTCTGACTTAATATTGTGTACATATCCTGTATATGTGTTTTTAGAGAAATCTCTGACATATAGTTTTCTTCTTAGAGTAATGCTAAAATAATAGGACTTGAACCCCATATAACAAAAGGTAATACAAATAAATGTATACATCTGGTTACTACTGATATCATACATAATCTACCTAGGATATCAATCAATCTAAACTTGTATACCCCTATTGAAAATATTCAAACACAGAGAATGAGTCAATGATTTTGTTGGAGTGCTGCAGCTCATGTTGCCACATAGTTGTGCTCTGTCTAACGATTGTACATCTTGACAATATTCTGACAGCACAGTCTCCATTACAGAAGGCTCTTTCATGCAACTGTCATGTAGAAATTACATCTGAAACTTGATAATTAGGCTTTTCAGCTCGTAATCTACAGATTACAGGATTGAACCTCATTACTGAACATGTTTGCCCTCTCAGCTGTGGGAACATTATATATTGTGACAGTCTGTCCCACTATTCAGTCTGACAAAGGTTAGTGGTGGATGGTATTGGCTAATTGCTTTCTATATAATTCATCACTCAAAATTAGAGAAGGCTAGTGCAGATGGCTCTTGTGTAGCTTTGCATAAACATTCAACAACGAGTCTCAGGACACCATGCTTTCTATAATTGATTTAATTTATGGGGACATTAGTTTCTCAGTGCTTGTTTTGGAAGTTTGTTAGCACAGGAATCTGTAAGTGCTGTATCTAGGTTTGTTTTTTTTATGATAATAAATGCTCTTTGTTTTAACTCGTGTATTTTTATAGCCACTTCAAGTTCTTGACATGCTTGAAGCTTTCATGTGTTCATCAACTAATCTTGTGCATATTAATAGCTTGTATTCAAGTTCACTGCTAAAGTCCAGAACTGGTACTAGATTTGAATCATTAGAATAAATATTATATTTGATAGTAATTCATCTGATAACTGTAGAATTAGTACCATACACTAAGTGAAGAATTTATTTAAGAATGAGTTGTAATTAAATTATATCATTAGATTTAACTGTTATTAAAAACTAAGAAGTATCTGTGTAATAATTAATTGCATAATTATATTAATTATGTAATAATTAATTGCACTATTATATTGCATACATTATGATTAGAATCCATTAACTGTACAATGAATCATGTCCATTAATTTTCAGAATAGTATTTTCAACCTGTGTTTTTTAGAAGTGGTCATCAACAGAGGGCTTATAGTTGTCTGCTAGAAGCTTCAGTATTAAACATACCTGAGACATTTGTGGAAAAGTCTAAGTGGCACTGGAATAAAGTAAATATAAATCTCAGTGGTAATATTTTTTGTAATTATTAAAGCAGATACTGTTCTTAGTTTGTAAAACTTTTGATGAAATTATTTAAAGTACCTCTTTTAATATTTTGAAATGCCAAAATTGTGAAATTGGAAGCTCCAGGATTTTGCTGTGATTTAAAATTTTGAACTATTATGTTATAATGTAGTAAATTTGAAAATTATTAATTTATAAATGTCACTTTTTTTAAACTTTGAAACTGTTAAATTATGAACATTGTATGTTCTAAATGTATACATTTGGAAGTACAAGATTCTGGAACTTAAAAGCATTAAGAATTTAACCTTGGAAGTGAAAAATTTTTATATTTGAGGCAGTAAAAAATGTTTTCTCATCAAACACCATAACATTTGGTATTTCTAAACTGTAATATTTACTTTGAATCTGAGTTTTTGTGAAGATTATAATGATGAATTTGTAATTAACAAAAATGTTACAGCAGTCTATTTATTTTGGCACTTTACTGGCAAATTTTAGTGTTTAGTTATAACAGTTTTCTGTCAACTTGCATTTTTTGAACTAATAGTAAATAAATAAATTTTATTTATGCATATGATTGTTATCTCAAATTAGAACCACATCAGTGCAGTATTAGTATCTTATACCTCTTAAAAAAGAAACAATTAGTTCAAATGTGAGTTGCATTACATCAAAAATAAAATTTCCAAAATATATTTATATCTTCTTACCTTACAGTTATTATTCAGCTGCTATGGTTTCTTTTCCTTTGTCCATCTAAGTATAGGTCTGATTTTTTTCTCCCTTGCTCCAGTGTTTTATTTCACCTTTAAATCTATCTCATTACACTTTTCACCTACATCAATGTGACCTCTGTTTTAAAACTGTATATAAGCATTTCTTAACAGGTGCATGTAGTACAGTTGTTGAAGATATTTTATGCATTTTTTCAGGTTATATATTTGACTTTCGTGAAGTAAAAAAAAAAAATTGTTTGGTATGTACGTTTACAGCTTGAATTCATGAATTAATGTATCCAGCATGGAAACAAATTAGGCCTCTCCTATCTCACCTCTGATATATAACATTGCTCCCAAATTGGGAAAGGAGTCGCTCTTAGTTGAGGCTGTCCATGACCTTATCTGTAGTAAGGTGGAAACATAGGTTTGATGTGGTGGTCTCCAGGGGACTGTGATGCTGAACTTTTAGGTGATCCTGGACATTCTGGAGAGAATTTAGATTTGCTTTTTCTTGTGCCTTCCTTTCATCTGTTTGCTTCTAATGAGGCTAATTTTGATCACCTTTTACCAACTTCTTTTCTTTACTTAGTTCATTCAGTGTGTCATGTTTTTTGTCATTACTTGGTGGGTTTTCCTTGGGGGTGGAAAGGTCTGAAGGTGAGTACTTAGTCCTCCCTCCATTCCCTAATACTGAGGCTCATATAGAGATGTTTACTGCTCAGTTTGGTGAGTACTTAGTCCTCCCTCCATTCCCTGATACTGAGGCTCATATAAGAGATGTTTATTGCTCAGTTTTGTGAAGGGACAGCTATGTCTTGTCTGCCATGTTTGTCAGAACAGCATGTTTAACTCATTATCATGAGGTAGATACACGTTTAGACTCTCAGAGAATAGATCAGCTCCTGAAAATGTTAAGTTCCATAAAGAAGTTTATGCTTAATCTGAATATATCACAGTTTTGTAGGATTTGTTTGACCTTAACTAACACTGTAATATTTACTGTATGGACACTTTTTTTTCTCCTCATTTCAGTTGTCGACTTCAACACTTTCCTGAATTTCGTGGCTGGTATTTCATTGAAACATATTAGAGGGCATTTGTCTACTTACTGACAACCTCCATGTGTTATATGAGTCCTTTTCTCAAACTCTTGATTTTTGCAGGCATTCCAGACCCTTCATATTCAAGGGCTTATGTCACCCATCTGCATTCGTCTTAGTTGTTGGTTGCTTGACTTTCCTCAGCTCTTACAGGAGGTCTAGTTCCAATGTTGTCCTGACCCTAACAACAACCCCTTGTTTCATCATTACTTACAATATTTTATGCCCTTATCTACAGGGTTCCATGTTCAATTGATTGGAGTATTGCCAGCAGTGTAAATGACTACTGTATTCCTTTGTGTCCTGTGGGGACTCATCTACATTAATTTTTGTACATGTAGAAAACCTTTACCACAGATCCATGGGTACTACAGGCCCTTGCATCAGAATTGATCATTCATTTCTCATATCCACTACCATTTTTCATCATCTTATAGTATTTCACTTCCTGCAAGTCCTCAAATGTTTTAACTTCATTCCATCCATGGTTATCAGAGATGTGTTGGTCATTGGAGTGATTGAGAGAGTTGTTTCAGTTCTTACTAAGGTTTATTTCTGTATATTTGTTGTGCCCATATTGTCATCAGTCTTTTCATTTAAATCAATTCCTAAATCTTCCACAGTTCACGGTGGAGTCATTCCTCATTCTATATTGGTGTTTTTTTGTTGGGAATGTTGTTGACCATGTTTAATGTTGCTAATGCCTATCTACACATTTCCATGGTGAAGTCATCCTGCTACTATCTATGTTTTGTGCACAAGGGTTTGGTGCTGCAGGTCATCTCTCTGCCCTTTAAACTCACACTGGTTCCATATGTTTACAGTTTATAGTTCATGTTATTTTCTTTACCCTATCTCAAAATGGAATCAGTCAATATTAGCTATCTCGTAAGCACCAGAAAAAACAACCAAAAAAGCACCCATCTTTTCTTTCCAGAATGACTTCAAATTGTAACATAAACCTACATTCTTTTATCCCAAGAAGTTTTAAGCTCATAGCAGAATAAATCTACTTATAATTAAACCATTATCCCACCATTATAAGATGTTAATCACCTGGGAAACATGCAGCTCACGTTACATTAATAAATTAAATTTACTCGTGAGTTGCTTGCTCATGAAAAAATATTATTATTACTTATTTTGCCTAAACTAAACTAAAGGATACTTATTTTTACACTTTAGTTACTTTTATAAATATACATAAAAATAAAATGATTAACCATTTTCATTTATTTCTTGCTATTGACTATTAAAGTTTACAAATTAACAAATTATTTTAATTAACCCCATCCCCTGGGCCTGTGCACACACCATTACATGGACATCTTGCTACTAGTAGCAGCATCACAGCACAGTCAGATACTATTTCTCTAAAGCAAAAAAGATAGAATTTATTATCAGAGCTAAAACTTCTCATTTTCTTTGGAACACTCAACTACCAGCCTTTTGGTCTCTAGTAACCCACCCTTAGGCATTGACAATAGTTCTATTCAGTCAGAACTGGACTGGATTGTGCTTATACACCTACCCACTGATTAATCTGTTACCCAGCTTCCTAGCAATGATTTCTTCAATCTCTTGTCGTATTCTGTTGATTGCACGAGATTGGCCTAATCAACCCTTATCTCATATACCATGTACCACTTTTCCCTTAGGGTTTATTTTATGTTGCTTCTGGCCTGTGGACATCACCAGTCAGAGTTATTTGCATTACACTTACAGAGGACACTTTTTCATTCTACCCATGTTTTCTGTACCCAGATAGGTCCTTCTTACCTTACCACTGGCAGCCAGGGAAAGGGATAAATACTTTTCACTGATTCATCTGACCTCTTTATTTTCACACATATAAATGATGGGTCCCCATTGTTTCTTATGTCTAATGAAGGCCTTGAGGTGTTAGGTTGCCTAAACTAAAGGTTTTAGTGGTGCTGGACAATGGCTTTTTATTTATTGTGTCTCTTTAGTTTCCCAGGGCTTACCTCTGGTTACCTCAATGGGATGAGTGGTAGAATTGATCCATATTGATTTTTATGGGCTCTCTCTGAAGGCAAGGAAAATTCTACAAGTCTCAACTTATCAGATTCATCACATTTCTATGTTCATCGTGGCCCAGTTGAATTGCTCACTGGAGGACATTCTGAGCTTGTGTGTGAACCTTCCCCAATACTTTTATCTCACATTATTTACATAATCTGGCATTATCTTTCTTTGAGGGTTTTTTTACTACCCCTACATCTATGTTAACCTCATCTGCTAGGTTATACTGAAAGGTGAGTATTTGCATCACTAATCTTCTCTCTTTTTTTTTAATTTCAAAATTCTACTTTTTGGTGAGTGTTGCCCAATCAAGTGTGCTTTTATCAAACCAAATTCACTCTAGCAACTACTGACACAGTATACTTTATCTAGGTTGTTACAGGCTCTGTGGAAATATGGTGTCACATACAACCACACAGAGACAGACTGAGTGGTATTACTCTACTATGCTGGATTACCACTCAGAAAATATAATGAATAAAGCATAAGGGGTTCTTCCCCATCTCTGCTGATCAGTGGATTGAATAAATCAGGGTCAGTTTGCTTTTAGAAATTTAGGAAATTTGGTTCACTTACTTTGCTGATTCTAGAGCATTGTTTTTTAGGACTTCTCTAATGTGCACTACCCCTGCCCCCAGTTAGAAACCTTTCTACTCAGGATTTTGAGTGTTGTTTTTTTTTTTCCAGATTTTGGTAGGAGCAGCACCAGCTTAAACAGGAGCTTACTCGTAAGAGTAGTTCAGTTTCGACACTCAGCTATCCAGTTGGGTTTGGTGTGGTCTTTCTTCTTGATTAATGTTGGTTCAGTACATTGTTCATTGTCACTTCATAATTGTGGATGCAGAGTAGTCCCATTCTGTGTTTTTGGTTCATCACAGTTTGTTCCATATCTTTCCAGTAATTCCAGGGACAAATGGAATTTATGCTGCCCACTTGGCTAGGGAGAGAGGATGAGTGTCTGTAATTTCAGGTTGGATAAGTTCTGTTTCCTCAGGTTAAATATTGCATGCAGTGTCATGTTATTCCAAATCTGTGGTTTTGCTTTTGGACTTCTTCAGTTTGAGGAAAGGGCTTGTCCACATTGGTGTTATTTATTTACTTCTTATGATTCCAGATGCATCACTCTGTAGCTATGGGTTTGGATCCATCCTGTCTCACACACACATATATATATTATGATCCAAATGCCCTATCCACCAACATGGGATTTAGGAACCATGATCCTGTGATTCCAACCCTGAACAGTGATACCTTGGATATGTGGTTGGGGCTTGGCCAGTGATTATAACATATCATTTCAAGTTCCACATCCACTGCACAGTTTAGTTTCTGAGTGTGTAACATGCCTGTTGTGGCTGTGGTGCAGTTCCTCACTATGTTGTTAGTATTATATATTTCTTTTAGTATGTCCACAGTCTATGCAGACATTCATGTCTGAGGGAGGGACTGTGGATTGGGTCTGTCTCGAAAAATGTCAGTATTGTGCGGAGGTGTTTATGAACACTATCAATATAAGATAGAGGGCACATTGATGTAGGTATTAACTTCAACTTACTTTTTACTTGTGAACAAATTCAACACTGTAGGTTTTAGATTACATGAAAGTTAACAATTTCCAAATGAGTGTTGCTCTCTTGAATTGTAAGATTTATAGTTTAAAGTGAGTTTGATTTGTTTTGAGTATTTAATGTTATGTGGTTTGGGTTAAAATAATGAACAGTAAGTTTTCTGTGAAAAATCTTACATTTTAAAATATTATCATATATTTCTGATGTACTAGCTTTCTATATATTTTTTCCCCTACTGATTGAAAAGTTATATCTGACTTTTAAACTATAACACCTCAAATTGAATGATCATGTGTCACTTTTCTTAACCTAATATTAAATTGTACTTGTGATAATATAGTCTTAGATCACTGTATTAAATGATCCTGTTTCCATTCAACTGTGCCTAATGTTGAACTGTACTTGTGATAGTGTAAACTAAGATCTCTGTATAGAATAATCCTGTTATTCAACTAGGTCTTTTCTTGAACTGTACTTGGGATAATCTAGTCTTTGATCTATCTGTATAATATTTTGTTATTACTCATCTAGGCCTAATACTGTATTTTATTCGTGATAATGTAGATTTGTAACCACTGTACTGAATGACCCTGTTACATCTTACTGTGGTCTAGTATTAAAGAAAAATGGAGAATAAAAATTTATACCACAAAAAATGATAAATAGCCTGAACACCCTTCCTCTGGTGATATTAAAATTTAATGAAACAGAAGGGTTGATAACACAGTGTTATCAAGTAAAGAATCTTCAAAATGGATGTTGTACAAGATATTTGTAGAAACATACATGTGAATCAGTAGTAAATCAATATTATTTTAAAATTATGTCAAAATTGATATGTATATAAAAATTGAGGTTTTAAATGTTTTTAAGTTTTCAGTAGATATTGATATCAGTTATATGATATGCAAACTTGTCATGTTTCTAAAATTTTAATAGCCAGCTAGTACTCTGGTACCTGTATGCTTATTTTGTGACTTGTTATACAGAATGAACAGGAACAAGCTATCAATATTCTTCAGAAAGGAATTCAGGAACATTTTCCAGATGTTTCTCAGTTCAAGAATAACCCATCTCAAAAACAGAAAGAGGCTGCTGCTTGTGCCAAGGTAATAATGGATGCTACTTATACAGAAGTTTTAACACTTATGTTACATTACTTAGATACTTTTTGCTGATGATAATGTAGAAAATATTAAACATGTAGAACAGAGGTATACAACATGTGGCCTGCAGGTCAGATTTGGTTCACCAACTCACTATACAGCTCATGACATGAAATTATAGTGCTTAAATTTGATAGTTTTTGTTTTTTATCTGATGAATTATTTTTCATCTGTTATTAAATTTAAGAGTTTCTATATCACAATTTAATAGAAATTTGATTAGTTTTATAGTTGGTAGAAAATATAAAGGACTCTTTTTTGCTTATTTTATAGAAAGAAATGTTATGGCCTGCCAACTCTCACACTTTCAATTGGCCCCAACCAAATAGAGTCAACATTTTATAGGCTGTAGGTTGGCCTGAATTTAAAATGTGATTGATTGTTTATCTATTTTAATATTGTGTGTTATTCTTTAATGTATAAGATACAAAGTTTAAGTGTCTTACATTCAGAAGTTTATTAAACTACTTCGTGTTTGTGTTATACTAATTACAATAGCATAGCTAATAATCCATATTTTAATAGTGTATAAGTTTTAAATTCTACAATATTTAAAATCATGTATTTCTTCTGTTCTGACACCTTTTCTTCTAGCATGTCATCTTTCATATTTTATCAACCACTATTCAGAAAAGTAAAAAATTCAAAGTAAATTTCTCTCTATAAACTCATCATGACTCAGACAAACCAGATTTTTTTATAGCCTTCAATTCTGTTTGGTTACAGAGCTATCAAAGAGAAAATCAGACCCTTCCTGTCACATCATGCCTTTCATAATTCATCAGTTGTTCTCTCTATATTTAATGATATGTTACCTATGATCAATAGAAAGTCAAGGTTTTTATGTATCAAATGGCATATTGTACAATGTTCTGAAATGTTGATGTCATTTGGAGTACAAACGTCGTTCTTACAAGAAAGTTAACAACTACGTTGAATGAATTTGTAACGACTTTTGTCACATAGCCGGAAAGCCAGGGAAAATTTTGAGAAATCTATATTGTTTGGTGCATTATTTAATTAAATACAAATTATTAAATGCATTACTATTAGAGTCTAGCATAATTAGGATGAAGTCTCTTTAATAGTCAATAGCAAGAAAAAATGAAAATGATTAAGCATTTTATTTTTCATGTTTATTTTTATGTTTATTTATAAAAGTAACTAAAGTGTAAAAATAAGTATCCTTTTAGTGTAGTTTAGTTCAGACAAATTAAGTAATATTTTTTTCATGAGCAAGCAACTCACAAGTAATGTAATTCATTAATGTAATGTGAACTGCATGTTTCCCAGGTGATTAACATCTCATAATGGTGGGTTAGTGGTTTAGTTATAAGTAGGTTTATTCTGCTATGAGCTTAAAACTACTTGGGATAAAAGAATGTAGGTTTATGTTACAATTTAAGTCATTCTAGAAAGAAAAGATGGGTACTTTTTTGGTTGTTTTTTTCTGGTGCTTACAAGGTATCTAAAATTGACTGATTTCATTTTGAGATAGGGTAAAGAAAATAACATGAACTATAAACTTTTACTGGAACAAAAATTGTTTGAAATGTATTACTTAGGAGATTATAGGGACTACACAAAGGAAATTTGAGATTCTTGAGGTGACAAAAAGTATTTTTTTTATTTTAATATGAAAATTACTTTGCCTGTGGACTATTCAAAGTAAATGCTCAATAAATTCGTGAAAAAATCTCCATTGTATTTTTTTTTAATTCTTCACTAAAGATATGATTTTTGTATGTGAATGACTTGGAATGTTAACTGAAAGTATGCCAAATTTTGTGAGGACAGATACACTGTATTGAAAGTTAGAAGTATTAAATATAAAAAGAGTAGAAATGAGTGCAAAGAGGTCTTGTGGTCAGTCAAGTCAACCAAGCCCATGTTGAGAGAGTTAACAATGGTATTTCTTTTTTGGGTATTTTAACAAAAGCAAAAATACATAATAAGTGCTTCATTTTTAACTTTTCTAATGGTAAGTTATGATTTAAGAAAGCTGAAGTTTTCCATTCTCATTTCAAAATATCTAATATTTTTGTGAAATATATACTGCCTTTGTTACACTGTTAAATCCTCCAGAGTTTTAATAGTTTATTCAACTGTAAAATTTGAAGCTTCAGTCTGATCAAATAATGTAAAATATTATTCCATCACCCTAAACTATTGGTATCTTCTCCTTCCATCTGGGTTATTAGTGTGTAGATATAAAATCATAATGTAGATTGGGTGTTTTGAATAAATTCAAATCTGAATACTGTGGTAGTTTCATCTCTGTATAAATTTTGCTTAGGACCACATGAATAATATAGAGCATATGAAATAATTTAAGATAACTAAGTTCATTTATTGTAATACCACTTTCTGTTATCTTTATTAGGCAACATTAATGCTTGCCAAATATAGTGAAGAATCGGCTGTCTTGGAGAGTAATGCCCTTATTCTAATGTACCGAGATGTGGTTGCCATTCAGCCTGAATGGGAAGAAGGTCACTTCCATTTAGCCAAGTATTATGACCGAGTTATGACTACATTAGAGAAATCAGAAAAGAAAAGGTGTGTGTGCCTAGGTTGTTTATTTCACAAAATATTTTATTGCTAAATTTCTTACACAGTATAAGTATATGTTTTTCACACTCAGAATTTTTCTTCATCGAACAAATTCATCATTATATCATATACATCTATGCTGAATGACTTTGCTTGACAATTTCAGGGTTATGTTGCATTTTACAAACACTGTTGAATTAACATCTTCTGATAAATTTTACTATTTTTTCCTTTAAATCTAATTTGTCTTTATATTTTTTTATGTTTAACATTTTCTATACAAGCACCCTTTTCTGCACTTTGCAACCCTTTTACAGAATATCATGATAGTAGTATCAACATCTTCAAATAAAGATGGTCACAAATAAAGTTAATAAATCAAATGTTAAAAAACATGTAATATTATGTCAGTTTGAGTTCTTAATTTTATACAGTATGAAAATTGTGATGTCTACTCCCTAAGTCTCCTCTCTAATTAATTTACTATCCCTTCCAGGAATAAGGAACTGATGTAAATTACTTATTATAATATTGTTACTACTCAGGCAAAGCATAATTTTTGTAGTGATTAACCCCATCGAGGCAAATTTTCCTATGGATTGGAGGCAGAGGGCATGTTATCATGTTTGTAGAGTTATATTCAAAATATTATTGAACTACTATTTTATAAATTCATGTCAGTAAATTTGGCATAAAACTATACATTATTTGATTTCTTAATTTGAAAATAAATATCAAAATAAGATTGCTAAATATCAGTTTTTTTTGTCATGTGATGTGTTTGGTCATATTACATTTTATAAAGCTCACAATACATCTCTAGTTTCTTATGAGTTACAAACTCAAATTATTAATATTGCAAGCTGGAATATAAAATAAGAACCTCTTATATTTTCTGTGTCCTGAGATATCATTCTGTTCAATGAATCCACCATAATTGCTCTGTCTCCTTTTCCATTTTTGAAACCATATTTTTACACATAACCCACTGCACTTCATGAGGTATACATAGCAAATCAAAAGCTCAGACTTCTCCTTCACATTCTTTTCTCAGCCTTTGCAAGGCTTAAGTACTAAAGAACCACCTTTTTTAAATATAGACAAAATGGAGATTGGATGTATTTTTTAGACCCAAATGCTGCTTAGTTGGTAGCCTTGATACATTGCAGTGAAATTCTATGGCATTTACATGATAATTTATATATTTTTTTGTCATTTCAAAATGCATATATAAAATTTAAAAAGATTATTTTGTTTTATATTTTTCTCGTGCCAAATTTAACAATGTTTACAGTTTATGCCAAGCAAGTATAAACCTTAACATTTGTAGGTAGCAAAGATAATTATTTTCTATATTTGTTCACATAGTTTTCTGTTTTATGAATAATGACTGAAATTTAAAAATTAATTTGAAAATAGTAATAATATACATACATACATAATGTAACTGAAATGTGATTATATTTTACAAAACACTAGGTGCACTATTTGTAAAAAACTAAGACAGTTGTACTTTTTAAAGACCACTGTTGGATATGCTAACATTAGCTGCTCATGTGTCACGTGATTGCAACTTTTGTGGCATTACTGTTATTCAGACACAGCTGAAAGCTCAATAAAAGATAATAAATGTAAATAGATGAATAATGTTAAATTTAAATTATGCTTTGTTCATTCTAAAATTACTGTAATATGTTAATAGGAAACTTCAAATGTTTATTTTAAGTACAGGGTGTTCGGAAAGTCACTGCGCAGTTTTATAATCATGTACATGTTTTGACTGTTTTCTTTGGCTGTGATATGTAATTAAGCAATACAGGGTTTTATATATAAGTAGAAGACAAGGAAAATAAGGGATTAATGTCGAGAAAAATTACACCAGTGACAAGTTTATATAAACTATGTCAAGTGTGTGAGTGGTGAATAAACTTAGCTGAATATGTCTAATGTTACTGGGACCATTATCTCAGTTTAGTGAAAGTACATTTGCTTTGATGACTTCTGTTGTTTATTAACATGCCTTTCCTTTCCAGTTTTGGGTTTTGTTGGAAAACAGTTTTGTTTCCTAGTAAATAATAACAATTCTTCAGAAGGTATGCTCATGGGGTAGGTAATTTTATACACTAATGTCAGTTGCATGTTTGCCAAGTGACTTACTACTTATATGGCAAGATTATTCATTAGGCTTGTTTCAAAATAGCTTTAAGCTATTTACGATAAACAAATTGTATTGTTATGTAACAATATGCAATCATTCTATAAGGAAAAGTATGATGTAGATTTATTGTCTAGTTATTTATGGTGTCTTCAGGTTGGTAAGCATTTGATACTAATTTAAAAGGTTTTAGAATTGTACAGATGAAGATTTGCAATTTTCAGATAAATAAAAGTATTTTTCATCTTAAGATTGAAATTACTTTTCACTCTTGGAAGTCAGCATTTTGACTTCATGTGTTCATGATGAAGTTTTCAGTAGAAATACTTAATTAAAGAGTCATTCTGTTAGATACAAAATAGTGGTAATATTTACTGATACTCTGCAAAACAGCATGAAGATATTCTTACATTATCAGAAGTTATAGTATGACTAATATAGTGGTTACCATGGTGGTTGCAAATGAGATGTATATGGAAAGAGTTGAAAACTAACATGGTTTCCACAATTTTATCCTTTGTAAAACTTTTTATAAACTCAGTTTGTTTTTGTTTCAACTTTTAAGTTTGAGACTCATTACAAAAAATATTTTGGCGAATAAATACTATCTTTTATCTCTAGTAAACCCCCTCATCTTCTTTTTTGTGGAAAGTAAAGAGATAAGAATGTTATTACAATGGTATATTTATTTGATGTCAATATTTCAGTGAAGTTATTGTCCACATGGTTCAGTGCTATGGGCGCTCTCT
This sequence comes from Tachypleus tridentatus, assembly GCF_004210375.1. Taxonomy (NCBI): domain Eukaryota; kingdom Metazoa; phylum Arthropoda; class Merostomata; order Xiphosura; family Limulidae; genus Tachypleus; species Tachypleus tridentatus. The sequence continues at coordinate 35,792,678 of NW_027467782.1, forward strand.
ACAGTATGGATGCAGACATCTTTTTCACTCCATGTCGAGGATGCTGTCACTTTGGTTCGACTTAGGCACACAAGTTGTAGAGCACCAGAAGAGTAAGAAACCTCCTCAGAATCTGGAACATTGGGAAAGGATGTTAAACGTTATGACAACCAAAGTAAATAAAATCTCTTCTGTTCTTACAATTCATTGTTGTTTTCTGTTTGGTAACAAAAAGTAGTATTATTTTATTATTATGTAGAATTACAGGTAAGACAGTAACCATACCTTAAGATTTAATTTCTAGTATACCAGTTTCTATGGATTGTATTTTATTCACAGTTTTAATAATTTTTCAGGTCATTACAAATTTTGTGGAAAAGCTTCCTCCATATCTATTTTATACAACATTTTCTCAGCTAATCTCTCGCATAGGCCACTCCCATCCTGGAATATCATTACAGCTTCAGGTATGTATAGAAATAGTAAGAAAGGAAGAAAATTGTATATATTTATTCCTAGAGTAGATTAATTTTTCATTCAGGCATATTTTAATCTTTATTATTTTGGCACAATTTATTAAGTAGATGATATGTTCATGGGTACTGAAGGTTAATCATACTTGATGAATTACATACGCTAATGGAGTGATGTGTTGCTACAGATATAAGTGTTAATGATATGTTTAACAGATTTATATATTGAAGTTCACAGTTCCACACTATTTAATAATACAGTGCTGTCGTATTATAAGACTTGTAGGTGGAGGAACATATCATAGGCCTTTCATTTCATGTAATGAAATTATTAAATGATATAGTGCCAAAAAAAACATTAACATAAGGAAGGCAGTTTTTCACTTTTCATCAGTGAAGTATAGAAATTTTTGTGACTAAACAATTAGGACAACAACAGACTCAGAAACTACACCCTAAACAAATTGGAACAATGCTATCATCTGCAGAACAGGGATTTTGATTATCAAAAGAACCCCTAACCCAGATGATCACTGAAACAAATTTTATTGTACCACTAGCTAGATAATAAAGAAAGTTTGAGGTTGAACAAATCTCATTAGCCAAAAGTTTGCAAATTACCAACTAAATTTCAGAATCATATAATTTTTTTGAAAAAAATGGGTAAATAAACTCGAGTCACACTAATTCCACCTGATCACATATGTATAAAGAGTTCATAAAAGTTTAGAAAGTTAATAAATTTCAAGCCAGAAGCCCTTATTCTGAAAAGTTCTTAAAAAGTAAGGGAAAAAAAATTGCCTTCCAGTATGGTACATTATACCCTCTCAAATGTTGCTCCCCATACAGAAATGTTTTTTTCATATGCAACACGTCTTGAGCATTTACATACCTTATAATCAACTGATTCAAATGCATCTCCCCTGTAAATCATCATGCAACATCCCTCTAGCAAACAAAAAGTAGTGTGACACACACTCTAGACACATGTGACACTCCTATTGAATTTTGCCAAATTATCACTTCTCATTTGGCAGTACTCATGTCAAGGTGTATTTTGTCATGCTTTTTAAATTTGTCCAATTTTATGATTTTTTTAATATTATTCTCAAGAGACTAGGTTGTGGTTGGTAGTTCACTTACCAGTGGTATGATCCTCATCTTAACCCTCCCCTTCCACCTGTGTTATCAAAAAAAAATAATAGATATGTAGTATCTAGCTACTTCCATTCTGTGTTTATTGGTATCTAATCTTACTAATGTGTTTACAAATTCAGAGGATATTTCTATGTTAATCAGCCATTGTATAAATAAACATCATTTCAGTTATAGTATAGTCAGTGAGGCACAGTATCACCAAAATGATATAAATCAAGAGGTGTGACCCAAATGTAAAGTGGGATTTTTTTCTTTGTCAAATTCAGAAAAGTACAAGGCTTTTGAATATTGGTTCTTATGGACTTAATATAGTCCAGAATGTTTACAAAATATGAGATAACTGAATAGAACTATAGCTTTGTCATGCTAGTACTAACTCATTAATAAATAGCCCAGCTATAAGAGAGAGGATGGTTTTACTTTTTTTATTAAAGTTTGTGGTACATAGAAGTCTTAATAATAATCCTGTCTTAAAAAAACCATACAAATTTGGAATAAAAGACTTTTGTATAATATTTAGGTGTTAAAACAAAAACTGAGAATTATCACAGGGAATATTAGGTAGGAAAGTAAATAACGTTTTTTGCAAAAAGTTGTCATTCGGTTTGAGGAAAAGAACTTGCAAATTTATGCTTTTTCCCAATGTCAATATTTTAATATTTGAAGCAATCCAAAGTTGACTATGTGAGAAATGGCTCAACAGCTCCATGTAACAATCATTACCTACATCTACGAAATTGGAAAAGTTTCAAAACTTGGACACTAGGTTTTGGATAATTAACATGTTGAGAGAGTCACTATTTGTTAATCTTTGACAACAAGAAATGCTCATGAACCAATTCTGGAAAGAATTGTTAGTGGCAACGAGAAGTGTTTTTTTTTTTTTTTTTGTTATGAGCATACTCAACGTAAGAGACAATTGTTGAATCTCTGTTACACACCTGTACCAACACCGAAGAATGGCTGATATCCAAAAAAAAAGTTTTGCCTTGTGTTTGGTGAGATCTGGGAAGTGCAGTTTATCACAAACTTTTTGATCCAAATCACAGCTGAAAGATATTGTCATCAGTTGGAGTGATAACACCAAGCACTGGTAAGGAAAAGAACTGCATTAATCAATATAGAAGACTAATGTTTTTTCACGACTTAAGATTGTGTTTTGAATCCTACACACTTCATAAATGACCCTAGAAAAACTTCAGGCCTTAAAATGGGAAGTTGTGCCTCATCGATCCTATTCACTAGATACTGCTCCATCTGATTATCATGTTTTAAGATCCTCACAGCATTACTAAGATGAAGAAAGGTTTGTAAAAACGAGGAACTCAAAACTGACTTAAGATTGTTTTTTGAATCCAAATTCAAGGAATTTTGTTCACGTGGAATCCATAACTTACTTAAAATATGGAATAATGGCATATAAAATGAAGTCAAATACAGTGGTATCTTCTTGAATGACTCCATTCCTGAACTATTTGGTTTTCAAACATATTGTTTGAGAAAAAATGTCTTGGTTGTCGAACATAAACTCGGTTCCCGAACAAAGTTGTTTAGCCTGAACCCCTGAAATAGCCCGACTGATGAGCTGAACGACCCTTCGACCATTTTCGGCCCATGCCAAGTTTGCCCAAAACATTTTGCTCACACATGTCGCTCAGTCCACACCCCCACTAAAATCTGTTGTGAACGTTTTCGTTTTTTTTCTAAATATTCTGATTAAATAAGTCATCATGAAGTCAAAGAAGGATAATGAAAGCGGCAAACCAAAAAGAAACGTTGTAAGAGCCACAATAAAGGAGAAAAAAGATCTTGTAACGAAGTACGAGAGTGGTGTTCGCTTGTCTGACCTTGCTGCACAGTTTGGAATGGCAAAGTCTGTGGTCTGCACCATGCTGAAAAATAAAGGAGGTGATGTTGCAAAAGGAGTGACAGTGCTTACGAAACAAAGATCACAAACAATGGAAGAGGTGTAAAAAGTGTTGTTGATTTGGGCAAACAAAAAACAGTTAACTGGTGATAGCATTTTTGAGACCATCATTTGTGAGAAAGCAAAGCAGTTTTATGCTGACCTCCTGAAAAATACTTCTGGAACGAGTGCTGATCCAAGTGATGTCTTTAAGGCTAGTAGGAGTGTTTTGAAAAATATTGGAAGAGAAGTGACATACATAGCTTCGTGAGACATGGGGAGGGTGCTCATTCTAACAAAGATGCTGCTGATAAATTTGTCAGGGAATTTATGTTGGTCTGTTCTTTTACATTCTTAACCCTGCATTAGAATTTCACCCTGTATAAAACAGCTGCTCAAATAGGTACAGTAATCTGAAATTACACAAAGTCCATTATTTCAATGGCATTTACTGTATATGTATACTAAGAACAATACATCTCTTTGGTAACCTGCTGCTGATATTACCAGCAAGTGGCAACAAGTTAATCCCAATGACATTATGTCAGGATTTACAGAATGTCATCAAGACTGCATAGATTTCTTTGAAAACCTGACTGATAATTTCCATGTTTTATATCCAAGAAGCTGCTGTGGTAGTGACATTTTCCAATATTAAGCTACAAGGTAGGTATCTGGAGGTTTTAAATAAAGCTGCTGATAAACCTAGCAATTTTTATTAGAACTCATAATCAAGTGTTCTTCATAAACACAATATAGGAGAACTAAAATTAATTTAGTACATCACTTCTTAGCTTGCAGCCTGAGCAAATATAATTATTGTCAGAAAACAACAAAATTATAAACCTTGTCATTTTGAAAATCCTTCAAAGGTAATGAGCACATTGTGTTTTTGTAACTTACAAGAGGGTAAAAATTGTAGATAATGGAAAAGTAATTAAAAGTTTTAATGACATTATAAAATCTAAAAAATTATCAAATGTTTATACCCTAGTATTTTAGTAGTATTAAAAAGGATAAACAAATTCTTGCTTTTATGACCTTGATGTAATGCACATAAAACACTTTTACAGGGGCATAAAAACTGGCAGTGTTGAGTTCCTTTAGATTTTTTCATGAGTAAAACTTTCTGAAGACAGTGATTGCATAGACTTATGAAAAGTTAACAAATGTTTGAAAATATCTAGATATTATTATTTTTGACTACAATTTTCATGATAACAAAACACTGCATTTACATCTCAAAAGGTCCAAAATCAAATTCTATGACTACATGATGCACTAAACTCATACCTCACTGAATAACAAAATATACAACATGATTACTCCAGTTATGTTTTACCAGATAAGGAAGATCATCAACATCTAAAGGCTATAATTACCTTTTTTCAGGAAATGAAATTCACAACATAATCACTAAATCAATGTAGTTAAACCCCACTATGTAATAAAGCATGTATCACAACTACTCAAAAAACATAGCTGATTATAACCAGAAAAAAAAATACATACCGGTACTGTTTGTACACTAAGTCCTGTCTAATGAGATAAAACATTGTACAGTGGCCAGCTGTGGTTTTGTGCAGAGAAAACCCATACAATGGATCTCTGTGGAGAGCATATGTCAGCTTCCACTTGATAAATCCACTACTGCTGCTACATAGCACATGAACACATTAGCAAATTTTTTATATGTATGGAATTTTTCCATTGTCTTGTGACTCCTAAAAATAACCCTCAAAACTGATAATGAAAACATAAGGATATGAGCTACCTCAGATATAATTTTTTTTCACCTTTAAGAGATTGTAGATTGACCAAATGTTATTATTTTACCTGAATAATAAATATAAAAAGGTTCAGTCATAAAAGTGACATATTCTGATAAAATATAATAACTTTTAAATAGTTGTGTGAAACAAAATGAAGAAAAATTGCAAATATACTTTGAGAATGTAATATAACAAGCTAGAAACATAAAATCCCTCTGAATGCATTAATTAATATAAAAACTACATGTACTTTGGACTTCAAAGGTTTATTATATGCATTAATGATCTAATGATTTCATTCATAAATAATTTCAACCAGACAATATGGTGAATGGATGGTGGATAATATTCTGTACACATTAGATGGAATGTGTTTGTTCTGTTATAGCAAAGCAGCATCAGGCCATCTACTGTGTCCACCAAGGAAAATCAAAGCCCTGATTTTAGCAATGTAAATTCAAACACTAACCTCTTTCCTACTAGGGAACAGACAATGAACACTTGTATAACAGTTGTTATGGAGTGAATACCTTTTCTAAGTTAGCATTCACAAACTTCATATTATAAAAACTGTTGTTATAACAAACTACTTGCATCAATTGTATTCCAACCACTACTGTAGTTGTTGTATGCCAGTGAGCCTTATAAGCTATTAAATGCAATGGTAGCCCACATCAAGATCTTTTGTCAAGGTTAAAATAGCCTTCTTGTTTTCAAATTATAAATTTCTCTAAAAAAAGATTCCTAATTCTTTTAGCTTGTTTCACCACAGTCAAATACATTAGACTACTGAAGGTTTTTCAATGTGTGTAAATAATCATACTTAAATAATTTTAAACCTTCACACTACCATTATTTTCTAATGGGATACAAAACATATTTATATATGGTGTCTTTGTTGTTAAAATTTGCAATAATTTTATCAAGATACAAATAATAGTTGATACTATGGAATAAGAACCAGAATCTCATTTGATTAAGTAAGTGGTTCAAAGGTTGTATGAAGTTCAAAGTTAGAAAATTGAAAACAGATGTTTAATTTCAAAGAAAATGGCTGATATTTACCTGTAAGTATTTTGCAGTAAAACAATATTTCATGGTTAAGAAGGCTCCAATACATACAAAGATACATTAACAAATCCACCATCATATCATATTATTTACAGTTGGTGGCCGGGATGGCCATGTGGGTTAAGGCATGCGACTTGTTATCTGAGGGTCTCGGAAGAGCAACGACTTAACACTACCTATTGCCAACCCTAGGTTAGTCTTTTACCAAACATGCTTGACCTTTCAGCTGTGGAGGCGTTATAATGGTTCAGTCTATCCAACTGTACGTTGGTAAAAGAGTAGTTCAAGAGTTGGCATTGGGTGGTGATGACTAGCAACCTTCCCTCTAGTCTTAAATTAGGGACAACTAGCGCAGGTAGCCCTCGAGTAGCTTTGCGCAAAATTCAAAAACAAAGCAACAATTTACAGTAGGAAAATAATTAAATGTATAAAAACTATTACCTTTTAAAATTATGCAAGAGTGTACACGTTATCTTATATACTTATAGATAACTCAAATTGTAAAATATTATGCTAAAAATATTTTTAAAATTGTTTTACAAACTGCGAAAGTTTATGACTGTATATATACATATATGGCTCGACATGGCCAAGCGTGTTAAGGTGTTCGACTCTGAATCCGAGGGTCACGGGTACGAATCCCGGTCACACCAAACACGCTCGCCCACCCAGCCATGGGGGCTTTATAATGTTACAGTCAATCCCACTATTCGTTGGTAAAGGAGTAGCAGTCTCCATATAAGGCAAACACCGAGGTGGATATTCAGGTCTCAGAGGAAATAACATAAATGTAGAACCTTCCAGGAGTACAAGAGAAGCAAAATAACAAAATAATGTACTTTTAAGTCTATCCACCTCACAAAACATATTTTGTTGTGTTACTTTTCGCGTAATGTTTCTGATACAAAGAAACGAAGACAACATGTAGTATTCAGTATTCATTTTCCTTTATTGAGTCATTTGTACTTCGTGGATTATTTCTGAATTTGAAGTTTCTCACTCCACCTTATCACCAGACAGAAGAAATATTTTCTAATACCTGTAATTACTTTGAGAGTCCCCGTCACATTAAACATGCTCGCCCTTTTAACCGTGGGAAGGTTATAATGTGACGGTCAATCCCATTATTCGTTGGTAAAATATTAGCCCAAAAGTTGGCGCTGGGTGGTGATGACTAGCTGCCTTCCCTCTAGTCTTAAACTGCTAAATTAGGAATGTCTAGCGCAGATAGCCCTCGAGCAGTTTTGCACGAAATTCAAAACAAACAAACAAATATATACATATATAAAGTATAATCAGTACATGTGTATTTTATCAAATCAACACTGAAATGGTGAAAATGTTTTATAATAAATTTGTATAAAATACGCAAATATTTGAGATTTAAGTAATAATCTTTTATTGTGAAAATTATATGTATTTTATCCAAAAACGTCACAAGCATAAGCAAAATAAGTAACTGAACAGTTTAAGAACTTTTTTCATCTTCATTATTATCAGACCCTTTGGCTTCCTATTAATGGCCAGTGATCCCAAAAGAATGTATGTATATATATGTGTGTGTGTGTGTGTGTGTGTGTGTTGAATGAATGCTTCGAATGAACATCCTTAATGAGTTGTGTTATATGCCACAACAGCAGTTTCTTTGGTACTACATTGTCAATCAAAGACTATAGCTTTAAGAACTAATATTTTATTCTTAATCTGCTAAATGTATTATTTCTATTGTTAATATTCTTAAGGTTACGTTTTAGGACTTAATTGACACCTAATGAAATACAATTTAGATTTTAGAAAGGTGCTCATACTGATGTCCAAGCCTCAAATGGTACAGCGGTTTGTTTGCAGGCTCACACCACTAAAACCAGGGTTTCGAAGCCCATGGTAGGCAGAGCACAGATAGCCCATTGTGCAGCTTTGTGCTTAATTCTGAACAAACAAACAAACTGATATCCAACGAATTTTCACTCGAATTTGAAAAGTTTATTACAAAACTATACTGCTTTGAAAATGTAAGTCTTTCTATTCGAAATTTTGAGTAACTTACAAGTTATTGTATCACAAAACAATATGAACTCAAATAATAAATGAGCCATTTATCCCAATCTCATATACACTTTGAAGTACTTTAATTTATAGTTTGTAATTGCAATAATAAACTCACAACTACCGCTACTACCAGCTTTGATCAACATCCGACGTAGAATTTTAGCTTTACACATTTCGTGGGCATTTGTTTGTTTGTTTGGGAATTTCGCACAAAGCTACTCGAGGGCTATCTGTGCTAGCCGTCCCTAATTTAGCAGTGTAAGACTAGAGGGAAGGCAGCTAGTCATCACCACCCACCGCCAACTCTTGGGCTACTCTTTACCAACGAATAGTGGGATTGACCGTAACATTATACACCCCCCACGGCTGGGAGGGCGAGCATGTTTAGCGCGACGCGGGCGCGAACCCGCGACCCTCGGATTACGAGTCACACGCCTTACGCGCTAGGCCATGCCGGGCCTTCGTGGGCATGAGCGCCAGTTTTAGTACTAATGCAATATTAAACATTACAGATTAAAATCACATTAATTACTTACCTTAGGATCTGGAGACAACTATTGTGATATCATCCAAGTCCTATTTGTCACCTTTTAACCTCATAATACTGCTAGAATTACAAAATATTCTATTCTACTAACAATGACAAGAATATAAGCATACGTAAGCTTTTTAATATTCTTAATATGACGAGAATTTTCTTGCAGATTCGCTTGGCACTTTTTTGGAATTGTAGAGGTCGCTCGATAACACATGTAGCTTACTACGCAGGTCACTGACAATTTGCAAGCAAAATATTGCATTCAATACGTTGGGGTTAAAAGATATGATGCAGTAAAATGTTTATAGATTTATTTATGTGAAGTGATCACCCCAAGGAAAAATCAAACGAATCAGAAAAGAAAATTTACAAGAAGAAAAAAGTGAAACATATTTAAATTTTATTGTCGTGTACAAGGACATTGTAAATATTAACCAGTGCAATATTTGTACTTGTAAAAAATGTACTGTAACTTGAATTTATCGTAGCTGCTAAGCCTAATGCTGGTCTGTGAGGGTTAATACGAAAACGAGTTAGTTAACCACATAATTAATAATTGTTCATTCTCATTACAAGTAGTGTCTGCCGAATTATGTAAGTAGATTTGGACAACATTTTAAAATGAAATTATTAGTATATAACTTATAAGTTGGGACTACATAAATTGTAAATTTACAATTTTTAGACTTTAAAGGCAATGGTGAAAAACGTGCTTTGAATTGTGGCTCTATTGTAATCAGAAAAAGGTATTTCTAGTGGTTGAGTGAGTCCTACAGGTTATTATGGTTTTATTCTTACTGTCACTTGTACACGTGAAGCAACTAGTAAAGCTTCAAGAGCACTTAACAGGGCAAGTACTTCTCTTTATAACTTAATTGTATTAATGACTCTTTATGTATTAATGCAATGTTTTAAACTATGAAAAACTAGTTTTTATAATATTAAATAGTTTTTCATTAAATCAAATTCAGATACAAGACCAAAAACAGCATGGGTAGATAATTGCACTTTGCAGTCACTTCGGATCTTTAGTTAATTGGTTGATACCTTTACCAAAACCTGATTGGCCAAAATACAGATAACTGTTGCACACTTTGTGAAAATTTGATCTACAGCTGGCCACAAAACAGATGTCAACATGCTACAACATTCAGTGATTAAGTGTGCTGATCCTGTATTGATAAAGTAACATTGATACAGGAAAAGAAGAAAGTGACTTGTAAGTTCAAAGTGACAGTGTAGATGTAATGGTTCAGACTTAGAGGTCAAAATTGCATAAAAAACAGGTGTGAAAGAACTGCAAGGTAATTTAAAAGTATGAAGAAAGAGAAAATAAAGGACTGATTCATCTATTCCACTGGAGAGTGATGAAGACGAAATGTCTAGCAGAACTTCTGAGGATCCCATGGAGTTTGTGACACTGAATGAATGATGCAGATAATCCAAAATTGAAGTGTAAAAGCAAGACGTTGTGGTATTTCAACATGGCACAGGAGCAATGCCGATTCAATTTGGTATTGAATGCACAACAACATTAAACTTTCCAAATCAAGAAGCTCGATGAAAAGCATCAAGTTTCAGTGCTCTTGAAAAGAACAGTTGATTGCTTGCATTCTGCATGGCAGGATTAAGGATTTTTAGTACTACATTACTTCCAGGAGATCCAGATGATCTTATGAACATGACTGGAAATACAATTAAATCTGATGATACAAAACTATTCTCATATGCCAATAATGTGCAACAAGTTTTGCCAGAAAAGTTATACTTGCACTGATATTCTAGTCAATGATGTTTAAAGAAATGAAAGATAGATTGAAGAACAAACTTTTGAAATAGCTAGATGAGAATTATCCCACTGATGTGAAGGTCATGGCCTTTGTACCTACTCTGAAAACAAAAAGCAAGAATGAGAACAAATAGTTAATAACATAACATACACATCTTCCAAGTTTACTACTGTGTACTATGGGAGTCAAAACTTTCAATAGCATTACTAAATCTGCATATTTTTTCATAAAACTTTGTAGGAGATTTTGTTCAACCAGAAAACTCTAAAAGTGAGTTTTAGCTCATTCTAGAATGATTTTATTTATTAAGGATAGCCATTCAGCACAAATCCTGGGTGTCTGGCCTGTGGAAGCAGTGTTAAAATTTGCAAACAGTCTAAAAAAAGTTGATTTATTTATATCAACCATTTGTAATTTTAATGTATATGAACAGAAACTAAAATAAATTGTTATCTGTGTTGATGGAGGCACTATTTTTCTCTCACTTTGACTATCTGAATTAGATTTACATTGCTTAGCTTTAGGCCAGACCATAAAATAACTTGTTGCAAAATTCATGGTTAAATTTCAAAATTTCTTAATCAGAATGAGAATTGATACATGAGTTAGTTTCATGCAAAGTAATCAATTAATTTTATGAAAATAATCAACTTGTGTGTCCAATTATTACCATCTTCAATATTCAGTAATCAAAAAATTAATCTTTTTAGAGGCAGTTCACATCTTGCACAGAAAGCTGTCTTTATGTCTGCCTTAGAAATTTCCATGCTACTTGTGAAGTTCTGCTGATTGTGTGAGTAACTAATTTCCTCACACAGGTTGTGTAGTAATGATGGATTACAGTCATGTTGACTAATTGTTTTTTTCAATTACATTGTGATGCTTCTTGTTTGGTGATATTGTTTTGTCTGGTGCACATGAGATGGTGTGTCAGGTAAAGATGAGACTGTTTCTTGTTTCTGTTTTTTTATAGTATTCTTTGGCTAGTGTATCAAATCTGATTTTGAAATAACCAAATACTTTGTTGAGGTCAGAAAATGACTGATTTGGGGTATATTCAGTGGTGATGCACACCAACACACACACATCCTAAATAGATCAGATGAATTTAAGTTGGGTCTGATAAAGGCAAATTCTGGGTGTTATTTACTTCATTTTACTGCTTTAATATCATGCTGAAAAGGTGTGGTCAGTTCTTATAAACTTATGAGAAGACAGTGCATTAGCATTCAAAATATTAGTCAAACAAGGTATCCAAGGCTACCTTAACTTTTACCAGTGTTTGAAACTGCAGAATTTTCTGTTGACCTTTTAACATGTCTTTAACACTTTGTAATTTCATAATTATCATCAACATTGTCTGTAGAAAAGTATGAAGAAAAACAGTATGAAAGGCTGTGTAAAATAATACTTCCATATAGTTATCTTATAAGTACCACATTAATGTCAAATTCATAAAGTGTAATTTTCATCTTAACAGCTGTCACATTTTCTTTATTTTTAATGAACATTTATTACATAATATGTTTTGAATATTTTAAAACTCTAATTATCTTTGTAATGCATAATTTGTTTACTTAATCAGTGAAATAGTATGCCATGTTTATTAAAGTTATTGATACAAAGGTTCAAACAAATTGTTGGTAATATAAGAGTAATCACCCTCTACTCACATTACCTTAGGTAGATCAACAAGTAGGAAGAAAAAGAAGGAAATTGAGGACCTGAACTTGACATTAAAATCTGTAACAACACAGAAAGATGAGAAAGGTAAAATACTACTCTTTATATTAAGAAATAGGTTTTTTCTGTCACCTTTCCTTGCTTGTGGAGAATGAAGTTAATGTTAGATAACACTGCACAACAAAGTTTTTGCTTCTTGAACACTGTTGGGTGTTCCTTATAGATGTTTGGCTGCTGATCATGAAAATCACGTCCACATTTGCCCATTACGTATAGTTTCATTGAAATCTTCAGTTTTGCTACAATGGGAAAACAATATCAGGGCAACTGGAATTTGTCAATGCTTGCTGACTACTCTTGAACACTGGAACGTGATGCACTGGACATTGAATACAAACAAAATCAGGAGCAAAACACTTTTAATTATGTTGAACTTAATAGTGTATTACAAACATAAACACAATTAAATAAGTTATTGCCAGTAAACAGTTAACTGACTATTTCTCAAAGTTTCTACTGATGAAGCAAAACCAAAACTATATTTGTGCATACCCACCAGATACCTGCCACAATCAGCAAAACCTTTTCAGGAAGCAAAAAATTTCAAAAAAATTGTTGTGCAGTATAATTTTGTATGGAGTGTAAAGGTTTATTATTTTAATTTTACCTAATACAAATGCTAGATTAGACAAGCTTTCCCATAAGTTATTTCTATGTAATTCAATAGAGAGTGTGAGCAGGAAATTCTGAAATTTGTATATTCCCATTGTTGTATCACTTTCCAGTAACATAACAAGTATGTGATATGTATCTTAGGACAACTGGTGATACCAAAACAAAATTGAGAACAATGTTTTGACCTTCTTAGGTCATCTCCAGATTAACAAAGAAGGAGTTTGCAACAGTTGTCCTGAAATACATTTTACTTCAAGTTGGTTTCTTGTCATCACGAAATACGTGATATATTGTTAATCACTTAACCTCCTCCTACATGTTGATATGGCATGTTTTTGTAAACATATAAATACAAAGATTTTTCTTTTTTTCCAGTGTTGCTTTTGCTTGTTTTGAAGTGGTGTAAAATGAGCAGGAGAATATGTCAATGTGAGGTTTAATAGTACTAAAAAACATAGGATTTTATAGTTAACTGAAGACTTTTAAGAATTACTACATAAAATGTTATTAATACAGATTATCTTTGGATACATCAATGATCTGGCTGTCTAAGTTGGTGATAAAGGATTTTAAGATATTATTTTTTAGAAATAGCAAATAACATAAGTTGAATCTTTCAAACTGAGTTATTCAAGAAAAGTTAAAATACTTTCCAGAATTATTATGGTTTTTATACCTTATGTATTATATAGAAACTGAAATACATCATGATGTATTCTACCATATTAATATTGCTCTTGACATGTAGTCTTAAATGTGTTTAAAGATGGAACCTCTTTGCTTTCTACTTTTAGAGATACATTTCCCTGACATAAGTGAGGATTTTTTTAGCATTAGTCATATATAAAAGAATTTCTAAAGTGTGGAACATCAGGTTTACAATTTCACCCATTTAAAGTTCTAAATATTTATTTTTCATTATTTTTTTAAGGTCTGGCACTAAAATTGTACTAATGTATAACTTGTAATTATAAATATTTATTCTTTATCAGTGAGAGTTAAATATTTTCTTTCGGAGTGGTTGGAAAGAAATACAGTTTTATTCCATATGAGTTCTGTAGTTATAACACTTAGCAGAGACATAAATCAGGTAGATAATTGTGACTAACCAACAATAATTGGCTTTATAAGTACAATGACATTATTTACGTAGCTAAAACTCATTCAAAACAAAAAGCATAAGCTATTATATTACTGTAATTTTATTGAATGTTATTTTTATACATTTTAAAAATGCATGTTGGTACATTTTATCTGTTTTTTATAACTTTAAAAATTAAAACAACTTATGTAACAAGTGTGTGGTACAAGTATTGTGTACATATTAACTAAAAGCATGAATTATTATACTGTACATAACTATCTTTAATATTAAATGAGTTTTCATAATTTTTGTGTGTTTTTCAATAGTTAGGTCACTGATATTCTTAGGGTGAATCAAAACAAGTGATAAAAGTCTGCTTAATGTAAATCACATACCACAGCATTGAAGTGTTTTATCTTGTTACTCTCAACAAGGCTACAGTTCAGTTATATTCATCTCTTGCAGAAAGGTGATATAACTATTTTAATTTCAGGAACTGATCCTAAATCTGTACTGTATGTTTTTTATAAGTAAGGACAGTGTAAGAAAGGTGACAAATGCAAGTTTTCCCACGATGATGTTGAAAATAAGAGTGAAAAGAAGAGTATTTATGTAGACTTGAGAGATGAAGGTAATGTAGTTTATTTTTTTATCTATGTATCTATTATCTACTAAAAATGTAAAGTATAAAGGTTTTTTAAATCAACTGTATGGTTTTCTGTGTTTGCATTATTAGTGTTAGACTACTGAAGCATTTTAAGAGTTTAAATGGCAATCTTCAGTTGTACCTTTTAGAAAATTAATGTAGATAAATCTAATTCTGTTAAGGGTTTATATCTTTCATTTCAAATATAAAAAGTTTAAATTCTATATTTTTTGGTCAAGATGAATTTTTATCTAATAAATAATTTGGATTTCAATCAATTATTGCATACTGCACTTGATAAACCAGAATAAACATATGATATCATAGAAGAATATTCCTGCAGCTTTCAAATAGTCAAAATATTTTCAGAAGTAAAACCACAACAACAAAAGAAACAAAATTCCTGTCTTTGGTATTTTCCTCTTTTTCCTGAGCCTTACATTGAGGTCACTTGTTCACATTTATGAGAGCTCTGGGTATCTAATATGTTGACAAACCAAATTACTGCTGCAGTAATATATGATCAGTGTATTGACTATAGAAATTCCCATTATAGCTAAACATGCTACTGGTAAGATTTTCCAGGAATTTAATTCAACGTTATATACAGACTAATTCTAAGGAAATTAGATTCATGGGTTTAGCCACTGATTTCTTCTTCTTTTCAGTAAAACAATGTTTCTGAGTAAGAATGTAATCAATAAGAAGACATTTGGAGTCTGTTTTTCTTTGTTTTAACACTTTTATTTTAGCCTGTCATATTCCACACCATTTCAAGAGTTTTAGTTTTCCACTACTTTTCATGCTTCCAAGTTGTTTGTTTTGGGAGAGAATTGCTCTTCTCATACTTTTGTTTCTGTTGATACCAGTTCTACCAGGGGACCGGTACATGTTGATAAACTTTACCACACTTCAAATCTGGTTGATATACCTATGGTAGTTGTGACTCAGATGTCATTTGTGTGGCTTTACTCTTATTTACACATGGGAGAATTGAGTATTTCATGTCATTAATGTATGGATTTTGGTAAGTTAGATATTTATATGTCTTTATTCACCTAAGTTATTTTAAATGAATTGTAAATGAGATGTTGATTATTAATTGTGTTATTACTAGATACATTTAATCACTTTGCAAGTACATTAATCTTACATACTTTGTGGTCTCAACAGATTTCATGGCTTTGTTAGTTCATTATTAGTAATTTAACTAGGTATGTTTAGCCTAGATTATTTGTAAGTTACAATTATTACTACTAGTAACATATAATTATTTTATTTTTCAAAATTGTTAATCATGTGCTAAACCATTTTCTCTTCATAATCCACAATTTAAAATTCTTCCCCACAGTGTCCACTTCATTGCCCTATATCATGTTTTCCATTTCAGGACTTTCCTGTTTGTTTGGACAAACCTCAATTCTTTTCACTCTATGATAATTTGTGCTCTTCTCTCTATGAATAACTAGATAATGTTTGCTTCTGCTCATTCACAGTCCATAGACCACACTCCACTGATTCTACAAGATACAATAGAGGGAGGATTCCTCATGACAGTGGGGGAAATCCATTCTTAACTCCTCTCAATAACCCATTCATTTGGGTAGTTTTCTTCTTTTCAACCTCATTTGGGCCTAGCCTTCTCCTTTTCAGGTTTGGAGCAAGCAGTTCACATGTTCTTCACCTCATATTTCTTGCAGTTAAATGTATTCTATCTTTGTGGGGATGTGAACTATGGATCAAACTTGTTTGTATTCACTTTAGTGGGAACTGAGAGATCAGTGAAACTTCTCACCCATACACACTGCCTGCATCCATATAATAGTAACAACATTTACTGGTTCATGTCTTGCATTATGTATTGTATGTTGTAAAATGTTTTTCATTTTAAGTTTAATTTTCTTCATTAGTAAAACTTGTGATTTCTTTACTAATGTGATGTTAACGTGCATCTGCTTACAGAAGAACTGAATCATTTAACCAATCAAAATAAGTGTTTGTAATAATTATTTTAGCAATTAATCAAAATTATGATTGAATCAGTTGTCATGTTAATAATAAACTAATTGAAATTAATGTTTCTAGTTATTCCAAATATCCAGATGATCAAAATATTTGTTAGGTACAAACTTACATAAGAGGCAGGTGTGGGGATGCTTTACGACTTCCATTTCCATTAAATTTACTATTCCTGTCATTGTTACTGCAAAGCTACAGAAGCTATCTATCACTGCACCAATTTTGAACCATTGACTGTCAGCTTTCTGGCTATTTTAATAATAAGGTGTAAATTTATTGTATTTTGATTTTTTTTCTCAACACTGTGTAATGTTTGTACATTACAATTGTATCACTATTATTTAAGGTTGTATAAGCATGAGCAGATCTAGGGCAGGAACCTAAGTGGTCCAGTCATTCATATTTTTAGTAGTTAATAACTTTATTCTTTAGTTTTGTATAAGAGAATGCAGGTGGGATGAATCGATCCATCGGGGTAAACTTATGCACATTTTTCAGAGATTAATAATAATATTGTTTAATATTATATTTAAATAGACATTAATTTAAGGTAGAGATCAAGGGAGTTGAAACCCCATCCCTTCTAGCTCTTCTTTTTTTAAAGTAATACCTGTATCATTTAATGTTTTTATCTGTGGGGTCTTAACTCCTCCCTCCATTTCCCCCCCCATTCATTTAATTAGGAAAACAGTCAATAGTATTGAAAATAAATATTAGGTTTCAATATCTGTTTGATTGGTCTATTAATTACCTTTATTATTATTTATTTGAATTTACTTTATTTTGAATCTGTAACAGTCAGGTGTAGATTCAGCCATTAACTTATGAATACAATAATATGAACATCAACTGAATGTTTCCCTGGTAAATTATCAGGCCTTGGCTTTTTCCAGAAATTAACAGTGTGCATGCATTCTAGACTTTATGGAGATTTGTTTTTAATAAAGTTAGCATTATTTTTCTGAATTTATAATGCACAGTGGAGGGATTTAGACATTTTCATTGTTGGTTGGTTAGCTTGGCATTTCATGGTGCAAAGCAACTAGGCTGTCTGCACCAGACATTTTGGTAATGAAGTTAGAAAAAAATTACCTTTTTTATCTAAATGGTAATAAAAAAACTTTATTTTAACCAAAATTTTGAAAAAAATTTATGGTTATTATTTCTTACATCATTTGTAGCCCTTATATTTATGACACTTGTAGCTCTTGTAACATATGCCTACTTTAAAATCTGTTTTCATTGTTTGAAAGTTATAATGTCACAAGTGTTTTAGTACTGTTGATATCCAAAATAAGTAAAAATGCAAGTGACAAAAAAGAATTGAAAACAAACTCATGTTTGCAAACACTAAAATGTGAATAGAGGTGTAGACATGGTTTTCCTTTCAAAATATAATAATTTATTTCAATTAAAGTTTAAAATGTTTGTTTTTATTTTCCAATTGATCACATTAGTAGAAATAAAGATATAGATTTTAAATTGTTCATTACAACCTATATGAACTAATAATAATAGACTTTCTAATTAATTTTATCACTAATGACTTGTAACACAGGTATAAATAATAAAAACAATGAATGTGATGTACACTTATTAATTAAACCACTAGAAGTCTAATTGGACCCCCTCTTCATAAAAGAAAGAAAGAGAAACTATTCTTGCTATGATAACAATTGTTGAGAAAGTTTAAATGTACTTGGATATAGCACATAGACTATCATGTGTTGATAAAGTTAAAATATAGGTTGTTTTTATAGCTTTGTAAAATTTCTTTTGTTGTGAATTCTGAATGTATTTGTGTATAAAATTATATTTTAAAGCTAAAGAAATTTTATTCAAAGAGAAAATGTATGATAACTTTGCATAAGGTAAGTAAGCTTATACAGTTTAAAGATGGGTTGAACTGATAACAAATCTTATTAAAAGTTTAACATGATAATGAATGTATAGTGTTTGGAAAAAGTTTTGTCATCATCAGGAAAGATAGGCCTTGTGCAACACAACAACATGGTATCCAGCTAAAGTGAAGCCCTTTCAGATACCTTATGCAATGAAATACAGTGGAGTGCCGTTAAGATGCAGTATTTGGGAGTCAACCTTGTTAACCACGGCTTAATAGGTCCATGGATTAAACCTTTGTGACTGAAAAGCCGAAGTCGCCAACAGCTCAGAAACTGAAGTGATGTCTATTGGGTGTGTGGCTAATATTTATACAATTCCATAAAAATATTGGATTATCGAATTTAAAATAATACTTTAATTATTGATCACTTTTTTCACGGATTTACCGCGGATTAAGTTTAAT
The DNA here is from genome assembly GCF_004210375.1 of Tachypleus tridentatus. Taxonomy (NCBI): domain Eukaryota; kingdom Metazoa; phylum Arthropoda; class Merostomata; order Xiphosura; family Limulidae; genus Tachypleus; species Tachypleus tridentatus. Next base: position 35,811,829 of record NW_027467782.1, read on the forward strand.
GTATGGAGAGGTGTGATTCGGTAACAATGGCAGCCTCCATAAAGCTGGCATACAGAGCGGATAAGGTAGATTAACGGTCAATTTCTACTGTAATATATTCTAGTTATTTCCCAAATTAAAGCAAATCCTTTTTAAATATCTCCTTGAAGTTATAAAGCCAGGATTAAATTTGTAAGCCACGTTTTTGCACTTTCTTAAATTAGTGGTGATGAGCGATAATCCTCGCTCATATTCGTCATGTCAGTGTCAACGACAAGGAGAGTGTGAGAAACTTTAGAAAGCCAGGTAGTAGATTTAATACATCAAAAATTCTGGGACAAGACTTGCTACAGCGGCTTAAGCAATTTCGCGGTTTAATGGCGCTCCACTGTACCTTACAAAGCAGGAAGCTGAGGCAATGTTGGAAGCTGGAATTGTTAAGCCTTCAAATTTAGCCTACCATTTACCAGTTTTAATCACAAAAATTAGAGATAGGTTAACTGTTTCTAAATAAATTTCCAAAAGCTGAATCTTGTGATGAAGTTCAACTCTGAAACTATGGACAACCTAGAAATTATAAGGTCAGGTTCTCTTCAAAGATCAACCTCAGTAAAGGTTATTGCCAAATCCTAATGAAGACAGGATTTACAGAGAAGACAGCATTTTTAATACTAGATGGATTTACCAATTTCAGCAGGTGCCAAGTCAACTCTGCAGAAACATTCAACTGTATGATAAGGATGATGCTGTGCAACACCACCAATATCAAGCACTATGCAGATGCCATCCTGACACTGTGAAATGGGATAACAACAAAATGTTTTGTTACCAACTGGAATATAGAAAGTTTAATAACTAAAATATCAGAAAGCTCACAAATAAGTCTGTTTTTAATATTTATACATTATGAGTGTCAGTATCAGTTTTTTTAAATAGATGAATGTGTTTCATGGTAACCACAAGTTTCATCACATGTTAAGTATACCATCACTGAGATGTTTTGAGAGAACAAACCAAATGCATCACCTTTACAGTTACAAATTTATATATGATCTGTACATGTCTGACTGTCAAGTTTTTAAATGACAAAAATGTATTTTCTGTGTGTTTAATGCTTAAAAACAACATTAAATAGAAATATTTTATAACTTATGTACTTTCCATCTAAGTGGTATTGTAAACAAGTTAGAAAATCTTGATTTTCTGTATTAGAACTTACTTTTTTTAGTGGGGGTTTCTTCTTAAAATGCTTAACAAGTTTACAATTTTGTAAATTAGTTCTGTTTAAGGATTTAAACATCTACAGTTTGTATTTATTACCACCAGTTAAGAGTACTTATGAAAGAAGCAAAATTATGCAAAGGACAACATTAAATAATGTTCCTCTTCTTTTTTTGTTACTAAATCCCTAATAATCTCATTAGATAAGAATTGTGTGCCCTACTTTGTGGAAAATAATTCCTTGAATTCCTTGAACTGATCAATTACACTCAACCCATTAGTACCACACCTTTTATAACCCATACAAGAAAAGCACATGCTTACTCCTTAATTTTTTCAACCACAACATTATTCTAACGTGATATCATTTTTAATTTTTCTTTCACTCTGTTTTTTTTCCACTAATTTTAAATTACCCTTAATTTCACATGACAGCTTTCATCTTTTAACAGTTGCCATTTTAGTTAAACAATTTATTTATCTTCATTATTTGAACAAAATAAACATTCTAGAACATTACTTAATAAATATTTACAATATCACAATATCTTGCAATTTCCTACCATATTCACTAAATAGTAAAATTGTACAATTTGATGACAGTATTTTATTTGGTGAACATATTAAAAAATATGTTTACAAACACTGCAACTTAATAAAATCATAATGTGTTTATTAAAAGTAAAACAGTAACTATAAACAGAGCATCAACCAAATAACTTTATTATGCTTTAAGCAATCTCAAGTTATGCAACCTCTTTGCTTCATACAATATACATTTCAGTGTATAGGTATATTATTAAACCTGATGATGACAAAACTTTTTCCAAACACTATACATTCATTATCATGTTAAACTTTTAATAAGATTTGTTATCAATTCAACCCATCTTTAAACTGTATAAGCTTACTTACCTTATGTAAAGTTATCATATATTTTCTCTTTGAATAAAACTAAAACTATAGCTTTAAAATATAATTTTATACACAAATACATTCAGAATTCACAACAAAGGGAACAGAAAAGATAAGTAATTAATATGATTTTAATCTGTAATTTTGATATTGCATTAGTTTTAGAACTAGCTCACACCCACGAAATGTGTAAAGCTAAAATTCAATGTCGGATGCTGATCAAACTCAAAACTAGTAGTAGAGGTAGTTGTAAGTTAATTATTGCAAATACAATTTAAAGTTCTTCAAAGTGTGTATGAGACTGGGATAAATGGCTCATTTATTATCTGAGTTCACAATATTTTGTGACACAATAACTTGTAAGTTATTCAAAATTTCGAATATTTGTTGGACATCAGTTTGTTTGTTTAGAATTAAGCACAAAGCTGCACAATGGGCTATCTGTGCTCTGTCCACCAGGGGCATCGAAACCCAGATTTTAGTGGTGTGAGTCTGCAGACATACCGCTGTGCCATTAGGGGCTTGGACATCAGTATGAGCAATTTTCTAACATCTAAATTGAATTTTATTAGGTGTCAGTTAAGTCCTCAAATGTTACCTAAGAGTATTAATAATAGACGTAATACACTTAGCAGATTAAGTGAAAAATGTTAATTCTTAAAGCTTTTGTCTTTGATTGATAATATAGTATCAAAGAAACTGCTGTTGTGGCATATAATACAACTCATTTAGGACATTCATTTGAAGCATTCTTGGAAATTTCATACACACACATATATATTCTTGTGGGATCACTGGCCATTAACAGGGAGCCAAAGGGTCTAATATTACTGAAGATGAAAACATTTTTAAATTGTTCAGTTACTTATTTTGCTTATGCTTGTGATTTTTTTGGATAAAATACAAATAATTTTCACAATAAAATGTTATTACGTAAATTTCAAATATTTGCACATTTTATAGAAATGTAATATAAAAACATTTTCACCATTTTAGTGCTAATTTGATAAAAAATACGTATATACTGACTATACTTCATATATGTATATATACAGTCATAAACTATAGCAGTTTATAAAATAATTTTTAAAAATATTTTAAGTGTAATATTTTTATCATTTGAGTTATCTATGATTACACAAGATAACATCTACACTCTCACATAATTTTGAAAGGTATTTTTTTGAACATTTAATTATTTTCCTATTGTAAATAATATGATATGATGATGGATTTCTGATGAATCTTTGTAGGTAATGGAGCCTTTTTAACAATAAAATATTGTTTTCACTGCATAATGCTCCTGTCTTACTGGTAAATATCAGTTATTCTCTTTGAAATGAAACATCTGTTTTCAATTGCCTAACTTTAAACTTCATACAACTTTTGAACCACTTACTTAATCAAATAAAATTCTGGTTCTTATTCCATAGTATCAACTATTATTTGTATCTTGATAAAATTATTGCAAATATTAACAACAAAGGCACCATATATAAATATACTCTTTAAAAAAAGAAAGGCAAAAGGGATATTTTGTTATTTTAAAGAGAAATATATGTAATAACGTTACAAGCTCAGAGTATGTGATGTTACACGTGTTAAGGCACTGATTGTCAGACCAAAATGACAATAAAAGTTGTGCACTTTGAAAACGGAGGAAAACATCGGATTTTCGCCAAAACGCATGCGTATCCAATAAATTTGTTTGAGAGATCTGCAAAAACGGCTCGTTTGGGTTGAGAAAATATTTTACATAGAAGAGCGAACAACGTTTCGACCTTCTTCGGTCATCGTCAGGTTCACAAAGAAAGAGGTAACTGACCGAAAGCTACCTGAGTGTCGGAATGTAGAGGGCGGTATTAGATGTTTGAATATATAATTTATTTATTTTATTATATTAATATAGCACCATCACAAGGCTATGGAATCGTCACCAACAACATGGATCAACTCGTGACCGTCCACGATCTGGCAGACCTCGTGTGACCACGCCCGCACAGGATCACTACATCCGGTTACGTCACCTTCGGGATAGGACCACCACTGCGACGTCTACTGCTTCAACAGTCCTTTTGCACATTCGAGGGAATCTTACGGACTTCGCCTTTGCAGACTTTGGATGTTCAGCAGTGACTGTGCAAAGTTTCACACATGTCACACAGAACTACCCGGGAATAAACTTGTTAACAATATGTCTTATATTCTGCCTTTTGCGTTTCTTTTTTGAAGACTATATGTTTTGAATCCCATTAGAAAATAATAGTGGTGTAAAGGTTTAAAATTATTTAAGTATGATTATTTACACACATTGAAAAACCTTCAGTAGTTTAATGTATTTGATTGAGGTGAAAAAAGCTAAAAGAATTAGGAATCGTGTTTTTAGAGAAATTTATAATTTGAAAACAAGAAGGCTATTTTAACCTTGATATAAGATTTTGATGTGGGCTACCATTGCATTTAATAGCTTATAAGGCTCACTGGCATACAACAACTACAGTAGTGGTTGGAATACTATTGATGTCAGTAGTTTGTTATTACAACAGTTTTTATAATATGGAGTTTGTAAATGTTAACTTAGAAAAGGTATTCACTCCATAACAACTGTTATACAAGTGTTCATTGTCTGTTCCCTAGTAGAACAGAGGTTAGTGTTTGAATTTATAATGTTAAAGTCAGGGTTTTGATTCCCCTTGGTAGACACAGCAGATAGCCCGTTGTTGCTTTGCTATAACAAAAACACATTCTGTCTGATATGTCTAGAATATTATCTACCATCCACTCACCGTATTGTCTGACTGAAATTATATATGAATGAAATCATTAGATCATTAATGCATGTAATAAACCTTTGAAGTCCAAAGTACATGTAGTTTTTAAATTAATTAATGCATTCAGAGGGAGATTTTAAGTTTCTAACTTGTTATATTATATTCTTAAAGTTTATTTGTAATTTTTCTCTATTTTTTCACACAACTATTTAAAAGTTATTATATTTTATTAGAATATCTCTCCTTTATGATTGAACCTTTTACATTTATTATTCATGTAAAATAATAACATTTGGTCAATCTAGAATCTCGTAAAGCTGAAAAATATATATCTGAGACAGCTCATATCATTATGTTTTCATCATCAACTTTGAGGGTTATTTTAGGAGTCACAAGACGATGAAAAAATTCTGTGCGTATAAAAAATTTGCTAATGTGTTCATGGGCTATGTAGCAGTGGTAGTGGATTTATCAAGTGGAAGCTGACGTATGCTCTCCATAGAGAGCCATTGTGTGGGTTTTCTGTACATTAAAACACAGCTGGCTACAGTACAATGTTTTATCACATTTTAACACTACTGGTATGTTTTTTTTTTTCTGGTCATAATCAGCTATGTTTTTTGAGTGGTTGTGATACATGCTTTATTAAATAGTGGGTTTAACTACATTGCTTTATTAGGTAATTATAGCCTTTAGGTGTTAATTATCATCCCTATCTGGTAAAACATAACAGAAGTGATCATGTTGTATATTTTGTTTTTAGTGAGGTATGAGTTTAGTGCATTATGTAATCATAGTATTTGATTTTGTCCTGTTGAGATGTTAATCCAGTGTTTTGGTATCATGAAAATTCTAGTCAAAAGTAATAATATCTAGATATTTTCAAACATTTGTTAACTTTTCATACAATCGTTGTCTTCAGTAATTTTTACTCGTGAAAAAATTTAAAGGAACTCAGCATTAACAGTTTTTATACCCCTATAAAAGTGTTTCTTGTGCATAACATCAGGGTCAGAAAAGCAAGAACTTGTTTATCCTTTTAATAATACTAAAATATTAGTGTATAAACATTTGATCATTTTTTAGGTTTTGTAATGTCATTAAAACTTTTAATTACTTTTCCATTATTTACAATTTGTTACCCTCTTGTAAGTTACAAAAAACAATGTGCTCATTACCTTTAAAGGAGTTTCAAAATGACAGGGTTTATAATTTTGTTGTTTTCTGACAATAATTTTATTTGCTCAGGCTGCAAGCTAAGAAGTGATGCATTAAATTAATCCTGATTCTCCTTTATTATGTTTATAAAGAATACTTGATTATGAGTTCTAATAAAAATTGCCAGGTTTATCAACAGCTTTACTTAAAACCTTTAGATACCTACCTTGTAGCTTAATATTGGAAAATGTCACTACTACAGCAGCTTCTTGATATAAAATATGGAAATTATCAGTCAGGTTTTCAAAGAAATCTATGCAGTCTTGATGACATTCTGTAAACCCTGACATAATGTGATTGGGATTAACTTGTTGCTGCTTGCTGGTAATATCAGCAGCAGGTTACCACAGATATATTTTGTTCTTACCATACATATACAGTAAATGCCATTGAAATAATGTGCTTTATGTAATTTCAGATTACTGTACCTATATAAGCAGCTGTTTTATGTGGGACGAAATTCTCCTGCAGGGTTAAGAACCGAAAAGAACAAACCAACATTTACTATTATAGAGTATATATAGCTGCAAATCTACAGTATGACTTAAATGAGTCTTACAAATCATAATGATCAAGTCTGATTGTAAGCACTTGTCTGTAATGGCAGATTCATTGCTCTTAACTTTAACCCTCTGTTCCTGGAAACATTTCTTGAGACGTCTCTGAACTAAGTAGTTTAGAAATAGTAGATATTTTATTTTTACCTAAAACATTGAATGAATTTTTATTTCTTAAAAGTTATAGAAGTTGCTGTTTAAGAGATGTTTTCTTGTAGGAAAGACAAATAGAAAGTTCACTAACATAAGTTTCAGTATTAAATGATAAAGAGAAAAACAAACAAACATGCAAATCAGGTACATATTGTAATGATGCTAGGAAAACACTAGGTAAAAAAAATCAATTAAAACAAACAAAATATAGGAGTTTAAGAGTGTTTACAAGAGAATAACTTATTGTTTAATTTTAAAAGTATAATAAAGAGAACAGACTACTAATATTCATCACTGGTACAACTCACTTACCATTTCAAACAATACAATGTTCCTCTTCTACAAGATGGTTCGTGTTTAACCTTCCAGTCCTCTTTACCTCAAAACTAATATCTGTAATGTTAAACATCTTTTTTCTTGATCATTTAATGGGAGTGTGTACAAAGAGAGCATACTCATATCAAGAATTTCAACTTACATTCTTAGTCCAGTGAATAATGTCACCCATGACCTTTGTTCACTGACAGCATTGGTCATGAAACATTGGTCAGACTTGCGGGGGTCAATTATCTGTTATAGCCGTTCGGTTACTCCCGAAGGACAAGGCGCTGAGGTCATGGTAGCATTGCAAAACTGGATCAAGTAATAGACAATTTACCGACTTTGTTCGGTGAAGTACTCGTGTAATGTGCGTTCTGATTACTGATTTACAGCATATAATGTTCATTTCACAACGTTCACACAATGTTACATGACAACGTTGATTATTCGCTATGAAGTGACTGCATTTTGACGATTTCATAACAGCGTTATGGTATAACGTGACCAAATCACAACCAAATTGTGGCAACACATGACGTTGCAACTCTCATATATGGGACACTGGACATTACTTGGATAAGAGGGGAAAACATTTCATTCTGAAATTCATTCCTAATTATGTAACATCAATTTGGCGCCCCACCCCGACGCTGCGCCCGGGGACAGATGTACACCCTTGACCCCCCCCCCCTTCCCTAGCTACGCCACTGGCGAACGTGTAATCTTTTTAAGCCAAAAATCATGAACGGTAGAACTTTCTATTTAAAACACCAATAAAAAGTATTTTAATTAGTAAAGAAAAATCCTACCAGGAATAATATATTTTGTGTGATAATCCTCCATATGAAACAAGCATCTCAACGTTACTTGTTTCAGATTACCCTTAGTAACTACAAGTACTTCTCATTACTTTCGCCCGGCATGGCCATGTGGTTCAAGCACTCGACTTGTAATCCAAGGGTCGCGGGTTAAAATCCTCGTCGCACCAAACATGCTCGCTCTTTAGAAGTGGGTGCGTTTTAACGTAACGGTCAATCCCACTATTCGTTGTTAAAAGAGTAACGCAAGAAATTAGCGGTAGGTACTGATGATCAGCTGTCTTCCACCTACTCTTACATTACTAAATTAGGGACGACAAGCGCAGATAGCCCTCAAATAGCCTCAAGCGAAACAAAAACAAATATTGATTTTCATACTTGGATTTTGTATAATTATAGTATATATGTCGATGTGTTTCTTAGTGAATGCCTGGATTTGGTATGATTATAGTAAATATGTGGATGGATTTGGTATGATTATAGTATATATGTCAATGTGTTTCTCAGTGAATACCTGGATATGGTATGATTATAGTAAATATGTGGATGTGATTTTTGGTATGATTATAGTATATATGTCGATGTGTTTCTTTGTGAATACCTGGTATGATTATAGTATATATGTCGATGTGTTTCTCAGTGAATATAGGATATATGTCGTGTGATTATAGTAAATATGTGGATGGATTTGGTATGATTATAGTATATATGTCGATGTGTTTCTTTATGATTATAGTAAATATGTGGATGGATTTGGTATGATTATAGTATATATGTCGATGTGTTTCTTTGTGAATACCTGGATTTGGTATGATTATAGTATATATGTCGATGTGTTTCTCAGTTAATACCTGGATATGGTATGATTATAGTAAATATGTGGATGGATTTGGTATGATTATAGTATAAATGTCGGTGTGTTTGGTATGATTATAGTATTTATGTCGATGTGTTTCTTAGTGAATACCTGGATTTGGTATGATTATAGTATATATGTCGATGTGTTTGGTATGATTATAGTATTTATGTCGATATTTTTCTAAGTGAATACCTGGATTTGGTATGATTATAGTATATATGTCGATGTGTTTGGTATGATTATAGTATTGATGTCGATGTGTTTCTTACAGAATACCTGGATATGGTATGATTATAATATAGAGGTCAATGTGTTTCTTAGTAAATACCTGGATTTGGTATAGTTACGGTGTTCACGTCAATGTGTTTCTTAATGAATACCTGGATTTGGTATAATTATGTTGATGTGTTTCTTAATGAATATCTGGATTTGGTGTGATTATGGTATATATGTCGATGTGTTTCTTAGTGAATCGTTTCGGTAATCCAATTAGGTATTTGCTTATGTATTTGACATAATAATTGCAGGATGACAAAAGTGAAGTTATTTATTTCTAAAATTTTAATGTATTTGTTTGTTTGACATTATGCCTTTTTTTATGAAGTGTCCATTATTACTATTTTTTGCATCGATGTTTTTTTTTTAATTTGAAAATTGGGGTTTCGTCTTATATCTTTATAGAATTGCTTTGTTTTTCTTTAGTAAATGTAAGACTCAATATCTTGGTATAATAATTTTTAGCCATCAAAATACTTTGATTTCACGAATTCATGTTCATTCCGACATACATCTATTTATTAAATATTATTTGTGTTACATTAACATGAATAGTACATAGTATTTCTGTAAATATTACAATCTCTTTGAAGTTTGATTTAGTTATTAATATTTTAACTTCAACTGCATCATAACACAATTTTATATAAACTCGTTTTATAGTATTTGTCTGTATTTGGAAAGATTATGGAAACTATATATATTTACATAAGTATAATATAAATGGTAAAACAACATGCGGAAACTAAAATGTCTTTGTAGTTTTTCTTATATGAATGAAAGCAGCGAGAAAAAGGTTAATGGCATTGGTTCACTTCAATATATTTACGTACAAAATTATACATACGTATTATAATGTACATCTGACGAGCCGATGATTTATTTTGCGTTGTTGTTTTTGATTAAGCACAAAGCTACTGTGCTTTGCCCACCACGAGTATCGAAACCCGGTTCTTAGCGTTTTAAGTCCGCAGACATACCGTTGAGTTACTGGGGGGACGTTTATTTTTATTTTTTGCGATGTAGTACAAGTTCAAATAGCCGGAACTTTTAATTTTAATTTAAAAGTTAATTTAATGTGAATGTGTATCAAATTTATAATAATTGCCAACAAGATTCATACACACAAAAACAATATCAAGTCCTCTATCTGGCATGATAATAACTTTCAAGTTGATATAGATGCAGTTCACTTAACGAGGAAACTAGCTAACTCTATTATTCGCTGGACTCACGCCGTTTATAAGCTGACTTTTAACCGCGGAAAATATCTAATGTCCTCGTAAAAATACTATCGTCTAAAGTTAAATGGTTTGCAGTGTTCGACATCAATGAACGTTCTTGGTCAAATATAGGTAGTTTTTTTTTTCGATTAATAAGCGTTTATAACAGTTATCAGTTCTGAGGTTTATAGTATACTAACTGTTACAAACTAACAATATATGCTATTTCTCAGCGAGTTTGATGACTATCTTTCATAATCATTAGACAAGGTTCAAATTTCAGTTGGCAACAATACTGGCAGTAACTAGAACTTAAACACACATATCTGCAATTGATGATTCTTTACTCTAGAATCTTCTACAAATTTATAAAATAGAGGAGAATTTCGCAATACATATTTAACACAAGAAGTGGCGTATATTTCTAAATATTAATATACATTTAACTAAAAGAATCGTTCATATTAAAATAAATATATGTTAATGAAATGCCGTTACAATCGAAACTACGTGAACTAAACCTAGGGTTTGTTTGTTTGTTTTTGAATTTCGCACAAAGCTACTCGAGCTAATCTGTGCTAGCTGTCCCTAATTTAGCAGTGTAAGACTGGAGAGATGATAGCTAGTCATCACCGCCAACTCTTGGGCTACTCTTTACCAACGAATAGTGGGATTGACCGTCACATTATAATCGGGATTCGAGCTCACGACTCCTCAGATTAAGAGTCGAGTGCCTTATCCACCTGGCCATGCCGGGCCCAGATTTTGGAGATGACAATGTTTAAGGTACTAGCAAATATTGTTTCCAATATTTATGGTCTTTTTTGAGTTCTTCATTATTCATCATCTAGTAACCTAAAGAAAATAAAAGAAATCTATACAGTAAATAGTTGGTCAAAATCATAAATTTGGCCAAGGAGAACAATATTATTCACACACTCAAATAATCTTGGTTACAAAATAATAAGTTTAAAATGACTTGAAGACTTTATAAATATTTCACCTCTGGAAATATGTACGTAGTGCTGTGGCGACATGTAACTGATAAGTAAATAAATATTTATATATACAATCCAGTTATGTTGCGTGTATAAAGCATTTTAATATACAATGTTTGGGATTAAAAAACCAACTGTGTGCCTTTGATAAGAAGAAAGCCACCCGGCAAAGAGCATGGTAAGTCAGTGGATGTGCAACGTGAAAACACGGGTTTCGACCTCGACGCAGATAGCCCTTGAGTAGCTTTGCGCGAAATTCAAAAAACAAACAAACAAACCGCCCCTTTAGGCATAGAACATGAGGTTTAGGTAATTCATTTTATTTTATCTTTTCAACATTATCAATGTCTCCCACTGGTACAGCGGTAAGTCTACGGATTTACAATTCTAAAATCATGGGTTTGATTCTCTTCGATGGACTCAGCAGATGGCCTGATGTGGCTTTACTGCAGGAAAACACATACGCATCACTGATAGCCTGTATTTTTAAGAAAACAAAAAAGCAGCAAATGTTTTGAATTTCGCACAAAGCTACCCGAGGGCTATCTGCGCTAGCCGTCCCTAATTTAGCACTGTAAGACTAGAGGGAAGGCAACTAGTCATCACCACCCACCGCCAATTCATGGGCTACTCTTTTACCAACAAATAGTGGGATTGAAAGTAACATTATAACGCCTCTACGGCTGAAAGGGCGAGCATGTTTGGCGCGATGGGGATGCGAACCCGCGATCCTTGATTACGAGTCGCACGCCTTAACGCATTTGGCCATGCCGGGCCTAAAAATAATTAAACATGCCATTATTGATTCATTTTTCTAATTACTTGTCATTTGCTACCCAGTGGCTCAGCGGAATGTTTGTGGACTTACAACGCTAAAATTCGGCTCTCAATAGCCGTGGTGGGCTGAGCCTAGATAACCTATTGTGTAGCTTTGTGCTTAATTCAAAACAACAACAACAACAAACTTGTCATTTAGGTTTTATTGCATATAACGTAACTAATTTTTTATTTGAATTAATTTTGGAAAAATTAATAAAAAATAAAGTGGTTGCAAGAATTATGAAAAATGTGTTAAAAAGTGGATTACTTAAACATTTGTTAATTTTAGAAAGTATATTCATTTTTCTTTTCGTTTTTGTAAAGTGTCGCTTGTTCCTAGCTGAATTTGATTGGTTATATCACATTGTTCTATTCTGAGATATTGAATTGCGATTGCTTAGCAAAATAGAACGTTTTTAACCGTTGTGGAAGAATCATTTAAACGTAAGTACTCTTAGTTATCTATAACAACATAAATTTGAGAAATTCAGAAAACTCTTGGTAATATCAAAAGCTTTACCATCCTTTTTACGTTTTTGAAAATCCAGAACTTTTATTTAGTTTTGTGTTTTTAATTTAGTGATTTATTGAGTTTTAAGTTTACGCTCTTCCAAACATTAGGCTTAAGATGGCTAATGTGATTAGAAAAAGCTTAAGAAATGGACTACAAAAGGTTTCATCAAAAATTGTAGTGTAAGTATGTATGATTCACATAATTATGTTTGATTTATATTAATTTGAAAAAAGTAGGCTACTATGTTTAACCAACACATTTTTCCTTTAACTATAATGGTATGAATTAACAGTGAATTTTTATTATGCATAAAAAGCGCTTCGTACGTCATAAATGATGCATCAAACAATCAAACTGCTTTCTGGAACACGTTCTCATTATGCGGTAAGTTACAGCTACTACTTTGTAGGTAGGAATTTTATACCAACTGCAGAACTTCGTGCTTATCGTGTATGAATTAGCTTATCATTTATCCATGAAAAAAAAATTAAGTTAGTCTGGTGCTGCAAAGGAGAATGTGTTGAATCAAAAGCAAGGAATCAAACGAAAGTACAAAAACAAATACATCGAATACGGTTTTATCGCTTTGGAATCGGAACATTCTCAATTACCATTCTGCCTACTCTCCAATGCAGCTTTATCGAACGAGGCGCTTGTTCCTAGCAAAGTGAAGAGACACTTGGAAACAAAACATTCAGCTGTGAAGGATAGACCAAAAGATTACTTCGAGAATCTCGCGGTTCAACAACATGAGCGATCAAGGAAGCTTGTGAAATAGATGAAGCTGTTCGAAAAGGATTGATTGCAAGTTATAAGGTTTTTCAGTTGTTTGCAAAGCGCATACGGAGGCCAAATCAGTCATTGTGCCAGCATTAGCAATCATTGTTGAAACTATGCTTGGAACGGATGCTGCCAAAAAGGTTAAGTAAGTTCCACTGTCCAGTGACACAATTTCACTCAGAATTGTAGACTTATCGTTGGATTTGAAGGATCAAGTTTGCGAACACTTGGAAGCGCCTGAAGATGAATTGTCTCTGCTCTGGTCTCTTGAAGTTGATGAATCTTCTGACGTTAGTGGAAAATCTCAAGTTCTGACTTTGTTCGATTCATAAAGATGGAAAATCGTAAACGAATACTAATTTTGCAAAGATTTAAAAAGTACAGGAAAGGCCAAGACATTTTCGAGTTGGTGAATGAAAACATTTTGCTCTTCAAATTACATTGAAATAACTGTGTCAGCGTTTGCACCGATGGCTGTTCTTCAATGTAAGGTAAAAAGAAGGGATTCGTCATTCTGGTGCGCCAACAAAATCCAAACATTACGATTGTTCACTGCATGATTCACAGAGAGGTGCTCCCCTCCAAATCTTTACTGAAAGATTTGCAGTCTGTTATGAATCAAGTTATTCAAGTAGTAAATTTCATCAAGTCTCGGCCACTTTAGTCTTGACTTTTCTCTCTTCTCTGTAAGGCGATGGATTCAGACTACAAAAAGCTTTGTTTTTTGTTTGTTTTTGGAATTTCGCACAAAGCTACTCGAGGGCTATCTGTGCTAGCCGTCCCTAATTTAGCAGTGTAAGACTAGAGGGAAGGCAGCTAGTCATCAACACCCACCGCTAACTCTTGGGCTACTCTTTTACCAACGAAAAGTGGGATTGACCGTCCCATTATAACGCCCCCACGGCTGAATAAGCGAGCATATTTAGCGGGACTCGATGCTAAACCCGCAACCCTCAGATTACGAGACCTAACTGATTCTGAAGTCTGGGGACCAAGCAGACCTAAGAGCCTTACACCTTATTGGACAGAGTGGCAGAATCCACTAATGATTAGCTAAGCACCACTTTTGTACCAGTGGTGCAGACATGGCAGTCAGCTTCCAAAACATTGTTATCAAGAAAGATGAATGGTAGGCCCTTCAGTATCAAGAACCCTCTCCCTAAGTGTCTTATCATAATGTGTCTATAAACAATGAGCCACAAGTAGTGTATGTGCATTGGTCTGTGCAAAATATCACTATATCTCTAAGCCAGAGAAGCCCTGTGAGAGTTGAGGTTGTCCTAAAGGACAGCTGAATGTTGGGTGGCAGAGAAACACGTCTTCCAGAACTCAGTACCACAAATAACAAATACAACACCTTTGGAATCATTGTTGCTAGTAGCCAACAAACTGTGAAGATCTTATTGTCAGTAGTGTCATCAATAACAACAGAGGGATAAACAAAGGGATCACTGGACTACTGGCAGTGTTAAATATGAGGCCAGTGACCAAGAGGTTCTGAAGATTGCATCAGTTGCAGATGATGGCTGACTTGTAAATGAAACCATCAACATTCATTGCCATAGTCCTGACAGTGATGCAAGTTCAATTTTTTAAAGTATGCACGTCAGGAAATATCCACAAAAACTTGGACCATGTATAACTGCAAATATCTACTGCAGTAACACCACCAGCTGCTGACAGAGCTGGCTTAAGCCAGCCAAACTTTAGACTGAGCTAGAGAAATAATAAGAGACACCATAGCAGCCAAGTGGTGATCCACTGCCACTATAGAGGGTGTGATGTTGGATATGAAGTGTGAGTGATGAAAGCTAGACCTCATTTCTGCTGCTTAGGTTAGTATAAATTTTCCCCATGTGCAGGAGGTGGACAAAAAAAGTTGCCTTTTTAATTTGTTATATCTTTTGTTAGATAACAGAAAAATATCTAAAACATACGTTTTTAGAACACACTTGATGAGATCTGTTCAAATATGATCTTAAATCCTAATTTTAACAATTGTAGGCAACTAGGAATAAGAATATCTAAGAAACTGTAGCAGGGTGCACATCACTTCTTATGATAAAATGTCACAAAAATCATAAAACGTTCAGGTATTTACAAAAGCCATGTAAAAATTAGGATTTGATATCATATTTGATAAAATAGCACATTCTAAAAACATAGTTTTTACAAATTTTTCTATTATTTATTAAAAGACATAACAAATTAACATTTTAAAAGGGGCAACTTCTTTTGTTCACTCCCTGTATGTGTATATATATATATATATATATTAATTGAGTGATATATAAGCATCGTGGTATTTTCTCTTTTTATTATTTGCTTTTTCTCTTCTGATATATTGTTTTTGGTATTTAAGAATGAGTAATTGATTAAAGTATAAATAATTTGCAGTGGCTGGCTAGTGGGTTTGATTTATTTGGTTTTATAATGTAAACATACCAATTTCAGTACATATGTCCCTACATTTTTTTTATTATAATCATTATGTTAGTACTGAATTTCTTCAAAAGATTAATTTGTTTAGTATGTATTATTAAGTGTTATTTTATATATACTTTTAAATTTTTTTAGAAGTAATTTTATTTAATGTATAAAGGCTTAATTTTG
Source organism: Tachypleus tridentatus (assembly GCF_004210375.1). Classification (NCBI taxonomy): domain Eukaryota; kingdom Metazoa; phylum Arthropoda; class Merostomata; order Xiphosura; family Limulidae; genus Tachypleus; species Tachypleus tridentatus. Next base: position 35,827,864 of record NW_027467782.1, read on the forward strand.
ATCTAATGCTGATTTGTTCTTCATTTGTCATAGAGCAAAAGAAGTTATTAATTTATCTATCTTTAGTTCATCTAAAGAATAGCTTCCTCTTATGTCATGAGTTGTTATTCAAGGGTTATTTTGCATTTCATTGTTTGCAGTTTTATGTATTATTCTTAAACATTATTTTCATTGTAACTATACATTAAATGTATATTATTTAAATCATTTTTGTATTGAGATTGAAATTTGTATTTTCTGCTATGTTAAAATTTATTTTGTATAATCATTATGGAAGGGTTTTTCTTTATTGCATTTCTTTGTTAAAAGTTTCTGAAGTGTTCATTATAGGGTTTATATAGTTGTTCTGTACTTTGGTGGTAAATTTCTGTGTTGTAAGGCGTGTTAATAAAATTATGATATTGAATTCTTTTATGGAGAATTTTAAAATTAGGATGCTGTATCGAGTTCTTTGTCTAAGGGTTGTGCTGTCTTTGTCATAAGTGTTCACAAGAATGGTAAAAACTTAACACACTGTGTAACCATGGTTCAACTTTGAATTTTATATTTTTGAAAGTTAAAATTATCTACTAGTTTGAAGAAAAGCCTGAATTAGGGGAGAGAGAAAAATATTGTGTGTACAAATAAATGCATGTAATTTAAAAACAACAAGGAATATGCCAGTATGTTGAGACTGTCCTATCCACTGTACTAAACCCTAAAATAATAACAAAACACTAAAAGCCATCCCTTATTATTCAGATATGTAATGTGTCTTCCCCTTAACTTCCTCAGATTAACTGCATGTACTACATCTGAAAGCAATCCTTTGAGGGGTCAGCTACCCTGTTAGAAAAATAAAGTTGTCTTAGTTAAAGACAACTGTTACGTTTATAATTTCCCTTAACAGTCTTAAACACCTCAATCAGTATTTGACATAGTATGTTTTTGAATTTATAATTTGTTCTGTGTGTGTGTGTGTATGTAATTTGATGTTGTTTAAGTTATCTTTCTCCTTACCATTGTATTGAGCTTACACCTATTCTGCTCATGGTGTAATGGGCCTCTTGATGAATCAAGACTCATGTTAATGTAACACTTGTTACAAAGAACAAGAGAACTCGTATTAATATAACACTTGTTACAAAGAACTAGACATTCATGTTAATGTAACAATTGTTACAAAGAACAAGACAATCATATCAATCTAACACTTGTTACAAAGAACAAGAGACACTCATGTTGATATAACACGTGTTACAAAGAACTAGAGACACTCATGTTAATATAACATTTGTTACAAAGAACAAGAAAACTCATTAATATAAAACTTGGAACAATAAGCAGGAGACACTCGTGTTAATGTGACACTTGTTACAAAGAACAAGACACACTCGTTATAATTTAACACTTTTACACAGAAAGAGACACTCATGTTAATGTTACACTTGTTACAAAGAACAAGAGACACTAATATTAGGTTAATACTTATTGCAAAGAACAAGAAAAATCGTTTTAATATAACACTTGTTACAAAGAACAAGAGACATTCATCTTAATCTAACACTTGTTTCAAAGAACAAGAGAAATCTTGTTATTATAACACTTGTTAGAAAGAACAAGAGACATTCATGTTAATGTAACACTTGTTACAAAGAACAAGAAACAATCATGTTAATCTAACACATGTTTCAAAGAACAAGAGACACTGATGTCAATACAACAAGTGTTATATTAACATGATTGTTTCTTGTTCTTTTTAACAAGTGTTTCATTAACACGAGTTCTATTGTTCTTTATAAAAGTGTTTCATTAACAAGAGTTCTCTTGTTCTTTGTAAAAGTGTTACATTAACACGAATGTCTCTTGTTCTTCGTAACAAGTGTTATATTAACATGTCTCTTGTTCTTTGTCACATGTGTTACATAAACATGGGTGTCTCTTGTTTTTTGTAACTAGTGTTACATAAACGCGAGTTCTCTTGTTCTTTATAACAAGTGTTATAATAACGTGAGTGTTTCTTGTTTTTTGTAACAAGTGTTACATTAACATAATTGTATCTTGTTCTTTGTATCAAGTGATATATTAACATGATTGTTTCTTGTTCTTTGTAACAAGTGTAACATAAAGATGATTGTCTCTTCTTTTTCTAACAAGTGTTACATTAACAGGAATGTCTTGTTCTTTATTACAAGTGCTCTATTAACACGACTTCTCTTGTTCTTTGTAGCAAGTGTTACATTAACATGAGTGTCATGTTCTTTGTAACAAGTGTTGTATTAACATGTTACTTGTTACAAAGTACAAGAGACGCTCATGTTAATGTAACACTTGTTACAAAGATCTAGAGACACTCATGTTAATGTAACACTTGTTGGAAAGAACAAGAAACAATCATATCAATCTAACACTTGTTACAAAGAACAAGAGACACTCATGTTTATCTAACACTTGTTACAATGAACAAGAGACTCTCATGTTAACGTAACACTTGTTACAAAGAACAAGAGAACTCATGTTAATATAAAACTTGTTACAAAGAACTAGAGACACTCATGTTAATGTAACACTTGTTACAAAGAACAAGAAACAATCATATTAATGTAACACTTGTTACAAAAAACAAGAGACAATCATGTTAATATAACACTTTGTTACAAAGAACAAGAGACACTCATGTTAATGTAACACTTGTTACAAAGAACAAGAGAATCATGTTAATATAACACTTGTTACAAAGAACAAGAGAACTCATGTTAATGTAATACTTGTTATAAAGAACAAGAAAACTCATTAATAGAAAACTTGGAACAATAAGTAGGAGACACTCGTGTTAATGTGACTTGTTACAAAGAACAAGACACACTCGTTATAATTTTACACTTGTTACAAAGAACAAGAGAACTCATGTTAATGTTACACTTGTTACAAAGAACAAGAGACACTAATATTAGGTTAATACTTGTTACAAAGAACAAGAGAAATCGTTTTAATATAACACTTGTTACAAAGAACAAGAGACATTCATCTTAATCATTGTTAAATCTAACAACACTTGTTTCAAAGAACAAGAGAAATCTTGTTATTATAACACTTGTTAGAAAGAACAAGAGACATTCATGTTAATGTAACACTTGTTACAAAGAACAAGAAACAATCATGTTAATCTAACACATGTTTCAAAGAACAAGAGACACTGATGTCAATACAACAAGTGTTATATTAACATGATTGTTTCTTGTTCTTTTAACAAGTGTTTCATTAACACGAGTTTTATAGTTCTTTATAAAAGTGTTTCATTAACATGAGTTCTCTTGTTCTTTGTAAAAGTGTTACATTAACACGAGTGTCTCTTGTTCTTCGTAACAAGTGTTATATTAACATGTCTCTTGTTCTTTGTCACATGTGTTACATAAACATGGGTGTCTCTTGTTTTTTTTGTAACTAGTGTTACATAAACGCGAGTTCTCTTGTTCTTTATAACAAGTGTTATAATAACGTGAGTGTTTCTTGTTTTTTGTAACAAGTGTTACATTAACATAATTGTATCTTGTTCTTTGTATCAAGTGATATATTAACATGATTGTTTCTTGTTCTTTTTGTAACAAGTGTTACATTAACATGAGTCTCTTGTTCTTTGTAACAAGTGTAACATAAAGATGATTGTCTCTTCTTTTTTGTAACAAGTTTTATATTAGCATGAGTTCTCTTATTCTTTGAAACAAGTGTTATATTAACATCATTGTTTCTTGTTTTTCTAACAAGTGTTACAATAACACGAGTTTCTCTTGTTCTTTTAACAAGTGTTAGATTAACACGAGTATCTTTGTTTTTTTGTAACAAGTGTTACATTAACAGGAATGTCTTGTTCTTTATTACAAGTGCTCTATTAACACGACTTCTCTTGTTCTTTGTAGCAAGTGTTACATTAACATGAGTGTCGTGTTCTTTGTAACAAGTGTTGTATTAACATGTTACTTGTTACAAAGTACAAGAGACTCATGTTAATGTAACACTTGTTACAAAGATCTAGAGACACTCATGTTAATGCAACACTTCTTGGAAAGAACAAGAAACAATCATATAAATCTAACACTTGTTACAAAGAACAAGAGACACTCATGTTTATCTAACACTTGTTACAATGAACAAGAGACTCTCATGTTAATATAACACTTGTTACAAAGAACAAGAGAACTCGTATTAATATAAAACTTGTTACAAAGAACAAGAGACACTCATGTTAATGTAACACTTGTTACAAAGAACAAGAAACAATCATATCAATGTAACACTTGTTACAAAGAACAAGAAGTCGTGTTAATATAACATTTGTTACAAAGAACAAGAGACATTCATGTTTATGTAACACTTTTACAAAGAACAAGAGACATGTTAATATAACACTTGTTACAAAGAACAAGAGACACTCATGTTAATGTAACACTTGTTACAAAGAACAAGAGAACTCATGTTTATATAACACTTGTTACAAAGAACAAGAAACAAATATAACACTTATGTTAATGAACAAGAGAAATCTCATTAATATAACACTGTTACAAAGAACAAGAGACACTCGTGTTAATGTAACACTTGTTACAAAGAACATGAAACACTCATGTTAATGAAACACTTGTTACAAAGAACAAGATTCTTTGTAACATGTTATAATGTAACACTTGTTAATGTAACAAGTGTTAAAGAACATGAGACACTTCATATTAATGTAACACTTGTTATATTAACATCAGTGTCTCTTGTTCTTTGTAACAAGTGTTATAATAACAAGATTTCTCTTGTTCTTTGAAACAAGTGTTAGATTAACATGACTGTTTTTTGTTCTTTTCTAACAAGTGTTACATTAACATGAGTTTCTCTTGTTCTTTGTAACAAGTGTTAGATTAACATGAGTATCTTTTTTTTGTAACAAGTGTTACATTAACATGAATGTCTTGTTCTTTATTACAAGTGTTATATTAACACGACTTCTCTTGTTCTTTTGTAGTTAGTGTTACATTAACATGAGTGTCGTGTTCTTTTGTAACAAGTGTTGTTTTAACATGTTGTATTAACATGTTACTTTACAAGTACAAGACATCATGTTAATGTAACACTTGTTACAAAGAACAAGAGACACTCATGTTAATGTAACACTTGTTACAAAGAACAAGAGACACTCATGTTAATATAACACTTGTTACAAAGAACAAGACAATCATGTTAATATAACACTTGTTACAAAGAACAAGAGAACTCGTGTTAATGTAACACTTGTTACAAAGAACAAGAGAACTCATTTAATAGAAAACTTGTTACAATAAGCAGGAGACACTCATGTTAATGTAACACTTGTTACAAAGAACAAGACACACTCGTTATAATTTAACACTTTTTACACAAGAAAGAGAGACACTCATGTTAATGTTACACTTGTTACAAAGAACAAGAGACACTAATATTAGGTTAATACTTGTTGCAAAGAACAAGAGAAATCGTTTTAATATAACACTTGTTACAAAGAACAAGAGACATTCATCTTAATGTAACACTTGTTGCAAAAGAACAAAAAACAGTCATGTTAATCTAACACTTGTTTCAAAGAACAAGAGACATGTGTCAATATAACACTTGTTAGAAAGAACAAGAGACATTTATGTTAATGTAACACTTGTTACAAAGAACAAGAACAATCATGTTCTTTTGTAACACATGTTTCAAAGAACAAGAGACACTGATGTTCAACAAGTGTTATATTAACATGATTGTTTCTTGTTCTTTTAACAAGTGTTTCATTAACACGAGTTTCTTGTTCTTTATAACAAGTGTTATATTAACATGAGTTCTCTTGTTCTTTGTAACAAGTGTTACATTAACATGATTGTCTCTTGTTCTTTAACAAGTGTTATATTAACATGAGTGTTTTTGTTCTTTGTAACAAGTGTTACATTAACATGTTCTTTGTCTTTTTTGTAACAAGTGTTACATTAACATGAGTTCTCTTGTTCTTTATAACAAGTGTTATATTAACATGACTTCTCTTGTTCTTTGTAACAAGTGTTACATTAACATGAGTGTGTGTTCTTGTAACAAGTGTTATATTAACATGTTACTTGTTTGTAAAAGTGTTACAAGAGACTCATGTTAATGTAACACTTGTTACAAAGATCTAGAGACACTCATGTTAATGTAACACTTGTTACAAAGAACAAGAAACAATCATATCAATCTAACACTTGTTACAAAGAACAAGAGACACTCATGTTTATCTAACACTTGTTACAAAGAACAAGAGACTCTCATGTTAATGTAACACTTGTTACAAAGAACAAGAGAGACTCTCTTGTTAAAACACTTTTACAAAGAACAAGAGAACTCGTATTAACATAAAACTTGTTACAAAGAACTAGACACTCATGTTAATGTAACACTTGTTACAAAGAACAAGAAACAATCATATCAATGTAACACTTGTTACAAAGAACAAGAACACTCGTGTTAATATAACAGTTGTTACAAAGTGCTCAAGAGACAATCATGTTAAATAACATTTGTTACAAAGAACAAGAGACACTCATGTTTATGTAACACTTGTTACAAAGAACAAGAGACATGTGTTAATATAACACTTGTTACAAAGAACAAGAGACACTCATGTTAATGTAACACTTGTTACAAAGAACAAGACAATCATGTTAATATAACATTTGTTACAAAGAACAAGAGAACTCGTGTTAATGTAATACTTGTTATAAAGAACAAGAAAACTCATTAATAGAAAACTTGGAACAATAAGTAGGAGACACTCGTGTTAATGTGACTTGTTACAAAGAACAAGACACACTCGTTATAATTTAACACTTTTACACAGAAAGAGACACTCATGTTAATGTTACACTTGTTACAAAGAACAAGAGACACTAATATTAGACACTTATTGCAAAGAACAAGAGAAATTAATATAACACTTGTTACAAAGAACAAGAGACATTCAAATGTAACACTTGTTAATAGAAACACTTAATTAACACTTGTTTCAAAGAACAAGAGAAATTCATATTATAACACTTGTAACACTTGTTAATGTAACAAAAGAACAAGAAACAATCATGTTAATCTAACACATGTTTCAAAGAACAAGAGACACTGATGTCAATACAACAAGTGTTATATTAACATGATTGTTTCTTGTTCTTTTAACAAGTGTTTCATTAACACGAGTTTTATAGTTCTTTATAAAAGTGTTTCATTAACATGAGTTCTCTTGTTCTTTAAAAAGTGTTTCTTTGTACATTAACACGAGTGTCTCTTGTTCTTCGTAACAAGTGTTATATTAACATGTCTCTTGTTCTTTGTCACATGTGTTTACATAAACATGGGTGTCTCTTGTTTTTTTGTAACTAGTGTTACATAAACGCGAGTTCTCTTGTTCTTTATAACAAGTGTTATAATAACGTGAGTGTTTCTTGTTTTTTTGTAACAAGTGTTACATTAACATAATTGTATCTTGTTCTTTGTATCAAGTGATATATTAACATGATTGTTTCTTGTTCTTTGTAACAAGTGTTACATTAACATGAGTCTCTTGTTCTTTGTAACAAGTGTAACATAAAGATGATTGTCTCTTCTTTTGTAACAAGTTTTATATTAGCATGAGTTCTCTTATTCTTTGAAACAAGTGTTATATTAACATCATTGTTTTCTGTTTTTTCTAACAAGTGTTACAATAACACGAGTTTCTCTTGTTCTTTGTAACAAGTGTTAGATTAACACGAGTATCTTTGTTTTTTTGTAACAAGTGTTACATTAACAGGAATGTCTTGTTCTTTATTACAAGTGCTCTATTAACACGACTTCTCTTGTTCTTTGTAGCAAGTGTTACATTAACATGAGTGTCGTGTTCTTTAACAACAAGTGTTGTATTAACATGTTACTTGTTACAAAGTACAAGAGACTCATGTTAATGTAACACTTGTTACAAAGAACTAGAGACACTCATGTTAATGTAACACTTGTTACAAAGAACAAGAAACAATCATATTAATCTAACACTTGTTACAAAGAACAAGAGACACTCATGTTAATCTAACACTTGTTACAAAGAACAAGAGAACTCGTATTGATATAAAACTTGTTACAAAGAACAAGAGACACTCATGTTAATGTAACACTTGTTACAAAGAACAAGAAACAATCATATCAATGTAACACTTGTTACAAAGAACAAGAAGTCGTGTTAATATAACACTTGTTACAAAAAACAAGAGACAATCATGTTAAATAACATTTGTTACAAAGAACAAGAGACACTCATGTTTATGTAACACTTTTACAAAGAACAAGAGACATGTTAATATAACACTTGTTACAAAGAGCAAGAGACACTCATGTTAATGTTACTTGTAATACTTGTTACAAAGAACAAGAGAACTCGTGTTTATATTACACTTGTTACAAAGAACAAGAGACACTTGTTACAAAGAACATGAAAACACGTTAATGAACACAAGAGTTACAAAGAACAAGAGAACTCGTGTTTATGTAACACTTGTTACAAAGAACATGAGACACTCATATTAATGTAACCCTTGTTACAAAGAACATGAGACACTCATATTTAATGTAACACTTGTTATATTGACATCAGTGTCTCTTGTTCTTTGTAACAAGTGTTATAATAACAAGATTTCTCTTGTTCTTTGAAACAAGTATTATATTAACATGACTGTTTTTTGTTCTTTGCAACAAGTGTTACATTAAGATGAGTTTCTCTTGTTCTTTGTAACAAGTGTTAGATTAACATGAGTATCTTTGTTTTTTGTAACAAGTGTTACATTAACAGGAATGTCTTGTTCTTTATTACAAGTGCTCTATTAACACGACTTCTCTTGTTCTTTGTAACAAGTGTTAAATTAACATGAGTGTCGTGTTCTTTTTGTAACAAGTGTTGTTTTAACATGTTACTTGTTACAAAGTACAAGACTCATGTTAATGTAACACTTGTTACAAAGAACAAGAGAACTCATGTTAATATAACACTTGTTACAAAGAACTAAGACACTCATGTTAATGTAACACTTGTTACAAAGAACAAGAGAAATCATATTAATCTAACACTTGTTACAAAGAACAAGAGACACTCATGTTGATATAACACTTGTTACAAAGAACAAGAGACACTCATGTTGATGTAACACTTGTTACAAAGAACAAGACAATCATGTTAATATAACATTTGTTACAAAGAACAAGAGAACTCGTGTTAATGTAATACTTGTTATAAAGAACAAGAAAACTCATTAATAGAAAACTTGGAACAATAAGTAGGAGACACTCGTGTTAATGTGACACTTGTTACAAAGAACAAGACACACTCGTTATAATTTAACACTTTTTTACAAAGAACAAGAGACACTCATGTTAATGTAACACTTGTTACAAAGAACAAGAGACACTCATTAGGTTAACACTTGTTGCAAAGAACAAGAGAAATCATTTTAATGTAACACTTGTTACAAAGAACAAGAGACATTCATCTTAATGTAACACTTGTTTCAAAGAACAAGAGAAATCTTGTTAAGAACAAACAAATCTTGTTAACACTTGTTACAAAGAACAAGAGACATTCATGTTAATGTAACACTTGTTACAAAGAACAAGAAACAATCATGTTAATCTAACACATGTTTCAAAGAACAAGAGACACTGATGTCAATACAACAAGTGTTATATTAACATGATTGTTTCTTGTTCTTTTAACAAGTGTTTCATTAACACGAGTTTTATAGTTCTTTATAAAAGTGTTTCATTAACATGAGTTCTCTTGTTCTTTGTAAAAGTGTTACATTAACACGAGTGTCTCTTCTTTGTTCTTCTAACAAGTGTTATATTAACATGATGTCTCTTGTTCTTTGTCACAAGTGTTACATAAACATGAGTGTCTCTTGTTTTTTTGTAACTAGTGTTACATAAACGCGAGTTCTCTTGTTCTTTATAACAAGTGTTATAATAACATGAGTGTTTCTTGTTTTTTTTTGTAACAAGTGTTACATTAACATAATTGTATCTTGTTCTTTGTATCAAGTGATATATTAACATGATTGTTTCTTGTTCTTTGTAACAAGTGTTACATTAACATGAGTCTCTTTGTTCTTTGTAACAAGTGTAACATAAAGATGATTGTCTCTTCTTTTTTGTAACAAGTTTTATATTAGCATGAGTTCTCTTATTCTTTGAAACAAGTGTTATATTAACATCATTGTTTCTTGTTGTTTTTCTAACAAGTGTTACAATAACACGAGTTTCTCTTGTTCTTTGTAACAAGTGTTAGATTAACACGAGTGTCTTTGTTTTTTTGTAACAAGTGTTACATTAACAGGAATGTCTTGTTCTTTATTACAAGTGCTCTATTAACACGACTTCTCTTGTTCTTTGTAACAAGTGTTACATTAACATGAGTGTCGTGTTCTTTGTAACAAGTGTTGTATTAACATGTTACTTGTTACAAAGTACAAGAGACTCATGTTAATGTAACACTTGTTACAAAGAACAAGAGACATGTTAATGTAACACTGTTAATGTAACACTTGTTGTAACAAGAACAAGAAACAATCATATCAATCTAACACTTGTTCAAAGAACAAGAGACACTCATGTTTATCTAACACTTGTTACAATGTACAAGAGACTCATGTTAATGTAACACTTGTTACAAAGAACAAGAGAACTCGTATTGATATAAACACTTCTTACAAAGAACTAGACACTCATGTTAATGTAACACTTATTACAAAGAACAAGAAACAATCATATCAATTTAACACTTGTTACAAAGAACAAGAAGTCGTGTTAATATAACAGTTGTTACAAAAAGAACAAGAGACAATCATGTTAAATAACATTTGTTACAAAGAACAAGAGACACTCATGTTTATGTAACACTTTTACAAAGAACAAGAGACATGTTAATATAACACTTGTTACAAAGAACAAGAGACACTCATGTTAATGTAATACTTGTTACAAAGAACAAGAGAACTCGTGTTTATATTACACTTGTTACAAAGAACATGAAACACTTACGTTAATGAAGCACTTGTTACAAAACAACAAGAGAACTCATGTTTATGTAACACTTGTTACAAAGAACATGAGACACTCATATTAATGTAACACTTGTTATATTAACATCAGTGTCTCTTGTTCTTTGTAACAAGTGTTATATTAACAAGTTCTCTTGTTCTTTGTAAACAAGTGTTACTTAACATGATTGTTTTTGTTCTTTGTAACAAGTGTTACATTAACATGAGTTTCTCTTGTTCTTTGTAACAAGTGTTACATTAACATGAGTATCTCTTGTTCTTTTTGTAACAAGTGTTACATTAACAGGAATGTCTTTGTTCTTTATTACAAGTGCTCTATTAACACGACTTAACATGAGTCTTTGTTCTTTGTAACAAGTGTTAAATTAACATGAGTGTCTTGTTCTTTGTAACAAGTGTTGTTTTAACATGTTCTTGTTCTTTGTAACAAAAGTTTATATTAACACTTGTTAGTTCTCTTGTGTTAATGTAACACTTGTTACAAAGAACAAGAGAACTCATTCTTTGTAACATAATATAACACTTGTTACAAAGAACAAGAGACACTCATGTTAATGTAACACTTGTTACAAAAGAACAAGAAACATGTTGTATAACACTTGTTACATATTAATTAATGTAACACTTGTTACAAAGAACAAGAACACTCATGTTGATATAACACTTGTTACAAAGAACAAGAGACAATCATGTTAATATAACACTTGTTACAAAGAACAAGAGACAATCATGTTAATATAACAAGTGTTACAAAGAACAAGAGACTCTCTTTCTTTGTAACAAGTGTTACATTAACATTTGTTATAACAAGTGTTACATTAACATGAGTGTCTCTTGTTCTTTTGTTACAAGTAACAAGTGTTACATTAACATGAGTTTCTTGTTCTTTGTAACAAGTGTTATATTAACACATTAGTTTTCTTTGTTCTTTGTAACAAGTGTTACATTAACACGAGTGTCTCTTGTTCTTTGTAACAAGTGTTATATTAACATGATTGTCTCTTGTTCTTTGTAACAAGTGTTACATTAACATGAGTTCTCTTGTTCTTTGTAACAAGTGTTATATTAACATGAGTGTCTCTTGTTCAAGTGTTAAACAAGTGTTTGTTCTTAAACAAGATTCTTACATTAACATGTTCTTTTTAACAAGTGTTACATTAACACGAGTTCTCTTGTTCTTTGTAACAAGTGTTATAATAACATGAGTGTTTCTTGTTCTTTGTAACAAGTGTTATATTAACATGATTGTTTCTTGTTCTTTGTAAACAAGTGTTACATTAACATGAGTGTCTCTTGTTCTTTGTAACAAGTGTTACATAAAACATGAGTGTCTCTTGTTCTTTGTAACAAGTGTTATATTAACATGAGTTCTTTTGTTCTTTGTAACAAGTGTTACATTAACATGAGTGTCTCTTGTTCTTTGTAACAAGTGTTATATTAACACGAGTTCTCTTGTTCTTTGTAACAAGTGTTACATTAACATGAGTGTCTCTTGTTCTTTTGTAACAAGTGTTATATTAACATGAGTTCTCTTTGTTCTTTGTAACAAGTGTTACATTAACATGAGTGTCTTTGTTCTTTGTAACAAGTGTTACATTAACATGAGTTCTCTCTTGTTCTTTGTAACAAGTGTTACATTAACACGAGTGTCTCTTGTTCTTTGTAACAAGTGTTACATTAACATGAGTGTCTCTTGTTCTTTGTAACAAGTGTTATATTAACACGAGTTCTTTTTTGTTTTCTAACAAGTGTTACATTAACATGAGTGTCTTCTTGTTCTTTGTAACAAGTGTTATATTAACATGAGTGTCTCTTTTCTTTGTAACAAGTGTTATATTAACATGAGTGTCTCTTGTTCTTTGTAACAAGTGTTATATTAACATGAGTGTCTCTTGTTCTTTGTAACAAGTGTTACATTAACACGAGTTCTTTTGTTCTTTGTAACAAGTGTTACATTAACATGAATGTCTCTTGTTCTTTGTAACAAGTGTTATATTAACATGAGTTGTTTCTTTTTTTTGTAACAAGTGTTATATTAACATGATTGTTTCTTGTTCTTTGTAACAAGTGTTATATTAACATGAGTGTCTCTTGTTCTTTGTTAACAAGTGTTATATTAACATGAGTGTCTCTTGTTCTTTGTAACAAGTGTTATATTAACATGAGTTCTCTTGTTCTTTTAACAAGTGTTACATTAACATGAGTGTCTCATGTTCTTTGTAACAAGTGTTATATTAACATGAGTGTCTCTTGTTCTTTGAAACAAGTGTTATATTAACATGATTGTTTCTTGTTGTTTCTAGCAAGTGTAATATAAGCACGAGTTCTCTTGTTCTTTGGAACAAGTATTATATTAACATGAGGGTCTCTTGCTCTTTGTAAAAGTGTCATATTAACACGAGTTCTCTTTATTGTAATAAGGGTTACATTAACATGAGTGTCTTTTGTCCTTGATAAGAAGTATTACATTAACACGAATTCTCTTGTTCTTTGTAACAAGTATTATATTAACACAAGTGTTCTTTGTAAGTGTTATGTTAATACCTCTTATTTTTTGTAAAAAGTGTTACATTAACACGAGTTTTCTTGTACTTTGTAACAAGTGTTATATTGACACGAATTCTCGTGTTATTTGTAACACGTTACATTAACAAGTTTCTCTTGTTCTTTCTGACAAGTGTCATATAAATACGAGTCCTTTTGTTCTTTTAACAAATGTTACCTTTACATGAGTGTTTCTTGTTCTTTGTAACAAGTGTTATAATAACGTGTTTGTTTTTTTTCTTGAAACAAGTGTTTTTTAACACGAGTGTCTTTTTTTTTTTAGCATGTGTAATATAAACACGAGTTTTCTTGTTCTTTGTAAAAAGTGTTACATTGACATGAGTGTTTTGTTTTTTGAAACAAGTGTTATATTAACACGAATTCTCATGTTTTTGTAATAAGTGTTACATTAACACGAGTGTGTCTTGTTCTTTGTAACAAGTGTTACATTAACATGAGTGTCTGTTGTTCTTTGTAACAAGTGTTATATTGACATGAGTTCTCTTGTTCTTTTTAACAAGTGTTACATTAACATGAGTGTCTTGTTCTTTATTACAAGTCCTATATTAACACAAGTGCTCTTGTTCTTAGTAGTAAGTTTTACGTAAACATGTGTGTCTCTTGTTCTTTTAACAAGTGTTACATTAATATTAGTGTTTCTTGTTCTTTGTAACGAGTGTTACATTAACATGTGTGTCTCTGTTCTTTGTAACAAGTTTTATATAGACGAGTTGTTCTTTTTTAACAAGTGTTACATTGACACGAGTGTCTTTTGTTCTTTGCAAGAAATGTTATTTAACCATGAGTGACTCTTGTTCTTTTAACAAGTGTCATATTAACATCTTTCTTTCTTGTTCTTTGTAACAATTGTTATATTAACATGAGTGTTTCTTGTTCTTTGAAACAAGTGTTAGATTAATATGATTGTTTCTTGCTCTTTGTAAAAAGTGTTATATTAACATGAGTGGGGGAAATTTCCCTAAAAACGAGGGTAAGCAGTGTCAGAAATGTCCCTAGCAATGGTGGTAAGCAATGGGGAAAATGTTTTTAGCAACGGTGGTAAGGAGTGGGGGAAATTTCCCGATGAACGGCGGTACGCACTGTCCGAAATGTCCCTAGCAACGGAGGTAAGCAGTAGGGGAAATCTTCCTGGCAACGGGGTAGGAAGTGTGGGAAATGTTCCTAGTAATGGGGGTAAGCAGAATCGGAAATGTCCCTAGCAGGGGGTAAGGAGTGTAGGAAATGTCTCTAGTAACCGGGGTAAGCAGTGCAAGAAATGCCCCCAGCAACAGGAGTAAGCTATTGGGAAATGTCCCTAGCAACGGGGGTGTATTGAGTCGAGGAATGTGCCTCTCAGCGGGGGAAAGAGTGAAGGAAATGTCCCTAACAACGGGGTGAAAGTAGTAGGGAAAATGTCCCTAGCAATGGGGTAAGCAGAGGGGGAGAAATCCCTAAGAACTGGTGTAAGCAGTGTCCAAAGTGTCCCTAGCAACAAGGGTAAGCAGTGGAGGAATTGTCCCTAGCAATGGTTGTAAACAGTGTAGGAAATGTCCCTAGCAACGGGTGGTAAGAAGTGGGGGATATGTCCCTAGCAACGGGTGGTAAGAACTGGGGGAAATGTACCTAGTAACGGGGCAAAGAAGTGGGGTAAATGTCCTTAGCAACTGGGGTAAACAGTGGGGGAAATGTCCCTACAATGGGGTAAGAAATGTCGGATATATCCCTAGCAACGGGGTAAGAAGTGTGGGAAATGTTCCTAGGAATGTGGGGTACGCAGTGTAGGAAATGCCTCTAAAAACTGAGGTAAGCAGTGGGGGAAATTTCTTTAGCAACGGTGGTAAGAACTAGAGGAAATGTACCTAGTAACGTGGAAAGAACTGGGGGAATGTCCCTAGCAACGAGGGTAAGCAGTGTCGGTACCCAGCAACGGGGTAAGCAGTGGGGTTAATTTTCTAGCAATGGTGTAAACAGGTTGGGAAATGTCTCTAGAAACAGGGGTGGTAAGAAGTGGGGTAAATGTCCCTAGCAACAGTGGTAACTACTGAGGGAATAGTCCCTAGCAATGGTGGTAAACAGTATAGGAAATGTCCCTAGCAACGGTGGAAAGAACTGGGGGAATGTCCCTAGCAACGAGGGTAAGCAGTGTCGGACATGTCCCTAGCAACGGGGGTAAACAGTGGAGGAAATATACCTAGCAACGCGGAATAATCACAGGGGAAATGTCCTTAGCAACAAGGGTAAGCAGTGGGGGAAATTTCCCTAGCAATGGGGTAAGAAGTGTGGGAAATATTCCTAGGAAAGTGGGTAATCAGAATCGGAAATGTCCCTAGTAACTGGGGTAAGCACTTGGGAAATGTCCCTAGCAACGGGGGTAAGCAGTGGGGAAAATGTCCCTAGTAACCGAGTGTATTGAGTCGGGGAATGTGCCTTTCAACGGGTGTAAACAGTGAAGGAAGTGTCCCTAGCAATGGGGGGAAATTAGGATGGTAAATGTCCCTATCAATGGGGTAAGTAGTAGGGGAAAAATCCCTATGAACTGGTGTAAGCTGTGTCCAAAATGTCCCTAGCAACGGGGGTAAGCAGTAGGAGAAATGTCCCTAAACAGTGTAGGAATTGTCCCTTGCATCGGGTGGTAAGAAGTGAGGGAAATGTCCCTAGCAACAGTGGTAAGAACTGGGGGAAATGTACCTAGAAACGGGGGAAAGAAGTGAGGGAAATGTTCCTAGCAACGGTGGTAAGAACTGGGGGAAATGTACCTAGAAACGGGGGAAAGAAGTGGGGTAAAGGTCCCTAGCAATGGGTGGTAAGCAGTGTGGGAAAGTCCATAGTAACGGGGGTAAGCATTGGGGTAACTTTCCATCGCAACTGTGGTAAACAGTGGAGGAAATGTCCCTTGCAACTGGTGGTAAGAAGTGTAGTAAATGTCCCTAGCTACGGTGGTAAGCACTGGGGAAAATGTCCCTAGCAATGGGGTAAGCACTAGGGGAAATGTCCCTAGCAACCGGGGTAAGCAGTGCCCGAAATGTCCCTAGCAAATGGGGTAAGCAGTGGGGGAAATGTCCAATGGTTATCTAAAAAAATACAACAAATTAACATTTTCAAAGGGAGTCACTTTTTTCTGTCCATCCCCTTATATGTAATATTTATGTATGTATATGAATACATTGTTTGGAATAACATGGGAAAAGTAGTTTAAAGTCGACATTTGGTGGCCAGAGTAACATTGGCTGCATTTTAGTAGATTAGTATTTGGTAAAATAGTCACATTAAATTTAGAGAAAAAGAGAGGACGCCATTACATTTGAAAACTGTTGAGAAAATCACTAAAATATTTTTAGTGTTTAATTGATTATTCAATTCACATATAGAAGTAAGTGTATTTTAGGGACTATTTCCAAATATGGAAAGAGGGGAGTGGGGCCACCGTGTTTGATTCACTAGATAGAGTTTTCTCAGCAAAGAGAAAAGATAAAAGGTCTTTATTTTATATTGTAGCTTTTAATATTGGTAATTTGAATTCCTAATTCATACAAGACTACAGACTTTGTATTTTGATATCACAAACATCTAACTTGAACCAGTGCTGTTTTCAACATACCACATAAAACACAAAAATTGAACTTTACTGTTTAATTTAGAAATTAAATAATATTTAATATGAAAATCTGAATTATAATGTACAGTTTGATACTAAACTTAAGGAGATAAATTCATAAAATAGTAGTTCAATAAAATTTTGAATGTTGGTCAACAAAAACAATGACATGGCCTTTGAGCCATGACCCATTTCAAAACAGTTAACATGAAATTCAGTTTGCACACAAGACTAGTTAATGCCTGAATCACTCTGAATTGGTAGCATTACAGACAAATTTTTAGAAAAATATTCTATAACTAAGTTTGGATTTTCTGTGTACACCATATTTGTAATGTTTACTAATAACTTACATAATTTTATGAAGATGCCCAAAGTATATTTGCAATTATTACATGCATAAAATTACACATTAACAGTTCAATCTAACTGCCCAACTCCACAAGCACAAGATTAAAAGAATTTCTTTTAACAAGGCATTTTCATTTTTTGCAAATCAGGATTTGAAAAAACAAAATCATTAACTCGTTATACAACATTTATATTTTCTAATTTACTACATAACTTACTTCTCAGGAATTCTTTTTCTTCCTGTAAAAGAGGATATTTTACCACTTGAGCAAGATCTTTAAGAAGTATAATTATAACTTCACTCTCTGCAGGTGGTAAGTCAGGAGAGATATTACTCTCCAACAGATTCACTAAGTAACTGTACAGTCTCCGAAAGTCTGGTTCACTGTCTTTTTTTGGTGTTTCATGATGTTCCTCAGTTTTTGCAGCTTTAAGCACCTACAGAATATAAAAGAAATACACAATATAATCGTAAGCTGTTTATCTTTAAAACACACATGGATTACATGAACTTTTAACTGAAACTGTTGTAAAAGTTTTGATAAATTGAAAGAGAAATGTAATGATAATAAGATCAAAGCACCAGCCATTTTGCATTATGGCTGGTGGGAAAAAGTTATATCAAAACTATGAAAGATGAATATAGTTGAATTACACATTAGTTATAAAAATCATTTAAAGATATTCATTTTAATGTAAGTGTGGAAAAAATTAATTTTCGCAAAACTCAAGTTATTACAATGCAATATTTGTTGCTGTTGCTGTAACTTAACTAAAGATGAGTAAGGATTTTCTTTATGAAAACTGATTCATAATACATAAATACTTGTGGTGGGACATTACAATTTAACTAACTCTCTTGATATAGGTTTGGTAATTCTGACTAACCATATAACCAATATGAAAGTATCCATACTCTAACTTTTAATGTGATATGTGTATCTTTATGAAATTTGGCAAGCTTTTAGAAAGCACTGCATGCTTAGTACACACACACACACACATAAACAGAATATTTACTTAAGCTTGTAGTTATGATGACAATTCATTTGTGGGGATGTTCAACAGAAGGGTTTTGAGAGTAGTATCTACTTGAAAGTTGTTTGAATTATAAAGATGTAAAATTTGAATTAAATAGACCCAACATTTGAAGTTTTTAGATTTAGAATACTCACAATGTTAAAGTAGATGGGAACAAATAAACATAAAAAGAAACTGAAAAGTATAAAACCAAAAGCTACAACACAGGAACATAATAAATTAGACTACAAGAAATATATCACCAAATGAAGCTGAAGTACAATTCAGAACAAGAAAATTTGTAGATTTGAGGAACAAAAATTAGTGCAAATAAAAAGACAGGCTCTAAAGAACACACATTCATGAAATCATTTAATTTAATCAAAGGAGTGATTTTGTTAGGAGTAATGTTATGTTAAACCTGTGAAGCCAACAATGGTAGTGACATAAAATAGGTTAGAGGAAGATATATCAATAATGCTGTTGTATATTCTTGGGGGAACAACTCAGACATATGTTATAAAAGGACATACTTCAATCTTGTTATCTCATTATATATATAATTAAATAATTTCAAAACTGTACACACCTCTTGATTTGTAAACTGGGTGATTTTTAAAGTGCTACAGAAATAACTGGGGGTTGCGTACGAAAAAAACATACACTAGAGAAAATAAGAGACTTTCGACTGGATGAATGAATATAAATAAAGGTTCTTAATGGATAAAAAGAGACTGTACTTAATTATTCTACCTTTCTTGTTCTGTGCTGTATATGTAGTCAAAATTATTCAGAATTTCAGAAACCCTGTAAAAAGTTAATAAAGGATACTAGGTAGGAAATACAAAACTCCCAAGAGAGATTCCATCTGAAGAACAATAAAAATACTAAATGATGTAAAGAACAAGATGCAGAGTCCATGAGACCTTACACAGATAGCCAAATGTTAAATATGTTATATAACCTGAAATCCAATTAAGGTGGTCAGAAACACCTTGATAAACAAGACATATGAGGTGCACAAACAAATTCAATGGAATGAATAAAGCAAGACCTGTGGAACATGAGCCATTGCAAAATATAAAAACTAATGTTGATCTCCTTGGAAATATTACATTTTTCACACCAGAAACAGACAGCCTTATTGGTGAGTTAAAAAAACTACAAAAAGAAAAAGGCATAAAACAAAAAAAGAATTGAGGTCAGTCAGGCTAGGTAACATAATATAAGAAAAACAGCTGTGACTATCTCAGCCCAAATCTCTGGTAGAAAGACTATTAAGGTGTCAGTACAGAACCTTTCTAAAAGAAAAAATAAGAGTATGAAAAAAATTTGAAAAATGTCAAATCATCTTAATCTTGAAGTTAGTAACAAAATACAACATATCTTCAGAGGAAGAATGGAAACAAGATGCACAAGGTTCAAACAAAGACAGGCAAATTAATACCAGGCTTACATCCGATGATGACATCTTGGTACCAAAGAAAGATGTATGAAAAACACAAAACAGCAAGAAAAAACAGTGAACACAAAGACATGAAGACTGCAACTGAAACAAAACAAACCATAATCATGAAAATGGTATATGAAACATGAAAAAATAAAGATGCAGACAAGTTTGAAAAAAATAAGACTTCAAATTCTGTATATAACAGCTAGCCATTACAGAAGATTTATCAAAAGTAATGGAACAGGATTTCTTTGGGACAGGCAAGAAGAATGAAAATCATTAAGGAGCAAGTCAGCATGAGGCAATAAGATTTGGACAGTGGAATTAACTGATTTTATCTTACCCATTACTTGAGAATGAAGATAAAATAGGCAGGTTCAGAGAAACAAGTTTTTTTCCAAGAAAGACTCCCAGTACCCACTGCTACAGAAGATGGACTTAGAACTTTAAACCAGTAAAGTATCAAAAATGTGCAATGTTGACCCTAAGGCACGGAACATGGGATGACCTAAATACCTGTTTAGACTAGCATGATGTGATAACAGCCAAAACAATAGAAAAACTGCAGCAAATAAAGGCAATGAGATCAAGTTCAACTATACTTTTTGAAATATATCACAACAAAGTTTTTGTGAATACTATAACATCTCACTCAGTTCAATTGAAAAAAAAACATGAAATCCTGATATTCAATTGAAACAGAATAAATCTTTGGAAGAGTGATTTTAAAATGAGATATCAAAAAGATTGCTGATCCTAAAGCTAACAGTTTTTTTTACTACAAAGAGCTATTACCTCATGTGTACTATCATGCATGTTCCTGCAAATGCCAGAAGCCTTGAACAAAGTTCCCATCCCCTTACGTGCATCAACATATACTGCACCAGTCTTTAATGTAATCATCATAAGACCATAGCTCTCCATGCAAGTAATCATGGGAGGCAGCACTCAGTGAGAAACCACATCCATTTCAAGCAGAGAATGTTCTTTGTGCAGCTGAAGTTATAGGGGAAAAGATTGTGAATAAGAATCTTTTGGTGAGTGCTAATATGTCACAAGCTGATCAGATGGCAGATTATTCAAGCATGTATAATCTCACAGGAAGATAGCTGGACATAAGTGTTTAGAGTTGCTAGACCTATATGTCAGGTCATTCCATATTAGAGGAATACCTACATGAGATATTACAAAAAATTAAACAAAAAAAGCATACAGACCCACGTTCTAAAGTAAACCCATGACTCATCCATCTTGTTATAATCAACTTACTTCATAAAACAGCAGATACCTGAAGTACAATATCAGGTAACACCCCAATCCTACTTTCCAAGCAAAGGATGTGTCCACTTAGTATTGGAATATTGGTATTCCATTTAATGAGGAACTCTATGTCGAGTTCCCCAACTCCACTAGAAGAATTTGAGGGAAATGGAACTTGCATGGGGGAAAACACAGGAGGGATACATGAATCATTGTTAACAGGCACATACATCTGCAATTAGATGTCACACTGAGAGACAGTACCACGGATTACCATGACTAAAGACAGCAGACACACACCTAGTGCTGTCCTTCATATTTTTGTCAAATGTTGAATAGCCTGGAATATATATTTATAATATATATGTGCGTGCGTGTGTGCACCCATAGAAATCAATGAATAATTATGCACAAAGCCTCAACAGAAGAGCTTAATACTTTTAGTACTTCTCTCCACTTTCTGTGAATTTTCAGCAAATATTTCTTTTGAGCAAACACTGGGCACTTAGTGTGTTCTATGATCTTAATAATACATAATGTTTGAATGAGGTCATTATGAAAAAAAACAATGCAGAAACGTAAACAATTCAAATTAGAGCCACGATGATGAGTGAATATAGGCAATTGGAATGAGACAATGAATAAAGGAGAGGATGGAACCAACACAGAAGGGAGGAACTGAAAACTAAATATTTCACCCACAGAAGATAAACCAAATGAAGCAAAATCATGATGTGGAGGAAATGTCTGAAAACCAGGACTGGTCATCCATCACAAGGAAGAGTATCTGTAGAGTGAGAAACTGCCCATCAGAAACAGGAAAAACCAAAGCTGAATCAAATAAGATAGGATGATGTTTGGCCAACAATTTTCCAACTTTGTGGGAATAATAAAAGGATGAAAGTACAACCTCATGGTGGGGATGAGGAATTGTCTCAAGGACTTTTACACAGGTGAGAGGGAAAGTAAAAGTTTAGCAAAACCTCTGAGAAAGTCCTGAGGAACTGAACAGGCATAGAAAAGGCGATTCATCAGAAAAAAGAGTTGGAGAACAAAGCTCCTACAAAACTGGAGCCAAGGGGTTGCTTCAGAAACAACTCATCTCAAGGACCTGAAATGGCTAACCCTCAAAGAAGACAAACCATACAGTAACAAAAGAACAAAGAACAGTAGATGAAGGGACCAACAAGGCCATATGTAATGAAAAAAACCTGTTGTGGTCCTCTGGTCCAAAAGGTAATTTACTAAAGGTAGAACAGATGAAGAGCAGCATCAATACAAACTGCATCATTTAAAAATACCCCAAAAAAGCACTAAAAAGGAAAGAAAAGTAATATAATGCTTTACGAGTGTAAAAAAGGCAATAGTACAGCAGAAACTACAAGAAACATGCAAGATGCTTATGGTGGAGTCTCAATGAAATAAAATGTTGAAGATGGTTTCAAAAGTTCAGTTTGTCCTGTTGAGTTTAATGATAACTCGCTGCAGGCTGCACTTGATAAAGACTGTGCTGTAACAGTTGAAGAACTAGCACGGAAGTTTAATTCAACCCATTCAACAGTTTACTATCATCTGCAACAGCTTGGAAAGATGTCAAAGCTTAAAAAATGGGTCCCCCATGATTTGACAAAAGCCAACCTTAGAACAAGAGTGGACATTTGCACTTATCTGCAATCTCATGAATGTAACTCACCTTTTTTGGAAAGGTTAGTGCCTGGAGATGAAAAATGATTATTTTATAAGAATGTTAAGCACTGCAGAAAATGGCTCAGTACAGGTAAATTGGTTAAAGTGCAGCCCAAAATGGGCCTACACCATAGGAAAGTCTTGTTAAGCATTTGGTGGGATATTGTTGGTGGGATCCATCCACTTTGAGTTGCTGCCACTCAATGTAATGATTACATCAGACTTCTGTTGTCAACAGTTAGAGCACTTGAATGTTACACTGAATCAGTCATAAAGGTGTTGTGTTATACCAGGATAATACATGGCCCCATACAACAAGGATCACATCTGCAAAGATTGAAGAGCTAGACTGAAAAAAAACTTCCACATCCTACTTATTCTCCAGACCTTGTCCCATCCGATTATCATGTATTCCAAAGTTTGCAGAACTATCTTGATGGAAAAGAGCTTGAAACACACAATGCTCTGTACAGTAAACAATATAATACATCACTTTTTTGGCTTTCCATTGATTATAATAATTCGGTATAAAATATCAGCAGGAGAGAGCTACTGGAAATTTGTAAAAGAGAGAATGCAGTAGGTGTGCATGGGAACTATGTCTGGTTTTGTATCTTGTGGCTCCATATGCAAATAAGATTAAAGGCTATAAAAAATAGACTTTACCTTAGTAATATCTGGATTATAATGAGAAATATATGTGCAACTTTGTACTTCTCAAGAGTTGTAGCAAATAATTAAAAAAGAGGGAATACTTGGAGAATAATGTCACAATTTTCATACCAGGGAAAATTAAGGCTTTTGTAAATATTTTGTTATATAAACAAGAACTTAATATTTACAAGATATTAAAATTTGATTCACTGACTATGTTTTCATGCCAAGATTATTTGTATATAATGTTAATAAAGTAGTTTAATTAAATTGTGAATGTAAGTCTAAAAGGTCGTGTACTTTTACCTACCTGAAGGAAGAGGGTTAAAAGAAAAATTTAAGATAATTTAAATAAAAGTTCTAACCGATCAATTAAACATTTTTTGTTGTTTCTGAAAATCAAAAATATCATGTAAAACACGAATCATAAAAAACGAGTTAGTGTTCAAGAGTCAGAGCTCATGAGGATTACTGTGCATCTTGCCTTCCTATTAGTGGACGGCTATAGTCTAATGGTAATTAAATCACATACCAGCATAATACTCACTGACACACAGTGAAGTGAGAGCTTTATTCTAGACTTATAGCATGTGTAGGAATTTACACAACAGTGTGAAAAAGGGTAAGAGTTCTTTGTTATGCAGAAAGACAAATTTATGAAGATAACACCAACTCCATAAGTATATAAACACTTTTCTGGACACTGGTATTGTTGAAAAGATTCAGAACCCAAAGGAGATAGAGGAAAAGAGGTTATCTACAAAGTTATAGAATGTCTATACAAAAGACACAGATTAACAAAAGACTGAAAACATAAAAGATGAAACTTAGAATCATAAACAAACTCTTCCAGCTAAGTGTTGGTGAAATTCAGTGTAAACCACATACTGAGCAAAAACCTGCTAATCAACCCCATAATTAAGGCAATCAATGCTATGTGGAAGATTAGTTAACAGTTTGTGTGTGTGAAGACAGAGAGGTAAAGACAGACCATAAAGAGAGAGCTAAAAGCTATAAATCATTCCAAAACAACAAAATGAAAGATGAATGAATCAAGGACAGGTAAATTTTAAAACTCCCATCATGGAACCAAAACTTTGACAAAGGAACTATCATGAGATTCTTACAAGTTCTATCATTGAAAGAAAAAATTCAGATAACAAGTGAGATAAGAAAGATATAAAACAGTCTTCAATCTCCAGAAATTTCTCCCGCCAAAGATGTTCAGAAATTTTTTGTCACATTTGTTAAGAATTTGAATTGAAACTCATAAAGGCTTTCAGGTCTATGTGATTGAACTTACAACTTTTAACTTGCTTCTGGTGAAACATGATTTCTAAAATATAATCACTTTAAATGCAAGATTTTCTTTGTAACCATACTGTATTGCTTCAATACTCAAGGAACTTACTTCTGCTATGATCTTGGAGTAATCATCGTTACGGAAGAAAATATGAACATTCTTTTTCACAATATCTCCCCAGGATTCTATTGGAGCTTGTTTTCCTTCAATTTGTGATTGATCATTCATTTTATTTTTTCCCTCACAGCTCGCATTTTCCATTTCTGAACATAGGATCTAATTTCCATCAATTCTGGAGTTTTGTGAAAAATAAAACTGATGAAAAGTTACACTTCCCTAACCTAATAAAGTTCACACTGTAACAGTTCTTGTAAAGTAGTTTGTTAATAAAACAGTATTTAAAACACTAGTGTGTTAGCCAGCTTGAAGAATCATATTACTTGGAAAAGGACCTCACCAGCAATGGTTATAGTAGACGTAGTCTGGTCGAGATATTACTATACGATTTTTTTATTTTACTCAGATGTTTTTCCTTTTGTACAATGATGAAGCCACTGACCTTCTAAGTCAAACACTTTTGAAACAGACAGCTATGTTGGTTAAAATGCTGATAATATTACAAGCCTGAAAACATAAGACACTAAGTCAATAAATCTGAGAAAATGATCAAGAAAAATTTACAAAACATAATCATAGCAAGCAAATACAAACTGACTCTTTTTAAACTACTCAAAGCTAACACGCCAACTTTGTACAGGCCTCCCAGTTTTGTTATTTACTAGACAGTTAATTTACTATATCAAGGTTCTATTAATTTCAGATATTGTTATGCACTGGTTACAATTAATTTACATTTCTAGAATTCAAACTGAAATACAACTACATAAGAAATGAAATATCACAGTTTTAATAAATGATAATGTGATGCAATAATAGACTATACACATAACATTTTTAAACATTTGGGAAAAATTTATATAATCAAATAGCAACATTTGTACTTTTATTTAGCAAGTTATTTCCTAGTATAGAATATTCTCTTGAAAAGAAATTTTTCTTACATGTATGTGCTGGGTTTTAAAATATTCTTACATTTGAAATCAGACATAAAATGATAACTTGAAAATAAACATTTCTATAAAATTATTTACAGTACGAGTGAAATTGGCATGTTCCAACACCAAAAATACATTTCTGATAGGTACTTACCTCTACTGAGATAATATCTTTTCCTTCTCTATGCACTGAGACTAGGCAATTAGAGGTGCACAGAAAGAAGGGAGGATGGAAGCACAGAGAATATCTATTAGAAATATATTTACAGTGTTGGAAAATGTTAACTGATTATATAATATCTTATCCTTACTCATATAATAACAATAAACAATGAAAAGGTGGAAGGAGAGGTGTAAAGTTATCTAAACAAGCATCCTCTTTGGAATGTACCCAAAGGGAACTCATGAACTGTGACACCCTCTACAATGGAAACATGTAGGGGCACACCCATGACAGACTGTATCCCTTATGTACAAGGATATTCTCTACTCAAAATAAAGATATGCTTCTCTAAGTTCAGGGAAAATTATGCACAGTCCAAAACCCAAGTAATGGAAATGGACGTGCAAGATGGTGCAGTATGACTGAAGTGATAAAAACCATACATGGTGGGTTATCTACAGTCCAAAACCAGACAGTATCAGGTATTTCTCATCCACTCTGCATTAGACGGATCTACACCATTCACACCAACAGAACACCACTGCTCTACTTTCCACTGAGTAAAACTGGTTACACTCAGGAGGAAGTCTCTGATCCATGACCCCAGCAACTAAAAACTAGCAAATGACAAGAACTCCCATACCCTACTAAATAAAAGGGGAGTAAAAACGCACTGGGGAGGTTGGAGGAACAAAACACCTTAAGACAATGCAATAATTTAGCATGCAACCTTACTTTTAAAAGGCTTCCAGTCCTGGTTTATTAAACTAAAACCAGAAAAATGGGCAGTTATTCCAACACTAGTTTGCTCATGACAGTCCATGAGCAGGTATGGTTTGAATTGGGTTTTGTTTAACAAATAAGATACCATGAGAACAACCTCTAGTGGTCTTTTGGAACATCCCATCTCAACAGTGAGCATTACAGACTTGATTGGCTGCAGGATGCAAATTTATATTTTAGTATACCTTGTTGGGCATCCACATGCCACTGAGTAGGTTACTGAGGTGTAGAATAGAGCACCTATAAAGGTAAGAGAAAAAAGATAAATGATTTGAGGGTTACTTGCCCTGTCCCATCAGGATATATCAATTTAAACAGATTTATCACACACTCCACTTTAAACTCTGAAATTCAAGGAGTAGATGTATTATTTGAGAGTTGGAAAATACTTACACCTGGCAGGGGGTAGGTTAAATCATGAAGTTGTGACATGTCAGGTAAAGCATAACTGCTCCTTGGCATAACTGAGAAGTAAACTTTCCAGCATGAGTTACAAAATCTGTGAATGGAGTGAATTAAATATTTGCTCCCATATCTTTCAGCCATCAAGTAAAATACAGCAAAAGCAACCAGGAAAATACCCAAAACATTTGTCTGATATATGTTTCCATTTCACTACAAGTAAGATATCTAACAGCCTCAACTGAGAATGACTCCTCCCACTCTGATTATTGTACAACACCAGATATGGGATGGAAGAGACCTGATTTGGCTCTATGCCAAATATAATAATCCTAGAATTCACAAGTTAGCTTGTCAATAGGAAAAAAAATTATGAAAATAAACTAGAAAACACATAACATTCAAAGTATCTCTGAATGATCATAATACTAGGAAACCCAACAGCAGCTCTTTGTAGAGAAAAGTTATAACATTATCTTAACAAGACACTTAGATACAGTACAAAGACAGAAGACACACTGACAAAGTTGGAAAGTGTCACAAGAGCGATATTGCTAAGAGCAATTGAGTGGAATACAAAGGACTAGAGCAAGTGATAAAAAATCAGACCAATGTTTAGACAAGCAAAGAAACCCTAGCAGTCATGGAACCGTTGCAAGTCGCAGAGGAGGTAAGTTTTGTAATATTTTTTGAACATTCTTCCATGTTTCAATAGAAAGATAGTCATTAAAACAGCACATACTATTATTTCAATTTAAATGTTTAAAGCATTACACAAGTATAAACACAATGTTATAATATGTATTATTTCATTGACATCAGTACTACTCTCATGAAAAAGGTGTGTTCATTTGTATAAGGTCTAATTTGAACCATTTGCATTTGGCATGTTTATGAGGATACATGCGTAAATTACAGAGAAACCTACATTTTCATAAAAGCAATTTTTTAATATTTTGAGACAAACATTTTAAATACAGCTTTGCTTTACAACATAATGCACACAAACTTACTTAATCTCTGTTTAATTCCCAGTTTTTACAACTTTCTCAAACATCACCAAATTTCCAAGACCATACCTTCTTAATCCCTTAAGGAAGACTTTCTTTTCACTATAAGAAAATTAAAATTTCAAAATTATTTTGAGAAAAATCTAACTGTCAATTTAGATGAAACCACTAATATCTGTGCTTTTCTAAAAAAATATTAAAACAGAAACTCATTCTTAACATTCTTCTCCAATAAACTGAACTAAAAGAATAAACTTGGAAAATATTAAAACATATATTAACAGCAAAAGTATGAAATGTATATATATACAAAATGTAAAAACTTCAACATTAAAAGTAATAAAGTTTTATTTTAAGCTTATTATATGCAAACAGTCCTTGAAAATATTGCTTTTTACAGATTTTACCTTTTGGAATAATTTGGTCTGATACCGTTGCAAGTACTATTAACTTGTTGCAAAATCTGGTTATATAAATACAAAAGAGAAAAGTGATGCTTTAGATTTTAATTTAATGCTTTATATGCTTGAGTGGACTTTATTACCATGTTTGTTTGTCTTCTTATGTTCTTGTAAAATAATATAATGAATACTGCAAATATTTTATATGTAAAATATAAATAATAACTAAGCTCATTACAAATATACTGAAAATTAAAAGTTTCCTACACTGAAAATGCATTTTTAATGGATACTTATCTCTTTCACATAATAGCTTTTCTCAACTTGCATTGAGCTCTATGTGCACAGTTTTTGTTCTCCACTAGCCTTGATGTTTCCACCTATCTTTACATGTGATAGAGCTTTACCGTAACATGCAAAAACCCACCACCAACAGGATTATCACAAACCCTCTTTGTACAGATGACTCTCTATTCATTAGTCGCTCTGATCTGGCTATCCAAGGAGTGTTAAAGTAAAATTTTAGGCTCATCTCATTTGTCAACCGGACACGTATTTTTGGTATTTGATTCACTTGTCATGTGCGTATGAACTACTGAGAAAGACATAGCTCGTTTCCAATGTTGAGTAAAAATCATTTGCAAAAATGACTGATTTGACAACATTCACAATGACCAAGTTCAGCTTATGGGCAAGTCAATGTACATATAAAGCCTATAGCATGATCTCTTTTATTCTTTACTAAACACAACTACACTTGTCACTCATTGCACTGACATCAACATGCACCGAGTTGTCAAATTTCGTATATCAATTACACTTTATACTAGCTCCGCCTGGACATGTGCATTTGAACTTTCTGCTGTCATGAAACCAGTAAATCCTTAATGGATTACTCATTCGAAGAAATATCTTATAACAACTAACAATTGCTCCCTTCTAGACAAATCTTTGAATTCATCTACCAAAATGGAGAATAGGTTTGCATTTGCTACTTTTCCTTGTTTCATCTAAAATGATATCTGATATAATTTCAAGTAACGCATTTTGTAATGTGTGATGATTATACTTCGCATTAGCTTGTTCTTCTGCCAGCTTGGATCGCAGCATTTCTGAATATTTTTTTTGCAATAGATCCGATACTGTTATGAGATTGACTTCATTAACCTCATAATTTGTCTCTCAATGTCTCCTTTGTGCAGTGTTTCGGACCACTGTTAGTCTGACCGTATCCGCTACAGTTTTGATGTATTAACGATTTGTACTCATCGTTTCTTTATGCTGTTTATGTATTAGATGTGATACTGTATTTTTCGCCGTTTTACTTTTTGTATGCAGCATATCTGCCTTTACAGTCAACGTGTCACTCTGATTTATTGTGGTTAAGTTTTAAGTTATTCTTATATGAATCACCTGTACACTTTTTCCAGCTCTTAAAGCTGTCTTATACGAAGGCACTCTCTTCACTTGTTTGTCGAAAATGTGTCGTTATCGGATCTCTAAAATTGAGATGGAAAAACAGCTGACAGTCTAACACTGCATTTTGGTTGGATGTGTACTTCATCTGATCTAAGTGGCTGTTCATAGTTCAAATATATTAAAGGAGCATCATTGAAGCATATGAGAAAATTAACTAGATTTTAATGTTTGCAGACCATTAAATTTTTAATAATATTTATTACGACATACACATCAAGAGAAATATAACTAAAGTAGTTTGACAAAACAGAACACCTGTTTTGCGTGTGAATAAAGGTCGGTCAGACTCTGCACATACATATTTCCATATACATTAATTTCTCATGTAAAGTCCTGTCAAAATATTTCAATATCAAATCCTTGTCGTCTCGCACATCAGACAAGTATACTCTACAAATTGAGCTGAAGGTTTAATCAGCTAACATTTACTTATAAGGTTTTTTTTTATATATCTTGAACTACCTTTTCTTTTCTACCAAAATCACTGGTCGTCATTAACAGTTGAATCCAACATTAACTTTCTCTAGAACTTTAATAACTTCAGTTTGACCAAGCTGTGTATTGAGAATTTCGACTGGTTTGCTGAGATTCATCACTCGCTGGGACAGCAGTAAGTCTACAGATTTACAACGTTAAAAAGAAGGGTTCGATTCCCCTCGATGGACAGAGCAGATAGCTTTGCTATACGAAAAACACAAACACACACTGCCAAGATTTTATTACAAGACAAAGAGATCGAACGATTAACGTGAGACATCAGACAAACATATCACTACTAAATTTGGCTTTATAGCTGAGAAAGATTTGTAATAAATTTTCAACTAACAAAATATACCGACGATGTAATAATCGGTTGGTTTCAACATAGCATTCTGGAGACATTTTACTGTATACCATCTCTTGTAAGCCCAGAATGCCACCAACTTTCACTTATGATTTTTTAATTAAATGATTATTTGAACTGCTGATCAGCAAGATTGTTTATTTTTTGAATTTTGCCCAAAGCTACTTGGACTACTATTTTGCCATAGAATAGTAGGATTAACCGTCATATTATAACGTCCCCACGGCTAAAAAAAACGAACATGTTTGGCGTGACGCGGTTTCGAACCCGCGACCCTCAGATTAACTTTTAAAAAGGACTGTGAATATTGTTGTAAGCGTTGTGCCGTTGGATTCTTAGAAGAACAAGGACCACAAAAACGACGCCAGGTACAACTCTGTAACCTACACCTAGATCCTCGTCATGTATGGGTGGGTGGTGATGACAAGCTGCCTTTTCTGTAGTCTTACACTGCTAAATTAGGGACGACTAGTGCAGATAGTTCTAGTGTAGTTTTGCGCGAAATTCAAAACAAAACCTCTAGGCTCGGCATGGCCAGCTGATTAAGCCAGTCGACTCGTAATCTGAGGGTTGTGGGTTCAAATTCCCGTCACACAAAACATGCTCACCTTTTCAGTCATGGGGCGTTCTAAAGTGACGGTCAATCCCACTATTCGTTGGTAAAATAGTAGCCCAAGCGTTGGCGGTGGATGAGGTTAACTAGCTGCCTTCCCTTTTGTCTTACATTGCTAAATTAGGGACAGCTAGCGCAGATAGCCCTCTTGTAGCTTTGCGCGAAATTCAAAAAACAAAAAAAAACCTCTTTAAAGTATGCGAGACCAAACGTGGCACACGTGCTCAGGTACATCGCGAGAAACATTGTTGAATCTCCATACTTTCTTCTGCCCCCCCTTTTTTTTTTGACAAATCCAGAGTCTAATACAAATGTTAAAAATTCACAATTTTCTTTAATATGAACGTAATCTTATCCGACTAACTGTGTTGTCTGGAAGACGTATAAGCACTTCTATTGCTCACTCTTCTACAGAACGGTACATTCGACACTCCGACTCACCCACGCGACAACCGTATAGACCTGATAGCATTGCTACCGCCCGTGGATTGGAGGACTTTCGGAAAGGGCTTCTTGCCCTTCGAACTTTATTGTAAACATCATGAACGTGGTAAATGCCAGAATGGCAACATTCTGAATTAATCTGGATAATTCTCGTATTTTAAAAATATTTCTTTATTGTTTTATTTTCAGCAATCACAGTTTTTGATCAGCGTATCTTTAACCATGTCGAACAACGTGACACCATTTAACTTTATCGGGAAACTTTGATTATACAAGCATGTACTCACATTCGTGCGTTCGCCATTGAGAAAATGAAAACTATAGCCTTGCCAGATATCTCGTGCGTCCAAGCACACGAATTTCTTCGCCTTTTGCTGAAAAATGGTTGAAGAATTTGTAAACGTGGTGACAAATTACGTGTTTCAATTGCTAAGATATTGAAAAGCAAATGAGCGAAATTCCTCAAATAATAGCGACTGTCGACAATACCAGAAATATTTTCCGTAGCAATTACTCAGTTCTCAGTGTAGATGATAATTTACGTATTGCCGAAACTTAATCGTTGATGCACGAAATTTTAAAACTGCAGAATTAGAAAGTTCAAAATGAATTCATGAAATGTCCATTAAGATTTAGTAAAGAA
This sequence comes from Tachypleus tridentatus, assembly GCF_004210375.1. Lineage (NCBI taxonomy): Eukaryota > Metazoa > Arthropoda > Merostomata > Xiphosura > Limulidae > Tachypleus > Tachypleus tridentatus. The sequence goes on from NW_027467782.1 coordinate 35,860,645, forward strand.
ATGAACATAGCTATAAACATTTTTCGAAATCAAGTTTAGTGGCGGGGTACATGGAAGTAGGCACCTCCGAGGTTCAATCTTTCCTTGCAAAAATGTATTAAGATTAGGAAGGCAGGAGAATGCATAATATTTAATAAATAACTCCCAAGGCTCTAAGGCGAGCTCTGGATCCAAGCAGTAACAGGTGCGCTTCAGGCGCACATTTCGTCGCTTCGTTAGGTTAAATAAATCTTGCCCCTCCCCATTATTAAATTGCCTCTTATTTCACTGAAGTCTAAAGTTTTAAAACTAGAAACTGGATTGTGCATTATTTATTTGTGATCGATTTCTTCTCCCAAAACGTTTCAAAAAATAAAATAAAAATATGTAGTACTTCTACATCTAAAGTGCTTTGGAATTTTATTTTTGGTTTGTTTTTATTTTAAATAAACAGACGAACTATCATTTAAACATCAAGGTGATGTAAAACAATAAACAGAACTATTTTCAATCCTGTAAAATATCCAAAAGGGTATTCACCAATAAAATTAGTCACTGTAAATATATTATTCTGACTCTGGCCTAGAGTGGCCTAATAGTTAGCATATGAGGCTGTAAATACGAAGATTTATGGCTCCCATCGGTTGCGGACAGCGAAGAATATACCAAAAGTGGACGGTTATTGTTGTTGACTATCAGGTTAAAATTAACCCTTAGTGTAGATTTGCGAAAAAAAAACTATAAACTATCTCAATTCGTATGTTTGATAAGTTTACAGTTACGAACGTACTTGAAAAGGGGCCAGGTGGTTATGCACTCAACTTGAAATCTGAGGGTCGCGAGTTTGAATCCCCACCACACCAAACATTCTCGCCCTTTCAGCTGTGAGGACGTTATAACGTGATGATCAATCTAGCGTAGATAGCCCTCATTCACAAATTCATAACAAAAGAACTCTATGAAGATGTTATTTGAAAAATCGTTTTTTTTTACAATAAAACTAGAAATACCCTCCCTCCCACACAGATAGCTCTCGTGTAGCTTTGCGCGAAATTCAAAACAAACCCTCTCTCCTCATCCCTAGTGGTACAGCAGAAAGCCTGTCGTCTTGCGATCCTGAAAGAAATAAGTTTTCCGTACCTATGATGGACGGAGCACAGATAGTCCACTGCACAGTTTTACGCTTGGCAACAAACAAACAGTTTTTTTTTTTTTTTTTTTGAAGGAGGCGTATTTTTCTCACTAAATTTTAGTGCATATCTTTATGTATTAAAATCTGAAATATTATCGAAGAAAATACAACGCTAGAAACTGGGTTTCGATACCAGGGGTGATCAGAGCACAGAAAGCCCTTTGTATAGCTTTGTGTTTATCTTCAAACTTCATACAAACAAATAAGTTTGTTACTCAGAAAATGGAAAAAAAAATTAAACAAAAATAGAGTTAAACGTACTACTCTTATGAGTTTGATACAAAACGTTATACGTTGGAGACAAAAGTGTCTAATGGTGTGGTTTCGCTGACAGTTTGTAAAGTCTTTATTTAAAAAAAAAACATCTTTAACGACAACTAAGTATTTCAGATAGTCACTTTTCTTTTTCAATTTACCTTATTCCCACTCAGATTTGGAAAAGGCTACTCGGGTATTTTGTATTAGACAGGGATTTTTTATACTTGAGTAGTTCACCCTGATGTGTGGTATAGGACTGCATGGTACCGTTTCGTTCACGCTATAATTATTTGTTCCTGAATTTCGCGCAAAGCTACACCAGGGCTATTTGCGTTAGCCATTCCTAATTTAGCAGTATAAGATTAGAGGGAAGGCAGCTAGTCTTCACCACCTTACGCATACTCTTGGGCTACTCTTTTACCAGTGGAATTGATCATCACATTATAACGCTCTCATGACTGAAGGGTCGAGCGTGTTTGGTGTAACGGAGATTCGAGCCCATGACCCTGAGAGTAAACCTAAAGGGACGAACATGTTTGGGGATAGGGATTCTAACCCGTGACCTGTGGATTGCTAGCAGAAGCATAGTCGGAAGAGAGGCAGTCCTCTGAAAAGTGTAGGAATATTGATGACATATTATTTTTCAACTTTTATGTATAATAAACTCGTTTTGTATAATTTAATAAAAATAAATTCATTCGATTTATTTTAATGACCATTTTATTAAACATTTAGATCAGTCTCAACTTTTCAATTTATTGACCTCCTTTACCTTTTCTTATCCCCTTTCAAATGTTAAACATGGCTGCTCTACTGATTGCAAGTAAAGAGCCCTAACCATCAAACCCCAATTTCAGATGGATACTCTCTTTGTTTCAAAAAACGAGTAGGTTTCTTAAAGTGAAGACAATCTTCGTGTCTCTGGATCAAAATACGTCACCGAATATGTTCCACCTTTCAGCGGTGAGGGCGATATAATGTTACAGTCAATCCTACTATTCGTTTGTAAAAAGTGGGTCAAGAACTGGCTGTGTTTGGTATTGACTGGCCGCCTTCACTTTTGTCCATCACCTCTAAATTAGGAACAGCTAGCCAGAGAGTGTCTTTAGTTTATTTGGCCGTTTGAACTTGTTTTAAATTATGATCTTCCAATCCTTGTTATTAGTTTGATCATCGAAGTAAACTTCAACTTTAAACGAATTCGAGTTGTAAAAATATTTTTAAATGTGAAATGATGTAGGGAAAACAGTGCCAAGAAGAATCCAAACAGCAATACAAAGTTGATAGAGCTACACACAGGCATCCCTACATAGCTTTCAATATTAGTTTAATATTACCCTGTAAAAGTGCACGAGTACAAAATCGCTACTAGGTCGGTCGAATTGATCGGACGTGATCAAGATATTATGATAAACAAACTGTATATCAACAATTAGGAATATATAACTGCAGTAATATTAAAGTATGCATTGTATAGTGTCATCTAAGTACAATCTTTATGTGTTTGTTTAAAGTTAAGCACAAAGATGTCTGTACTCTGCTCTCCATAGATATCAAAACCCGGTTTTTCGTGTTGAAAGTCCGCAGACATAGCGTTCTGATACGGCAGAGCAGAGATAAATTATGTATAGCTGTATCATTTCTACATTATTTTTTGTGTTACTTTTGTTACTGCCATCCCTACGTTATTTTACATTTGTTTTTATCACTTGTTTTGAGACATTTTCCCACTGACTGAAAGTCAGTGTAGTCTTTAAAAACGTGGAATAAAATTTAATATCATGCCTACTGATTTTGTTACTCCTTCACTTAATACATAGTATAGGGATTAGCTCCCTGAAAACGCCATGGCCAAGCGCGTAAGGCGTGCGACTCGTAATTCGCGGGTTCGCGCCCGCGTCGCGCTAAATATGCTCGCCCTCTCAGCCGTGGGGTGTATAATGTGACGGTCAATCCCACTATTCGTTGGTAAAAGAGTAGCCCAAGAGTTGGCGGTGGGTGGTGATGACTAGCTGCCTTCCCTCTAGTCTTACACTGCTAAATTAGGGACGGCTAGCACAGATAGCCCTCCAGTAGCTTTGTGCGAAATTCCAAAACAAACAAACAAACCCTAAAAACGCAACAATTGCATAGTGTTCGAAGCATTGAGCATGTTGCAGTCATCTGATGTTCATTTGTTATTGACTGATAATTCCTGTTTCACCCTGCACTTAAGTTTTTGAAGTAACACCAGATTTCCGTAAGAAAACTAATTTCAAGGCGTAATGAAAATATTTTTATACTAGAATTAGCCCGGGATGGCCAAGCGTGTTTAGGCCTTCGACTCGTAATCCGAGGGTCGCGGGTTCGGATCCCGGTCGCACCAAACATGCTCGCCCTTTCAGCCGTGGGGACGATATAATGTCTCGGTCAATCCCACTATTCTTTGGTAAAGGAGTAGCCGCTGGGTGGTGATGACTAGCCGCCTTCTACGTGTGTGTAGAGAGAGTGGGAGATAATCTTGATTTGGTGCCGACTGACTCACCCACCATGGAGTCTTACAAGCTGACATGCTACACTGTCATATTTAAAAAAATGCAGCAACATTGGGATATAATGATCTCTATACGCAAACTCAAATTCTAGACATAACGTCCTCAACATCCATCAAAGAGAATTGACATTGACAGTCAGTAGACCAACCAGCTGATTTTTAGGAAGTCACTTCATAACTTTCCGTCTGAACGAATTAAAGTTTTAAGTGGTGTGTTGCAGTGACCCAGTTATCATTCTACTATCAGGACCCTTTTAAGCTATATGTAACTAATAATTAACTCTAAATAATTTGCTTACTACGCTATTTGAGCTGTACAGGTAATAATTATGTGAAGAATGAATAAAATTAAAATATTAGATATTTTTTCTAATGACACTGATATAAGTGTGGGTGTTACCTCTAGAATAGTACAATACGTATGGCCTCAGTCGATGTTTTGTTGTCCCAAACCCACTGCTTAGATGGAATAACCAAACGAAAACGCTAGAAGGCTTGAGGAGATTGTCCTTACAAATGCACCCAAATTCAAATCATTTAACAAAAATTTGTGACAGCTTCTTTAGTCGTGAATAGGGAAGTGGTATCAATATATAGCATGTTCAGTGAAGTAAGTACTACACATTTCAGCCAGTGATGTTACATAGTATCCTGACAAGTACAACATAATCTTGTTCATCGTGTCAGCTTTCAAAGACAAGACCTGTTGGACAGAGTTTCATAATCCAGACAAACTGAGATCCCAGACATGCAGAAAATGTGAGGGAATAAGAAATAGGAGGAAAATCACTCTCAATCATGTCTCGACCAGCTAGATGTCCAGACACAAACATTTTAAGAGGCTGTATATACCAATATGAAACTGGAAAGTTCAAGCAGCAACCTGGGAATTTAGCTGATTTATGTGGTATAACAGTTTGAAGTAACAATTAACAAAGATACATTAATGGACTTATGTTATCGTAAGAACAAAATGTACTGATAGGTTTAAAACAAATATAAAATTAGTACATTATAGAACGTATCTACTTTTTATTTGTATTTATTGTAAGAGTGACAAGCTGGACATTTAAATGCAACTATTCATTCTTTTTACTCATCAGTGTGAATCACCTGCACATTTCCAAATTATTTCCACTGTTGTATGTCCCACAAGCAGTATAACAGTATGCATAGTTATAAAATTTATTATTATCACTTCATGGATAGGTTTTTAGCACATTTTTTCTCAACCTCGTTAATATGGAATCTGCAATTCAAATGCAAAAAAGGAAAAAACGTTCTCACTACACAAAACTACTTTAAAACATGAATTGCAATATATTTCTTAATATCTCTCTTTTTTTCTTTGTTACAATCCAGAGCCAAGAATTGACAAATCGTTAGATATATTTCAAATATGTATGATGTCTTTTTGGCTTCTGCTGGCTTTCATTGAGTCTCAGTTGCTAGCTTGTTAGCATAACGAAGGAAATTGTAAAGAAGTTTATGCCAAAGTCCAGGGCTAGTTAGATAAGCCGGATGGTTTACTCTGGGGATCTCAACTCCTTGACTTACGGCTAACAAGCATAACAGAGCGGAATTTTTCCCACGATCATACTCTTCAAACACCACCAACGAAGGAGTCTAAAATATGATAAAAACTATTGGTAATTTTCTAGAACACTAACATTGAACACCAGACGTGTTTGTAGAGGTCGGGGGAGATAATCTTGATTTCCAGAAGACAAACAATAAACACTAGACGTGTGTGTAAAGAGAGGGGGAGATAATCTTGATTTCCAGAAGACTAATAATAAACACTAGACGTGTGTGTAAAGAGAGGAGGAGATAATCTTGATTTCCAGAAGACTAATAATAAACACTAGACGTGTGTGTAAAGAGAGGGGGAGATAATCTTGATTTCCAGAAGACTAACAATAAACACTAGACGTGTTTGTAGAGAGAGGGGGAGATAATCTTGATTTCCAGAAGACTAACAATAAACACTAGACGTGTGTGTCTTTATTTCCAGAAGACTAACAATAAAAACTAGACGTGTGTGTAGAGAGAGGGGGAGATGATCTTGATTTCCAAAAGACTAACAATAAACACTAGACAAGTGTGTAGAGAGAGGGGGAGATAATCTTGATTTCCATATCTTCTTTTACGTGTTTATTAGATGCTACATTCTACTTTCAGATAGACATGGTTTACATGAAGAAGAAATAGTAACATTTTGATGACAGATCTAAAAGTTTATTATTTTTATTTATTACTCGCTACAAAATATATTAAATAATTAGATACCCTCCTCTCATGGCTAAGCTGGAAGTCTCACAACTTGAAAAAATAAAATTCGGGTTTTGATACTTGCGATGAATGATACTTTGAACACAATAACATACAAAAAATATTAAAATATATAGGAGAATAGCTTTACTTTATCACAACTGACAAAAACTGAAATATTCAATGTTTTACCAGGTACGGAACAGCAAAAGCTCCACTCATACTAGAACTGACCACCACAGGACGTATCAAGTTCAAGGCTTTAACTACATCGTTAATGAACTCGCCGGGGTCAGAGATGCGTGCCCTCTCGCTGTTACCGAAACCTCTTATAAAAATATTCAAACATAAATGTGAGGTGAATAATATACATACAAACAAAGATCGCGCTGTGTAGACTGCAGGTTAAAGGTTACCAGGATTAAACTTTTGCATAACAAATTTATGTCAAAAATAAGAAATACAATTGTAGATTTACACAATTGATAGATTGAAAAACGTTCAATTCCTAATAAAGAACATGCTAATTAATTACATACTTAACATGATAGCATATTTCACTACACAAGAGATACACGACTGTGTTTGAAACTCTATTCACAACTGGTCAGGGTCCAAAATGGCCAGGTGGTTGTGGCGCTTGACTCGCATCTGAAGGTCGCCAGTTTAAATCCCCGTCACACCTATCATGCTCGCCCATTCAGCCGTAAATCCAATATTTATTGGTAAAGGAGTAGACCAAGAGATGGCGGTGGGTGATGTTAACTATCTACATTTCCTCTAGTCTTACACTGCTAAATTAGGGACGGCTAGCGTAGATAGCCCTCGTGTAGCATTGTGTGAAATTTAAAAAACAAACAAATAATTTAATTTATGATAAAGGTCTTGCCTACCTATCTCTTCATTCAGTGACGAACTGACACCTATATCAAAATACTGTAATCTTAAGCTAGCAATGAACTGGAGTCTATATCAAAATATTGTAATGTTAAGTTAGCAATAAACTGGAGTATATATCAAAATATTGTAATGTTAAGTTGGTAATGAACTGACGCCTACCTCTAAATGTTGTAATGTCAAGTTAGTAATGAACTGAAAGCCCACCAGGTACATCCATTGCCACAGTCTAGTAGCCCATTGCAGCCAGCACTTGTATTGTGCCCAGGTCCAGCCAGGTTTTCGAAGAAAACGCTGCTCCGTTCAGTAGAAGGATGGAGATGTGGAAATTGGAAGTGTCCTTAGGTAAAGCTTCACGGTAGAAAACTTTGACATTCTGGTTACAGTTATGAAAAAAAAACATGATTACAAAAAATAAAACAATAACGGAATATAAATCACAAACACGTTTCGTTTTTTCTTTTTCAGAAAATCGTAACAAAACGTCAAATTGATATGATTACCAACTACTGTTTCCTTTTAAATATAACCCATCTATCTATATAAATTACACACTATGTATATATTATATAGGTGGTTTATAATTTCTAACAATATTTTAGTGGTTCTAACAAATGTGAAACTTGAGGCAAAATGTTACTTCTAAAACATTTTCAGGTTCATTTTCAAGTAAAGTTGAAATTTTTTAAGCAACAAAAGAAATTCATATTTCACGAAATGTATTACACGTACCTATCCACGCAGTAATGAATGATGAGTCGTCATAATATATTCATACACAAAATACAATAATCACTTAGACGATCAGGTTTAATTCAGTTTTCAATTCACACAATAAAAATAAATGAATGTTATATTTCAAATTATTTTATTAAAGAGTTTATTGGCTGGAAGTGAAGACCAAAGGTTTGTGACGTTGTGAGTCCGCAGAGGTACCGCTGTGTCACCGAGTCATAAAACAGAACAAAATGTAAAGATCTATAATTTATTTTGACTTGACAATGAGCGTATGTTACCGAGCACAAGCTATAACATCATATAGTATCAGGATCTACATCCACTTACCACAGATATTGCATTTGCGGAAACATCATCTACATTCCATCTACCAGAAAAATTCCATTTGGGGCAACAGCATCTACATTCCATTTACTGGAAACATTTCATTAGGACCAACAGGCTATACAACCACTTACTTCAAATATTTAATATGGAACAACAGAATCTACATATACTTACTACTTGGTGGATTTGGAATATGAATATAATATAATTCTTCCTAATAATTCAGACATGTTGTAAAGTTTTAAATAAATATAGAAGTTGATGGTTATTCAATTTTAAGATAAAACCATTATAATATATTGTGTGTGTATTGGTACTCTTGTTTTTAAAACAAGTCCAAATGGTTACCTCTCGATGTGGATTCCTTTACATGACGAGAGGAACTTGTAGGACCTTGAAGGGAAGAAGAGGATTCTATTGGTTGAGAGGCGTCGGAGGCACTGAAACACACCACTTTGGTTGTAAAGTCCTGTAGCTGGGTGAACTTGTGATGCTTTCCCCCTAAAGTCAGTCATGTGATCCTGTTGGGCAGAGGTAAACTGAGTACTGGTGTTGAACGTTCTCAACGGGTATTATGGGCAGTAAGTCTGATGCTAATGTTTGGGTATAACACTCACAAAACTATGGCATAGCGACACTGTCCTAGTTGGGTAGTGTCCATGGAGGGTGGGGTCAATGGGTAATGAATCATTCTGTATTCCTTATGGATAATTAAAATAATGAACATCAAAATAAAATAAAATTCATGAGTAAACGATCAATTATAAGGACAAATGGCTCCCCTTTTCATTCAGAAGTAACCAAAGAGGCTGATTAGCTCTTCTGAGTTTGTCAAAAAAGCTACAATATGATGAGACCTCAGTTGAAATATCTTAAACACAAGATAGCACAGTCCTCATGAAATCAAAGTCCATTGGTGAGCGCTCTAATCACCAGGTCGTGATAAGTCTTAGTTGTAGATGAGTCTTAATCCAGTAACTAATATATCATTGGAAGTTGCAAGTGGATAATAATCCAGTAACTCATGAAATATAGACTATAGCTTATGAATTATTACTTTATAACAAGAATCAACAATATATTCAAATGAATAACATCCCAGTAACAGGTTACTAATAAGCCAGTAATAGATGATTGGTTTGAATTTTGCTCAAAGCTACACAACGGCTATGTACGTTTCCATACCTAACTTAGCAGTGTGAGACAAGAGAGAAGGCAGCTAGCCATCACCACCCACCGCCAATTCTTGGGTTACTCTTTTACGTGGAATTTTAAGTGGGATTGACCGTAACATTATAACGCCCCTACGGCTGAAAATGCGAACACGTTTGGTGCGACGGCGATTCAAACCCGCGACCTTTAGAGTACCTTAACCACCTAACCATGCCAGTAACAGCTTAAACATGTATAGAGTAACTGATGAATCATCACTCAGGGACAACTGAAACATATAGGGTAACGGATGAATCATCACTTAGTGACAGCTGAAATATACAGTGTAACGGATGAATCACCACTCAATGACAACTGAAACATACAGGGTAACGAATGAATCATCACTTTGTAACAGCTGAAACATACAGAGTACCAGATGAATCATCAGTCAGTAACGGTTGAAACATATAGAGTATCAGATGAATGATAAAATAATAAATCACAAATCGTTTTGAAAATAAGGAGCCAATATTTGTCTCGAGAATACTAAAATTTTATAAAATGCAAGCTTATTTGCATTATAGATAACGAATAATTGTTTTGTTTATATTTAATACAAGTTTATTTCTATCGTTTTAAAAATATATTGTTTATCTTTAGTTTGACTGATCAAGAAATGACGAGAAACAACACATACCTAGAGGAATGTGAATATAGGTTAACAGTAATGTGAAATAAAGTAAGTCTGAAGTGATGTGTGGCTATTGATGTGGGGGGCTTGATTGTAACTGAGGGCGAAAATAAATTTTGCCCGAAAATATCAAATAAACTTTTAAATTATATACATAAGATTTATAGTCGTTTGGAAAAATTGATGCCGGTAACTTTCACGCGGAATCTACTGCACTAATAGGTTAAAAAGGTGCAACTGAAAATGTCATGTGTGGGTAATATATTGTTTTGAAAAGGCATAATAAATTTGCAAATATAAGAGCTATAGATATGTACGGAGCTTTTGCAGAATATTGAGTGATTTTTGCTTGAAAAAACTGTTGGGGCGAGAATTTTGGGGCAATTTTCTCCATACCCCTCGCCTCCTACGTTTATGTGTGTAACAAATAAGCTTTGCATCGAAAATATATATGCGACTCAAAACAGTGTATGCGTTTTCTTATAGCAAAGCCACATCAGGCTATCTGCTGTGTTCCCCGAGAGGAACCAAACCCCTGATTCTAACGTTGTAAATCTGAAGAATTACCGCTGTCCCAGAGAGGAACGACTCAAAACTAGCTACTCTAGGACACCATACAAAAAACAATCGAGAACTTGTCTAATGAGGATGTGGAACACTTCTCGAAATACTTTATGGAGATAAATGTTTGGAATGGCTTGTCTCATAAATAGGTAGTGCAATCACATCTCTAGGCTGGACTTCAGCCTTTGATTCTATGAGACACATGAGTGAGATGCAACTCTGAGGTAATGATACGGTCATAACAATTTGTATCAATTGTTCAACTTAGTAGAAAAAGGAGCTATCCATCAGAGTTGATAGAGGATAATTTAAATGGGTAGTGTGTACCATTTGTACACTAAAATATACCATCACATGGCTCTGGCAGATCTTCATTGACAAGTTCATTTAAGGACTATCTGGAGAACCAATGAAGGATTACTTGAGTGTTAGAGATTTACTTACTCTAATAAAGTTAGTTTCTGCTTTGATAAGGTTTAAAGTAACAACTATGAACAGAAATCAAGAGATCAAACTTACAACAGCAGCTAGTGTGGTGGTACCTTTGACAAAATGTCCTACTGATTGAGTGTGAGCTAGGCCAAAGGTTAACTAACTACCCAAACACCTGGTGTTGCAACACAACTCCATCAGTTTCTAGTGAGTAGGTGTAACTTTCATCGTTCTATTATGTTATGGTCTGTGTGGAATGAATGCTGGGTCACTTTAAAGTGAACTGTATGTGCCTTATCCTACAGAAAGGTAGACAAGACTATCAGTTTTGATCAACAACACAGCAAATACATTAGAATCAACATGAAGCAGTAGTTACTACTTTTTCAAATTCAGAAAGCTAGTTAAATCTAAGACCACTACATACTTGGGCGAAATTCATAAGACGGCTTGCACCTAAAGTCATATCTTGTTAAAAGTTATTAGCAGGGTTGCCTGTTGGGAAATCTGAATTGAAAAATACCATAGTATTTTCTTGTTATTAATAAAAAGGAGGGTTAATACTCTCTGAACAACTCTAATGACAGTGGGTTCTTGAATGTTAGGTGCATTTCTATATGGTCCAGAATACTAGAGTCTGGACAATTTTTATAAAAACCCTTACCATTGTCACTATGTAATTGTTTTTGAAAGTTTACTAGTAATGAAGGATTTTTTTTGTTTTTTTTTAAATCAAACAGGTTTATTTATGCTCATCTGATGGGTTGTATAGAACGATACTGTATTTTCAACCTTACATTGCATTAAATAATTTTAATTGGTGTTAGTGAAAATATGAAAATTCATAGTCTACATTTTATGAATGGAACAGCTTAAAAGAGAAAGTTACCTCTATGAATTGTTTGTACAAAACTGTAGATAACTATAGGAGAGAATACCTAGATTTAGACTATAGCTTCATTGGACTGTTTACAGTAGTAGTGTATTAGTTTTAATTCATTATGTTCCTTTGCTTCAAATGAATGAAAATTTTTCCTATTGATGTTGGTTACACTTCAAATTGTACTTAAAAGTAATAACAACAAAGTGGGATGTGATTGTGAAACTAGTACATTTCAAATTTTTCAAGTTTGGGATACAGTGTTGTAGAACTTGTATTTTTGATACAGTAGTAAGAGTACTAGTCTTACTGCTGCTAATAAATTGTTTAGAAGTTTGTTAAATGATCTTTGTTCTTTACTTATAGAAGAATACCACTTTTGTGAAAACTTTCCTAGAAAAATTTGACTGCCAAAATTTGTGATTATGCTTCTCCAAAATCTTACATTTTATAAGCTGTACTCATATATGTAGAATATTGTATTAGTGTAGTGGTGTTTATCCTTATGGAAGTTCAATCTAATACAGTTTTAACTGACATACCAAACTTGTACGTTTCTGAAAATATTTTGCAGGATTATTTAAAATCACAATTAAATGATTATGTAACAATAACATTTGTAATTTATTTGTGTATTCCCCTTACTCTCTGGCTTTGCATGTAAAGTTAAGTCCTACATCCTGAGAAAGTAAGTTGTAAACTGACATTTGTTGAAAAAGTGGTTAGTAAACCAACTACTACTGTTATTAATACTATACAAAAGAAAGTTCAGAGGTATTCAAAGTAATTATAGAAACATTTTAGGTAGAAAATAAGATTTAAATGTGTTAATTAAAATTTACTCTTACCTGTGGTTAAGAAGCTTGTAAAACACACTTTAGTGACTTATCATTAAAAGTATTTATAACTGACAAAAGAATAACAGAAAGTGACTGGTATCTGCAGTTAACTCAAGCATTAGTTACATCATATAATACAGATTTTCTACCTAGAGTAATTTGCCAAAGCAGTCAGTGCTATTTTTTAACTCTTAGTGTATTATTTCACACGTAAAAATGTCAGATTTTTAAAACTACCTGCAAGTGTTAGTGTGTGAAAACAAACATCTAAATACAACTATGGGTGATGTTATATGACTAGCTTCAGTAAGAAAATTACAATGCAAATTCATCTGTTCAACATGTTAGATGCTCACACACATTTGCAACACAAACTTGTATGTATTTTATTAGATATTGTTCCAGTCATTCCTAATAGTTTATTTCAGTGTTCTTGACTAGTCTGAAAGTGAATAGTTACTTTAATCAAGTTAAAATGGCTTTTGGAATCACTATCAAAGTGGAATAAAACAGTTTACCAACAGGACAACCTGCATTTGTTTTCTATCTCTATGTTTGAAACAATGCCCCCAGTGAAGTATAAAGTGCTGTTTATTATTTCAAAAAAAAAAAAAAAGAATAATTTTTTTCATACTCCAAGACAGATTCAAGTTACATTACTTGCCTAGCAGATAACTTCAATGATTTGTAGAATAAATACTTAACAAAATTTAGTTAAAACTTATAAATGGATGAAATTTAAGATTGAGCAATGTATCTAAAGTTAAGGCAAAACAAAATTAAAATCAGCATTGCATCATTATTTCAATGAGTTACAAGAATATGAGATTAAAAAGTTAACATTTCTTTTAGCCAGTCACTGGCATAATTCACCAAACAGCAAAAGTATACACCAACTAATCTAAAACTAATATTTCTTAATATTGAAAAAAAGGTAAACATGTAGAGTAAATAGTAAACAAATAATGCTACCTGTAAAAAACAAACTTAAAATGTCACAAGCTACTCAAAAATAAGTAAATTATTAAATAAGAGACCAAAGTTATTACTATTAACAATTCAGTGCATGTATTATATAAATAGTTGCATGTGTAAGAGGAGCCTTATCAATTTTCACTACAGACATTTTATGTGCAAGTATTGTTCTTCAACACAGAAATGACTATTTCATCATGCATTTCCTTTAGTTGCTGATTAAATATTTCATATTTATCTAGACTACCAATAAGGGCTTGTGAATAAATAATACAGGGTGTTCAGAAAGTCACTGTGCACTTATATATTTATTAACAGACATGCTTCAATATAGAATACAGGAGGTAAATATGAATGACAATTATAAACAATGTTGAAAGTGACCACCGTTGTCATCAATACAGACTTGGATCCTTCTTATTTTGTTTCTAAACACCACTATCAGTTGCTGGCTTGAAATAGACTGAATCAAATATGATTATAAAACTGCACAGTGACTTTCCACACACTCTGTATATCAGTGGCAGAAAACTAATTCCATTTTGACAAAGGATGCTATCCTTGTGTTAAAACATTGAATTCTGGATCTATTCTTCATTTTATAGGTTTAGTAGCACCATTAATGTATATTAAGATTTATGCATACATTTTTCTTGATCACTTATAGATACACTATTAGTTTAGATAATATTTGAAACCTAAATTATAAAACTCCCAAGTATTTCCAGTATTTGTACAAATACTGGAAACAACTAGTGGTGCTATCAGAGTATATCTACTAACAAGATTGAGATGCATGTTATCTAGTTTAATTTAGAATTTATTCATAGCTAAAAGCATCTAGGTTTTGGAAAACATCTATATTTTGACAATTCAGTTTATTTTAATTCTAATCAGGTAACAATTTAGTGTATTGGAGGTTCTCCTATAACCACTTCTCATAACATTAAACTTGCAAGTCCAAAAATTAAGTGCTATGTACTTTTAAGTCTAGCATCCATTTAATTATTGTATGTTTGTATTTTTGTTGTTTGGGAAAAACGTGTTAAGTCTTCTCTCCTTTCAAAAAGGGAAATTATTTTTTAAGGAAGCTTTGGTGATAGAACTGGGAGATGCTCATTGTGTCAAACAACAAACAGGTTAATCAAAAGACATTTTACCACAAAATATTTATGCAATACAATAAATACATTAAATAATTAGAAAATGATATGTATTTCAAGAGATTATGTATCACAACCACTATGTTGTTTGTTTAATAACTAAACAAAAACAATGATTAACAGTCTACCAAAAACTCAAAAAGTTAGTACTTCTATTAAATATCACTCATTTTATAGAAAATACATTTTTTATCCTACACAACTAAATCCATTATTTGAAGTACAATTTACTAGATTTTAATTAACAAGACTGAATAGAGTACTTCAGCAAATACACATTTTGCACAATCACAGTAGAAAGGAAATTCTTCTATAAACAAATCTTGACATTCATTGAGGATGTTGCTGCAAGAGTTGATTAATAAGATACTGTAGGTTTGATTTATCTTGAATTTCAAAAAAGCATTTGCTAAGGTCACTCACAAAACAACTTAAATTAAGGGTGGGTGTGGGGAAAATGTTATTAAATTAGATAGAAATTTAGCTGGAGAGTAGAAAGCAAAGAATAGTAATAAGTGGTGTTAGATCTGACTGGATCACAGTGACAAGTAGTGTACCTCAGTGATCTGTGCTGTTTGCAATTTATATTTGATGTTGACTCTGGAATGACTAATAAAATAATGAAGTTTACATATGAAATTAAGATTTTTAGGGTGGCTAACTGTATCAAAATATCCTGCACTGGGCCAAATGTTGCAAATGATGTTTAAGTATCAAAATGTAAGGTGATGTATGTAGGTTTTCACAATTCAAATTACTGTTACAAGTTAAACTAGAATACATTAGATACTGCAGTTGGAAAAGAAAAAGGAGAGTGTTGTGATTGAAAAATCACGTACCTCATCTAAGTAGTGTATTGTAGCTAGCAATAGAGCTAACAGAATTTTCAGTTGCATCTACAGAAATACTGAATAGAAGACAAGGGATTTTACGGTTGTTTCACTGTACAGATCACTTATCAGACTTCATTTAAAGTGCTTTAGTTTTTGTTTCCCTTCCTCAAAGACATTGCATTGTTGAAAGAAGTTTAGAGAAGAGGCAGTAGGATGATGCCAGAGGTTGTGGAACTGTTCTATGACTCCTCAGTCTCTAAAGTTGTTTTCTTGGGAGAGAGATGGGTCAGAGGTGAAAATTTGATACGTTTAAGATTAAGGATGCAGATCCAAACTGTTTAGCAGTGAAAACAAGACAAGGGGGGCATAGGTTGAAATTGTGGCAGAGTAGGAGTCATCTGCAATTTTGACAGTTACTTTTCAAACAGGGTGGTTGATTTTTGAAATGAGTTGCCTTCAAACAGTGGAAGAGGTAGAAACCTTCAGAGTTCAAGAAAAGGTTGGATGAATACACAAGCAGTAAGGGGTGGTGATAATTTGTAGGTGCAAGGGACATCCTTGGAAGGCTATGCTAACAAGTTTCTTTTTGTCCCTTTAAGATTTTACTTTAAAGTAAAAGACTTTTGCTTGAATACATCCAATATTTTGAAAGGAAGCTTGCCAAATTTGTTTTTCAAAAGAACTGATAAAAGAAATGAAACTTTATCAGTATTCATGTGATAACAAACTTTAACTGTTTACTATTATGATGTACATGCTAATTTTACAGCTTCTAATGGTGGATTGCAACAGACAAAAGAGAAACCTAGATTTTTTAGAAGGCTACAAATAAAATCAACTAGGAGTTATGTAAAGAAAGTGCCTTCTCTGTCTGAAAGAATTGCAAAAAAACAACTGATTTTACAATTCATTTAAAATGTTTTAAAAAAGATATATCTACTTAAAGGATGGGGAAAAAAGATGTACTTGATTTAACAAGCATGCATTACTAGTTTTCTGTGTACGTGTTTCTCATTGGAAGTCTAGTTGGATTAATAATTAAGAGAGCCTTGAACATTTACTTTATGATGGTGGCAATTACTGGCCAGTTCTACTCTAGTAAATATTCAAGGAATATTCTGGAAGTTTAAATGCAAGTGTAACAAAACTTGGAGCTAAAACTAGCTATTCTTTTCTCTTCTATACAGGTATCACAGCATAAAGAGAGAGATGCACATAGCTAAACCCTTTCTTCCACAGACTCCAACTGAATCCCAGGAACATCTTCAATCTCCTCTACCCATTTATGTGGAATCCTACCATACTGATTGGCAAATAAAAGAATAGTGTTTGTTATCCAAATTTATATTACACAACTTTATAAAATACTATTACTACATTAAATCTAATATGTAACTGCTACATTAAAAGATTTCTTCATTAAGAGTAAGCAATATAAACATTGATATGAATTTGGAATTTATATTTCAAGAGACAAGCAGTTTTGTCAAAGTAAGCTAACTAATGAAACTAAATATATTGTACTCTTAAACATTAGAAAGACAACAGCAGAAAAATAAGATGTGAACAGACATAACAATTTGAAATTACAACTGGGAAGCTATTGGAGGTTGCAGTAACCATTTAATAAAATACTAACATGTAAAACAGTATGCTTACCTGGCTAACTACAACTAATTAAATTACAAACCTAGATGCCAAACCTTGACTAAGTTCAACTGCTATAAATACCTGAATATCACTTAGTGTTTTGAGAAACCTCAGGTTCAATGGTTGAACATGTTCCATGGTAGGGATGTTATAATCATGTCCCATGTAATGGATACGGCTCACTGGGCACACTACACATGCTGTACCACTTCCAAAATCTCCAGTAGCTATACAAAGACATTAATTCACATACATCAGATTCCCTTATAAACTGAACTTTCTCACTGTGTGAGTGTTTTGTAAGACAGGAGTAATATGTTCAAGCAACAAAGTTTTACTTATATTAAATGTTACACATTGCATGGTACAGTATATTAAAATAATTTAAAAAGGTTTAATGAATAGTAAGTTGCAAAAATAATTGAATCCTAATCCCTTTACAACCATTGGACATCTTGCTTACCAAAGACACTTTTGGTAGATAAATTAGAGACATATCCACTCACCAGAACTGTATATATTACCAACACATCAAAAAGCTCCTGAATGAATTCAAACTATATTCAGAACATTAAACTACTGGAAGACAGTTACAGGATGAGTCACACTATTCATGTATATCTCCCAAAGAGCCAAATATAAAACTTTCCACATAGCATATACAAATAAAATGACCATGTAAAATAACATATATAAAAATTTCAGACAACAGTAATAGCAAGTACAATTTGAAAAAACACAGTTCATGTTATATTAGTATATTACAATACTTCATGAAGACACTTAAAGATCATACCAGAATTTGTTTTCATTTGATGTATCACAGATAAATGCACTCTTTTATTGTATACTACAGATTATTTGTACCAAGATTTACTTTATCTAGCTAAAAACCAAAATGAGAATATTTAATTATTAAGAGTTAGGAATTAAAACTTTATAGTGGTCCCAAAATTTTTGCTTGGAAGGAATCTAACAGACACCAATTTGATATTGGAACTGCAGATAGCCTGATGTTGCTTTACTATAAGAAAAACAAAGAAATGTAGTAAAATTAAAAAATAGTGTGCATTTGTTTTTACCCGGTTTTCCTTTAGAGCATGTAGTACTTCTTTCATAGTTATCAGTCTTTCAGATACCTTGAACTCATTCTGTAAAGGAGAAACAAGTTTTTAGTATGTGAAACAGGCATTTTGGAAAAAAGGAATAAAACTAACTTTTGTTCAAAACATACATTTTAAAAAACAAAAAATTCTAGCATCTTTAGATTATTCTGTTTGTTGAGTAATTTTTGTAAGTAAATAACTGAAAGATTTTCCTACTTAATAGGTCTGATTTCTTCGGATGTTGCTAAACGATCATTTCTAAATTAGGTAAATATGTTTAAAAGAAAAAGGTCTCACCCATGTTTTGGCTAAATCTAACAAACTCTGTCTTGTCACACCAGGAAGAATTAATCGATTCAGAGGGGGTGTTATTAACTCTTTCTCTATGAGGGTCAACAAAAAAATATAATTGTATGTCTATGGCTTTATAGCTACAAGTTTTTTGTTTTTTTTTAATGAACTTATTCTTAACCAAGATTTAATTGTAATACTTTTCTAAATCATGGTTTTATACTGAACTAATAGTTTATTGTTACTGTGTTTAATACTCATATTTAACTGATAAATACATCAAATCATGATATAAATACAGATAACTGGATATATTGACAATCCTGTACAAGGTTCAGACTAACCTCCTTTCTCATTTATTAACAGTACAAATATGTTCATCGTTCCCACTTCTGTTAACTGATGATCTTCTCCAAATATCCACAACACTTGCTGTAAATTCATTTTTCAGCATGTCTTTGGATGTAAATTGTTGGGCTATAATTTCTAACAAAAATAATGAAAGGAATTTATTACAGTAAATTAGATTTTCATAAACTACAAAATACAAAAATTGCATTAAGCCTTAATTATTAAAGTAGAATAGGATTAAAATAAGATTTAAATATACATATTGAATTCAGCCACATTTACCTATATACAAAATGTTACATATAAAACTTCTTAAATATAGATGTGAAACAAATTTTAGGATACTGTTAAAAGTAGAAAATATGTTTGAGGTATAAACTGTGGTTGCTAAAATAAGACAAACATATGTTTTGTCTCCCTTTTAAGCTACTGTTGTTAGAATAGAGTAAATTACAAACCTTTTAGGTATAAACTGATAATAGTATGAATTTAGTAAAGTTTTAGTTTTTCAAACACAATACAATATTCAATCTCAATTAAAAAACAAATTTATAATAGTTGATTTTTAGAGATACAAGACTTCAGACAATAATGATTTGCAGTACTACATGAAGAACAAATGCTATGAAAAAAAAGAAATGGTAATATAGAAAAAAACATTTATCACAATTGAAAGTTAATATACTGCTTACGATCCCATCTTCTTGTCTCCAACCCCTCCAGGCCATGCTCGTACATATTTAGGGTCTGCCAGCAAGGAAACAGGTTTCACTCCTGTGCTGAAATATGGACCAACTGGGCCTGTTATAACAAACAGAAGAGCTCTGTTTGCTGCAGCTACACCAAGAGAAGGCTAAAATAAGCAAAACAAGTGTGCAAGGTTAAAATGTACATTATAATCAGTAAAGGAAATTTGAAATGTCTCAGATTTGAAAAAGCACCATTTTACTCAAGTTCATCAGATATCTTTAATTCTCATAATTTTTCAAATATAAATTTTACCAGAAGAGTAATGTTTGAATTCCTTATTGAAAACCAATTAAATAATTAAAAACACTTAAGTCTTGTGTATATAATATAATGTAATGTAAAACAAACATTAAAGAAAAACATCTTACATCTATACCAATAAATGTAGGACGTATATAGAGTGAAGAAGAAGAACTATAAAGGTACCCATTCCTGGTCCAAACTAATCAATTTTTTTATACATTTAATAAGTTCTTTACCATCAAAATCCTAGAGAAAAATAATATATGTAATTTACAAGTATATACATACACTGAATACAGTACAAAATTTGGATTTTTAATTACATTCCAACAACTTAATGGTAGGGTAGCAAGTTTGTAAAAATACATCATTGGATCATCATGTTATCCAATACTAATAAATGCAATGTTTCAAGTATTGGAAATAACCATTTATTCTTGATGCATCTATGAGTAATTCTTTAAAAAAACACTTATAAAAACAGTCACATCTTTAAACTAAAAAAACGTTTAATGAATGTTATCTTACACCAGGGGTTCCCAACCTTTTGGCACTCGCGACCCCTTACCTAAAAGTTTGAAACCCATGTGACCCCCTACTTAGGGCTTACTATCAGCAGCTTAATTTTTTTTATTTTCTGTGAAGGAGAGGGAAAGAAACATCTGAAAAAATATTTAAAAATTCTGTAATTATTTATTAGCAAATTAAATCACATTGGTCCAACCTGAATTCACAAAAGAACATATATTTCTTAAAATAATATTAACATAGGTTTGAACAGCTATCCAACCCAGCTAGTGAGATGCCTGATGTTGCATTTCAGCAGCAAGCTTTGAAATTCGTGGCCGAGCATTTGTTAGAGCCAGTCTCATGTCATCTCCAACATCCAATCTGTTCCTATTCTTTGTTTTTTATATTGACAAGAGTGGAAAATCCTGCCTCACACAAGTAGGTAGAAGCAAATGGAACAAGGACACATAAAGCTATCATGCTGACTTTGGAGTATGACTGATACATAGCACACCAGAACTGAGTCACTGATTTCACCTTGAAGAGATCACGAGCTGAAGAGTCATTCCTTAGATCCAGAAATTCATCTTGGATATCATCTGGGATGCTGGATACATCAAGTTCAGCACAAAATGGGTTCCTTACCAGGGCCTCCTGTTCCTGTGATAGCTCAGGGAAGTAATGCTCGACTTCCTTTTCTAGAGACTGAAGATGTTTGGTAATCTCATCCTTGAGGAACTGATCCAGTTGGATCTGAGACTCATCCGTCACTCCACAAAGTTTTTCAAACATAGCGATGTTTCCAAAATTGGTTTTCCGACGCCAGTTCTGCAGTTTGGAAACAAAGGCCCGAAGACTATCTTGAAAAAGGAGAACATGTGTTTCCCTTCCTTGAAGCTTCAAATTGAGCTTGTTCAGCTGGTCAAAAATGTCAGCTAGGTACGCAACCCTTTTATTCCATGCTTCATCTTCGAAGTGAGCTACAAGATCTTTCCTTTCTTGAGTCTTCAGGAATAGCTTTATTTCATCTTTCATTTCATAGACACGATTAATAACGTTTCCTTTCGACAACCAACGTACTGTTGTGTAGAAAATAAGGACTTCGTGGTCAGCATTCATGTCTTTGCATAGTTCTTTGAATAGGCGAGTGTTGAGTGCTTGAGTCTTCACATAATTTACAATTTTGATTACAGATTCGAGCACTTCCTGCAGAGAGGCAGGGAGACTCTTACTGGCGAGAGCATATCAGTGAATCATGCAGTGGATGCCCTTTGCTTGAGGTGCTAGCTTCTTCACTCTCGACTGGAATCCTGATTTCGATCCCAGCATAGCCGGTGCCCCATCCGTACAAACCCCACACACGTTTTCCCATTGAAGATCTTCGTCTTGAAAAAAAGTTGAAACTTTTTCCATGACATCATCAGCTTTTTGTTGTGGTTTCAAGTGCACTGCAGAATAAGAATTCGTCTTTGATGTCACCTGAATTAATGTATCTCACGAAGACAAGCAACTGAGAACATGAACTTACATCTGTTAACTCGTCAAGCTGAAAGGAGAACAAAGGGGAACCCTTGATTTCAGTCAAAGCCTGTTCCTTCACATCCATAGACATTTTAGAAATGAGCCTCTGTATAGTATTATTTGACAGGAATACTTGCTGCATCTTCTTTGCACTGGCTTCTCCAAGAATAAGATTTACTGCTTTCATCATGCAGGGTTTAAGAAGTGTTTCTCCAATCGTGTGAGGCTTTTTTTGTTTAGCAATTTCGAATGCAATCTCATATGAAGCTTCCACTACGGCTGCACTCTGCTGCTGAAACGACCCACTTCTATCGATTCTTTGGCTTTTAAGACACCGTTCATGCCGTTTGAAGAAATCCAAACCCTTCTTTGCGTGTTCTGGATGTTTCAAAACACACTGTGGTTTCTCGATGCCGTGGTTGGCGAGCACAGTGGTGAAGCCAATGTTGAGGTAGCATTCTGAGTATCTGCGCCGTTTAGCCATGGGCATAACTCACCTCTACTGCTTACTTATCTCCTTGTTAAAATAAAATAAAAATGTTGAATAATGAATGCTTTGGCAACTGTAGATCTTACACTGACTACTTGTGGGGGGTGCAGGTAGAGTAATGATGGGATAACTATTGAGAGGGAAGGGAGCGTGGCCAGTCGTGCGATTCGTCATCCACCAATCAGCAACGGACATGTGACTCACGTGTCGACAGCGAGCACACATACACTTAATCACAGCTAAACAGACACACAAGCATGCGTACATGCGCGTGCACTCACATACTCGCTACTCACTAGTACACACATACATACAGTTGCAGACACATTCACATTCACTCACAGGCACGCATACATACACCCATAATATCACCTAATGACATTGAACTAACGTAGCACACGTTTTGCTTTGCACCGAAACAAAAAAAATGTAAGAGCATGAAAATGTAATTGATGAAATAAAATTAATGTTATCCCAAGCTACTTCTAACAAGGCTACGCGACTCCCCTACCAAGGCTTCGCGATCCCCTGGGGGGTCGCGACCCGCCGGTTGGGAACCCCTGTCTTACACTAAGAACTTAAACCGTAATACGAGAGTTCTTTAAAATCAGAAGAAAAAAGCATTTATTAAAATATTCAAAACTTAGTATGTCTTTGAAAATGCTGGGCCTTAACAAGTTATATAAATGATGCAGGGTGATTACTGAATATTAACAAAATGCCTAAAACATACTTCCATACTAATACTGATTTACAATGGATCATAGATACTGTGACAGTCATTTCTGTTATTATGTGGATAATGTTATAATTCTCTAATGGGGTGAAAACAGGCATCATGAGTAAACAAACTCAAGAGATGGTACAATTAAAAAGAGAAAAAGGTATATAAATATACAAAAATAATTAACTACAAATAAAGGAACATTACAACCTCTTTTAAGGAATTAATGTATCTGTAGTTAAGATGTACATTCTTATAGTCCAACTTAAAATACAATTCTTGTAATGTAACCTAATTTCAAACCTTACACATCCATGTTCTTTCCCCATAATCACCTTAACCCCAATTAGTTTAGGATTAACTAGTATTTTTAAAACTTGTGACTGACCCAGTCAACCACATAGGATGAGCATGTTCTGTGATGGGAATTCAAAACTTAATATCCTAACCATCTCATTAGGCTCAAACTTTACACATCCACATTTCATATAAATATATGGACTGCATTAGCAAAAGATTTTTATAGGACTAACAAATGTGTATAAAAGATTGACTGAGTATTTCACTTTAAGAGTAGAATAAGGAAACCAGACTACTTTATTCATAAAACCAAAGACCTATTATACAAACAGCAGGAAATCACTGAAACAACTTCTGTGCCCTTGTTACAGTTAATTTTCCTTTCAGCTTTTTGTACATGTTTCAGTACATCCAACAGCCATTTCCTAATAATGATACATTGATTGGACCTGCTGTAATATGACTAAATTCTTAATAACCTTATAGGAAGGTCGATACTTTATCATTAGAGTAGTCTCCTGCGACCTTCATGATGATAGGGGTAGAAGTCCTACTAGTCCTCATTGCTTTTAGTCCTGGAAAGATGAGGTTCTTACACTCACACCCTGTTTTCTCTCTCCTGCTATAGTATGAGCTCTTGCTTTCATTGTGCTTTTCATGTTAACTTCATAAAATTGTCAAAAGGTCTGCATTTAAATGGACACATTTCAGCAATAATTAAAATTACAGGCATACTATTTATACAGGAATACCTTCCAGGTTATTCTATCACAATTAGCTTTATTTACTTATTCGTAATAAAGTTATTTGTTTCCAAACTCTTTCCAACTTCTTTCTTTTTCCTCTTATTTATACAGTTCTATGTGGTTGCTTCAGTTTTGTTTAGGACACTTAAGATTCAGTGTAATGTTTCCAAAGTGTGTTACCATGTGCATTTGTTTACACTGCATTAAGTATTCTAGTAGTTTAATCCTGCTACCACATGACCAGCTTTGGCAATGTCCAAGTTATCTAAGCTTAGCTTCACCAGCCAGGAAGTTGTACAATACAAAAGCAGCTGATTAACTAGTTTTTAAATCCCTATTTTACAAAATAATTCAACAAGAACCAGCTATGTTGACAGACTCCTTGTCACTCCCCACGATCTTAAAAGTTCACACTATGAGGCTAACAAAGTGAGAGGTTCTATGCTTTTTCAGTTAGTAATAATACAACTATTTGATAATCACAATTTGTTCAAGTCAAGTAGTATTTGTCACACAAAGTATACATTCTATCAGCTCTTTCACCCCAATAACTCAGACAGCAAAGAAAGTCACTTTCACTCACATATCCAACCAAAATATCAACCAGCCAATCCAACAACTACTAACTGGGGTGGGAGTAAAAAGTTTGATGCCTGTCCTGTGAAAGTGAGTTTTCTTGGGGCACTCCCCTCAACATCCAAATCTCTGGCACTGGATCTTTAGATCCCAGCCAAGGCAATTTTCTTGCCTAGCCCCGAATCGTGCCATTTGAGTTGATGTCTTGGCTTTTTGGACTACGGGCTCCAGCCTGGGCTACTTCCCTTCTGCCACCTTTGTCTCACTCCCCTTTCTCAGCAGTCATTTTCATAATGCTTCACCTCACTTCATCACCTTAAACAAGTCAAATCACAGAAAAGGTTATAGAAGCCAAGTCAAAATGGGTTCATATTACTAGTGGAGTATTTCCAGGGTAAGTGCATAGGTCTTTGCTTTTTGTCATTTATATTAGGAATTTCCAACAGTAAAAGATGTTGAGGTACTATAGAATGAATGATTAACTCAAACTGAATGAATATTTGACAACTGATCTTTAATTATAGCACATGCAAGAGAATACATATTCATAATTATTTGAATCAGACACTTAATATGGATGGGAAACAACTCACTAAAATGCGACTGAAAAACAATCCTGGCATAGTAGTGCAAACTTAATGTAAACCTCATGATTATGGCATTTGGACTTCAAAATGAGGGATTACTAATGCAAATAGATCGATTGAAACAAATAGTGGTGCTAGTTGCTAAGCCAGAAACAGAATTTTGTATTATTGATTACAGATTAAAATAGGTTATTACCTCTTTACATACCACATATTATTCCTGAATATAACAAAATTCATGGATAAGGGATCTGTTGGTCTATCTTGACTATCATATCTACTAACCTAATCATTAAAACTTAATGCAACCTTTATATCATGAATATAGGTCCTTCCCTTATATCCTCTCCTTCCTCATGTTTGAACACAACTCATTCCAAAAGGACAAGTCACCTGTTGGTAAAAACTTTAGCTGAAGAAAAATCCTACTCAGCTAAAACTTGTGTTCACTAGTTTTACCACATTCACCATGATGGACACAAAAAGACAGGCTTCACACATCAATTCTCTCAATTAACAATTGAACTTTTCTTAGAGTTTCAAAAAGAAATTTCTCATTACAACTTCACTTCAGGTATCACCCCTAATAACCCTCCTTTGAAACATTTCAAACAGTTCAATATCTTTAATAAGGTAAGAAGCACAATACTTTATATTATATCAAGTTAGACTTAACCAGTGATCTATACATTGAAAAATAAAACCTCTTCATACTTCAGAATTTCTATAAATTAATATATTTGCCCTACCTCTAGCAACATGGCATTACTTGGATGGCTTACAAGACTAATCAACTAGGGCATCAAGACATTTTCTTCTAAAACAATATGGAGGTTGTTTAAATAGAAGTTATATTTATAAATAAATTTGGTATCTTGCACAAATTATCTTGCATTTATTATAATTAAAAGCCACTTTGCATTTATTTGCCCCTACATGCAAATTACTCAATTCTTTTATGAAGCACAAGCATCCATTCACTACTTATAACATGTGTAATCTTAATATCAACAAACTTAAGTCATTCCCAATTCACCTATGCCATTGATATAAATAAAAAGAGCAAAGGTACCAAAATTATGCTCTAGTCTCTCCCAATTGTGACTACCTTTCCCATCTACACACATCATTCTGTACACCACTAGAGATAAATTTTTGTAATAAAATTTGGAAACTATCTTAAAAGCAAACTTCTCCACAACTAATGCAAAAGTAATGACCTTATGGACAAATTTATTACCTCTTCTGCAATGAGAAGCATCATTAGTGCAATTCCAATCTTATAGAACCACCAGCCCATTATGAAGAAACAAGAAATATTGGATAGTGGCTCACAGGACCATACCTTAACTATCTTCAAAATCCACACGCAAGTATTATCTGATGCAATATCCTTGCAAGGTTTTACACTTAATTTCTTTAACCAGCTTAAAAGTAATACAGCTGCCTTATTCGGTGTTATGTCCAACTAACAACAGTTCAGGATGAGGAATATTGCTCGAATCCTTTAGTAAAAATTGACAAAAGTAGAATTTACTAAATCAATTTCAAAAAACCAACTTTTCTTTATTATTCCTCAAAAGGCCCTAAGCCTAGCATTCAGCACTAGTGACAAACTAGTCATTCCAAAAACTGGTCTTGACAGTTGTCCTGAAAGAATGAAGTTACAAACATTTTAAATGCCTTTATAAATTCTGTAGTTATGTTTTATTTTGGAATAGTACCTCCAATGTTCACCTTATTTCAAAGAGGTTAACTTATTTGATCAGAAAATAATAAGGATGATCCCAATGATGCCCCGAATCGTGCCATTTGAGTTGATGTCTTGGCTTTTTGGACTACGGGCTCCAGCCTGGGCTACTTCCCTTCTGCCACCTTTGTCTCACTCCCCTTTCTCAGCAGTCATTTTCATAATGCTTCACCTCACTTCATCACCTTAAACAAGTCAAATCACAGAAAAGGTTATAGAAGCCAAGTCAAAATGGGTTCATATTACTAGTGGAGTATTTCCAGGGTAAGTGCATAGGTCTTTGCTTTTTGTCATTTATATTAGGAATTTCCAACAGTAAAAGATGTTGAGGTACTATAGAATGAATGATTAACTCAAACTGAATGAATATTTGACAACTGATCTTTAATTATAGCACATGCAAGAGAATACATATTCATAATTATTTGAATCAGACACTTAATATGGATGGGAAACAACTCACTAAAATGCAACTGAAAAACAATCCTGGCATAGTAGTGCAAACTTAATGTAAACCTCATGATTATGGCATTTGGACTTCAAAATGAGGGATTACTAATGCAAATAGATCGATTGAAACAAATAGTGGTGCTAGTTGCTAAGCCAGAAACAGAATTTTGTATTATTGATTACAGATTAAAATAGGTTATTACCTCTTTACATACCACATATTATTCCTGAATATAACAAAATTCATGGATAAGGGATCTGTTGGTCTATCTTGACTATCATATCTACTAACCTAATCATTAAAACTTAATGCAACCTTTATATCATGAATATAGGTCCTTCCCTTATATCCTCTCCTTCCTCATGTTTGAACACAACTCATTCCAAAAGGACAAGTCACCTGTTGGTAAAAACTTTAGCTGAAGAAAAATCCTACTCAGCTAAAACTTGTGTTCACTAGTTTTACCACATTCACCATGATGGACACAAAAAGACAGGCTTCACACATCAAT
Organism: Tachypleus tridentatus; assembly: GCF_004210375.1. Classification (NCBI taxonomy): domain Eukaryota; kingdom Metazoa; phylum Arthropoda; class Merostomata; order Xiphosura; family Limulidae; genus Tachypleus; species Tachypleus tridentatus. Next base: position 35,888,929 of record NW_027467782.1, read on the forward strand.
TCTCTCATTAACAATTGAACTTTTCTTAGAGTTTCAAAAAGAAATTTCTCATTACAACTTCACTTCAGGTATCACCCCTAATAACCCTCCTTTGAAACATTTCAAACAGTTCAATATCTTTAATAAGGTAAGAAGCACAATACTTTATATTATATCAAGTTAGACTTAACCAGTGATCTATACATTGAAAAATAAAACCTCTTCATACTTCAGAATTTCTATAAATTAATATATTTGCCCTACCTCTAGCAACATGGCATTACTTGGATGGCTTACAAGACTAATCAACTAGGGCATCAAGACATTTTCTTCTAAAACAATATGGAGGTTGTTTAAATAGAAGTTATATTTATAAATAAATTTGGTATCTTGCACAAATTATCTTGCATTTATTATAATTAAAAGCCACTTTGCATTTATTTGCCCCTACATGCAAATTACTCAATTCTTTTATGAAGCACAAGCATCCATTCACTACTTATAACATGTGTAATCTTAATATCAACAAACTTAAGTCATTCCCAATTCACCTATGCCATTGATATAAATAAAAAAGAGCAAAGGTACCAAAATTATGCTCTAGTCTCTCCCAATTGTGACTACCTTTCCCATCTACACACATCATTCTGTACACCACTAGAGATAAATTTTTGTAATAAAATTTGGAAACTATCTTAAAAGCAAACTTCTCCACAACTAATGCAAAAGTAATGACCTTATGGACAAATTTATTACCTCTTCTGCAATGAGAAGCATCATTAGTGCAATTCCAATCTTATAGAACCACCAGCCCATTATGAAGAAACAAGAAATATTGGATAGTGGCTCACAGGACCATACCTTAACTATCTTCAAAATCCACACGCAAGTATTATCTGATGCAATATCCTTGCAAGGTTTTACACTTAATTTCTTTAACCAGCTTAAAAGTAATACAGCTGCCTTATTCGGTGTTATGTCCAACTAACAACAGTTCAGGATGAGGGATATTGCTCGAATCCTTTAGTAAAAATTGACAAAAGTAGAATTTACTAAATCAATTTCAAAAACCAACTTTTCTTTATTATTCCTCAAAAGGCCCTAAGCCTAGCATTCAGCACTAGTGACAAACTAGTCATTCCAAAAACTGGTCTTGACAGTTGTCCTGAAAGAATGAAGTTACAAACATTTTATATGCCTTTATAAATTCTGTAGTTATGTTTTATTTTGGAATAGTACCTCCAATGTTCACCTTATTTCAAAGAGGTTAACTTATTTGATCAGAAAATAATAAGGATGATCCCAATGATGGAAAGACTCTTTTGAGGATGGGTTGAAGTTTTAATTTACATTCTATTAAGAAAAGGATAAGAACTTTTGTTGCAACTTACAAAAATTAAGGGAATTGAGAAGGTTTTTACCCTTTCTCTCTCTCTCATGTGCATGTGACCCTATAGTACAAGTGGATAAATAATTCAGTGCATTGGTACTTACTGGAAAACAGCATCTCCCTGCTAAGGTTCTCATTCTTTTCATGTTAAGATCTTTTCTGAATAATCTTATCTTGTTGTCCTCACCCCTGAAAGCTTTCATACCTTCAAAAAGCTGAAGAGAATTAAAAAAAAAAGAAAGCTAGCAGCAACTCCCACAACCATTACTGTTCAAGATAACAGCAAGATGGATAAAGTTTTACAAATGTGATATGAAACACGAAAAAATTAAGAAATATGCTACAGTTACATATAATTAGCTGCTTTGTAAACTAAAGTGATCTTTTAAAGTTCTATTCAGTGCTGTGATTAATTTGTAGCACACAGAAACTATGGTTCTACTAATTTCTATCTTTTTTCCCTACAACTAATGTCTGCCCTTTTCATCCATTCTCCATACACAAACACATGCAATATTTTACAATTAAATATTTGCTCTAAATGTTTATTTTCAAATTACTTCTATTACATGAACATACCTCTTGAGCATAGTGCAAGACCTTTGCACCAGGATGTAGAGACAGGTTATGAATGGGACAGATTCGAGGAACTCCCCAACCTTCTGCAGTTGTCCATTCCACCTCTAGCATGTGGTCACTAAAATGCCTTCCAAAGATTAGATTATTACCATCAGGCTTTGTACTTGTTTCTGAAGGTTTGGCCCTAATAATTTCAAGGTCTGCAAACTACAAAATTCATTCATTAAACTAATCATTTAGTGTAATGTATAGAAGGAAGAAAACCTTTTAGAACCAAAGTTTATTCAGCTTAAATTTCAACAAAAGGATTTACTAATTAAAGAAAGAGAGAGAGAGAGACAAAGTACATGTATTAGGCCATTAATTTCTTAGCTTCTTGATATATACAATAATACATGTTGGGACAAGATAGGACCTACTGATCTACCTGTTGTTCCATCCTCTAAACTGACTTAGACAAAAAAACCTTAAAGCCAGCCTTTGACTCTTACTTTGTGAACCTGACAATGACCAAAGAAGGTCAAAATGTTGTTCACTCCTCCATTAGTGCTTTCTCTACCCATACCAGTCGTTTTTAAGAGTATAATTTTCTCTACATATGAGTTTGCTTGTCATCACAGATTACAGTTATGCTTTGTTTACAAGCCTTTTATATGGCATCTTGTCAAATATTTTCAGAAAATCCAGATACAAATCTACACCTTTAACCCCTCCTCTAGTAAAGTCATGTCAACTATCACATAAGATTCTAAGTTGTTAAATAACTTAGAAGTTTCAAGACTTTCCAAAATTTCTCCACAACTGATGTAAGACAAGTAATTACTGGAACAATTGTCAACTCTTTCTTACTGTGAAGATGATCTAGGAAGGTCAAAACACTGTTCTCTCCTTATCAAGGAAACTGTTAATACCTGTACCAGCCGTTCAGAGATACATTTATTTCTAGTGGATTTCTCGTCATCAAGAACTGTCACTTCCCTTGAAAAGGAGTTACATTAGCTAATGTCCCATCCTCTGGTGTCTGCCACACTATTCAAAAAATAGATTGAATATGCGAGCTGCTTAGTACTAACATCCTTCAAGACCCACTGGGGAAAAATTTGGACCAGAAGTCTTATTGTTGAAGACTTCCAATGTTTCTTAACCAGCTCAGAATTAATGAAGTTATCTTCATCTCCATTTATCAACAAGATGTTGAATTCTGCTTGAAACTGTAGCAGAAAACAAGAGTAATATTTAATAACTCAGCCATCTCAATTATATAATAGCCTTCCTTTAGGACCTCAAGGGTCCTACTCTCATTCTAATATTGTTTACCTTTAATGCATTTAAAAGAAAATTTTGTTTAGAAATTTTTGGCCATTCTCTCCTCAATCTTTCTTGATGTCCTAATTTGTTGTTTTCACCAATTTTTTATATTCTATAATACAAGTCTTATCTCACCAGTTAACTTATAAATTAAATTCAAATGTTTTAATCTTACACATTAGCCAACCTGTTTTTAACTAGCAGCAACTCATTTCTTCCCATAAGGAAGAAGTTTATTGTTAATATTTAATTATTTTTACAATGATCATAGTCTCCAAATAACTCAGCTACTTTATTCAAAACAGAATTCTTGACACATCCCTTCAAAACACACTTTAAAATTTGTAACCAAAATATTCCTTATCTTCATAAGCAGCAAAACAAATCTAAAGGGAAATTTTTATTTACACCCAGATGTTCTCCACCTACTCTCAGTGGTTTCTATATCTGAAGTTAAAAATAAATCTAAAGTTGCAACATTTCTAAATGTGTTCTGTTGAGAAGACTGATGACAAACCTTGGGATCCTGAAGAGAGTCATTTGTTTGTTAAAATGAATTATCATGTTTGGGAACAGTCCACCTAAACCTGCCATTGTAGCTCATGCTCAATCATGTTGAAACCACAAATTCCACCCATAAAATTTTCAAAAGGAACTACCTTAACATCACATTTTACAGTATGCTCTTTGAGCAGCAATGAGCTAGTATTCATTTCTGAAATTATAGCACACAATAGCAGTGCTGTTAAAATGTTAAACAGCAGGTGCATAAAATGCCTACACTTATTTAGCAGATACTAATAGAACAATTGTATACAAGTATGTAAAGTGACTTAAGGTTAAGATCAATTTGAGAACAAGTTATAAGTGGGTGAGGAAAAGTGTAGTAAAAACAGGCATGTGTTTACTGCCTTGTTTTAAGTTTACATTGCATGTGTATAAGCACAAATGGTTACTGTCAATAGCCTAGTTAAATAATGTAAAATAATTAATTTAAAACATCTAAATCAAGTAGGTAGAAGAGAAATGCACTTGAAAAGTCCAGTAATATAAACTATCTAATAGGTCAAGTAAATACACATACTGTGAACTCGTTTATTGTGCTTGCATATTTGTGTACAGTACTTCTTGCAAGCTCACTTACAGAGTACAGAGTAACTGATCATATAACCTATCTTTGCTCTTGGAAGAATTCACAAGAAATAAAAAATATGAATAATATGAAGTGACTTCACTGCACATTTGCCAACCTTGAAAGAGTCTAATGGGGAAGAAAAACATCTGCTGTGGAGCTTTAACACTTTGAAATCCTGCAAAAAAGAAGGGAGAAATTATTTTTGACTGCTTATCAACTTCACTTAATATATACTTCTTATATGCAAAAACAGAGATACTATATACAGTGTAGAATTATTTTAAACACTACTTTTTACTCTTATCTAATAGGAATATGAAGTATGATATTCAAATAACTTGTATAACAATCTACAATTTTAATTTCTGATAGCCTGTACCCATTTACAAAAGTTATTTGAAATATGCATAGTACATGTGTGTATGTATGTATATTAACAGTGCAAGTAAAAGACATTAACACAGCAAGAGTAAAAAAATATATCATTGTGAAATAAACTGGTAGTTGGTTTAAAAACTAATCCAAGTACCACATTATGCTTTTAACCACAAGAAAAAGAAATTTCTAAACAATATTGAAGTTATCCAATAAATGATTGGTAGAATGTTAGGAGTTCTTCTACCTCCACTGCCCAAGTCAGTTTATAGCTGACAAATTTAAATATTAAAAAACCTCCATTAATCTATTATTTTTCAATATATCTCAGTAACAGCAATATTTATATTTAACCCACATTTACACACGATGTCAAGTTGAAAATAAAATCTGATCTAAAAATAGTTAAATGCTTGTTGCCAAAATAGCATTATGTTACAGTTTATAGCAGGCATTGACGTCTTACCAATGTTTAAATATTTAAACTTTCATAATTAACTGTTTACAAAAGGGGGTTTTAAGGTGCAAGTGTGTTTATAATTCAGTTCCATTACTTAGAATGGTAATCGTAAATTTAAGTTAATATTCTAAAACGGATATTGAAAATGTATCACCACCATCAAAAAGTGAAATTGGCTAAGTGGTTTATTCCTGAAGATTTATATTGATTTTTCCACAGTTTGTTTGATAAAGTGATTTGTTAGTTGATTTTGAAAATTTTGAACTGTAATAAATTTATTTTTTTCTTAAAATACTATATAAAAGTAGTAGATAGCCATTAACTATTGGTTAGTCAAGAAATTAGGAAATTAATATCGCATTTTTGACGACCTAATAAGCCTAGTGTCGGGAATCATGCAGACTTTTTGAAGGCAGCAGCATAGCATATTTAAAGCATCTTAATTGAAAATGGAGAAACAAAGAACCGATACATTTTTCACTTTTTAAAAGGAGAGCAAGGTAGTAAGGAAATGACTGACTTTAAGATGAAAGCAGTAATAAGCTGGGGTTAGCAGCAGCAGATGAAGAAGACAGCCAAATAAAGAAATCTTAAGATGAAGCTCAGTCACTATTGGTCGTTCAAAACCTGACCTAAGAATAAAGATCAATTTCTACATTTTCAGTAACAAAATTGGGGGAAAGGGCAGCATATTTTTTATAGCAACTGGTATAGTCAGTTTCCATACGTAGAGTCCACAATAAAGTGGATACTGTATTATGTTTGCTACCACCATTTTGCTTCACAAAGTCGTTCCGTAGAACCATGTTTTGTAGTTATTGTTTCCAAAAAGAGTGGAAATATGCTAGGTATAAATTGAAAGTCAAGGTAAATACCAAATAAACTTGTAAAGCTTTGCTTCACTTTGGCACCACTTTAAATGTAGTTCAAAATACGGGTTTGATGCCGCAAAACTGCTGCACAGCAGTCTATATGGGAAAATAAGTACTTTGTTAGACTTACGGATATTAATCTGTCCAGGCAAGGTTTAGCATGGAAATCTGATAGAGCATGAGGCAAATGATTCTTTAAATAAATGCAGTGGTATTGAACTTAAATGAGAATAGGATTTAGTTAACTTCAAAAGCATCAAACGGAAAATGCAAAATATAGAAGCAAAGAAATACACAATTTTACTAAAGCTACTGAAACTCATTTACAGTTACACATTTATTATAGTGCTTGCATACGTTTCCGTTTGATACGTGTGACGTATATTGCTGGACGCGTATCGAAATTTTGCCCGTTCTCCAAGTTTGTAGAAGAGTCAGGAATAAAATCAAGAATCTCACCTAAAAGTATATTAACCGACGCGCAGAGAGAGAGAAAGAGAGAGTGAGAATGGATTAGTGGTCAGGTACAGGTCACTAAACTATGTCTTGTAAGCTATAGTTGTGATAAACGCTTATTAGTAGGAAAACAGACGTTCCACTTGGAACGTTTATAGATTTAACTCTACGATCCGTTCAACTTGGGAGTTAACTTCGGACGTTAGTATTTCTTTCTACAATATTTCTAGATATTTTTCTCTGGGAAATAAACTTGTAAACCGCGATGGGCCACAAAGTATAGCTAGTATTCCCGTCAAGTGAAGTAAGGGTATGTTTACGAACATGAATGGTTTGTGCTTTGTGGACCTGTCGTAGATAAAACAGTTATAGACCAGGTAGAAGACTATGGTGTTTGCGAGATTGTAAAATTCTGTATATAATCGTGTATTAACTATCTGCAACAAGGTAATAAATTGTACTTTGTATATTGAAATGTGTTAAAAAAGAAAAAAAAAATGTATGCATGGATCTTGTTGGCGAATACAAATTTGTTACATTATGAAATTCAATTAACTTCTAATTTAAAATTCCCAGCTATTTGAAATCATACTTCCAAACATACGTGGTGTAATAAATCTGATACAAGTCCGAAATAAATACGTAACACTACGGTATGTGTAACAACTGAGCCCGGCATGGCCAGGTGGTTAGGGTAATTGACTCGTAATCCGAGGGTCGTGGATTCGAATCCCCGCGACAAACATGCTCGTCTTTTCAGCCGTGGGGGATTTATGTGATAGTCAATCCCACTTGGTAAAAGAGTATCCCAAGAGTTGGCGATGATCACTAGTTGCCTTCCCTCGAGTCTTACACTGCAAAATTAGGAACGGCTAGCGCAGATAGCCCTCGTGTAGCTTTGTGCGAAATTTAAAAAACAATCGACTGAAGAAGTTGCCAATAATGTAAGTAAGGCAAAGTTCAAGGTATTAATATACTACTCGGCGATTTATTGTAAAATCTCCAAACTGGATCTTGCTAATGCCATAGTAAACTACGTGAAGCAAGCATTTCGTTAGAAAAATCAAAAATTGAGATGAAATTGTCACAAATTATATTTGTGTAATTTTTGAAATTTTCTCCCAACAGAAAATTTAAATAAATAAATAAAAGAAGAAAGAAAGAAAGTCCCAGAGCAACAGAATGAACCAAGCAGAGAACGAAAGTTAATGACTGAGAAAGCTCCTCTTTTGAAGCAGAAGAACAAAAGATTCTATTTAATGATAGTCTTTGTTGCAACATTATAGTCGAGTCTTAATTTGACTTGTATATTAAAACAACAGGTCAATGATAAACAAAAAATCTTATTTTGTAAATTTTTAGTTTAAAGGGGACCAAGCCAAGCTGGCTAAGTATTTAAACATTAGCCTTGTACAGTACTGTATATTAGGTGCAAGTTACAAAATGTTTTGGAAAAAAAAACACTATTGGAATGACAAACAATAAATTTTATGAAGTACAAAGTCTTAAATTTTAAGACCAAGAAGTCTGTTAAGTGGTTCGTTTAAATGTTGGTTTAGTAATATAGTAAATCGTTTGTCTGTATTAAGTTCTCACCAGTACAATACACAGAATCAGATACAGTAGTTATGCGGCTAACTCTAACTCAATCACTATAGTGATTTGAGAAACTGCTACAAAAACAAACCCAAAATCTTTAACTTAGTTCCACACTTTACTTGATAAGCCCCCTTCTAACAAGTTACGTCTTTAATTTCGTTCCGCTCTGCGATTTTACGAAACCTACATGATCATTTAAGGAAAATCTTTGCAGATGAGAAAACATCTTAAAATCAATACGAATATTCCTAATGTTTACAGTATACAGTGTCAAGGACCAATCAGATATTAGTAATAGGGTTTTAAAACTACTGATGCATGAAACAAAATTTCTATAAAGCGAAGTTCCATTTGTTGGTTTATCTAAAATTAGGCAGAGGTGCACATGGTTAGATTATGTTTTTTACAGTATACAGTGTCAAACATGACCAATCAGATTATTAGTAATCAATTTGATCACATAGTTTGATCAGACACTCATTCCAAATTTGATCACATAGTTTGATCAGACACTTTCCATCAATTTGATCACATAGTTTGATCAGACACATTCCATCAATTTGATCACATAGTTTGATCAGACACTTATTCCATCAATTTGATCACATAGTTTGATCAGACACTCATTCCATCAATTTGATCACATAGTTTGATCAGACACTCATTCCATCAATTTGATCACATAGTTTGATCAGACACTATTCCATCAATTTGATCACATAGTTTGATCAGACACTCATTCCATCAATTTGATCACATAGTTTGATCAGACACTCATTCCATCAATTTGATCACATAGTTTGATCAGACACTCATTCCATCAATTTGATCACATAGTTTGATCAGACACTTATTCCATCAATTTGATCACATAGTTTGATCAGACACTCATTCCATCAATTTGATCACATAGTTTGATCAGACACTCATTCCATCAATTTGATCACATAGTTTGATCAGACACACATTCCATCAATTTGATCACATAGTTTGATCAGACACTCATTCCATCAATTTGATCACATAGTTTGATCAGACACTCATTCCATCAATTTGATCACATAGTTTGATCAGACACTCATTCCATCAATTTGATCACATAGTTTGATCAGACACTCATTCCATCAATTTGATCACATAGTTTGATCAGACACTCATTCCATCAATTTGATCACATAGTTTGATCAGACACACATTCCATCAATTTGATCACATAGTTTGATCAGACACTCATTCCATCAATTTGATCACATAGTTTGATCAGACACTCATTCCATCAATTTGATCACATAGTTTGATCAGACACTCATTCCATCAATTTGATCACATAGTTTGATCAGACACTCATTCCATCAATTTGATCACATAGTTTGATCAGACACTCATTCCATCAATTTGATCACATAGTTTGATCAGACACTCATTCCATCAATTTGATCACATAGTTTGATCAGACACTCATTCCATCAATTTGATCACATAGTTTGATCAGACACTCATTCCATCAATTTGATCACATAGTTTGATCAGACACTCATTCCATCAATTCGATCACATAGTTTGATCAGACACTCATTCCATCAATTTGATCACATAGTTTGATCAGACACTCATTCCATCAATTTGATCACATAGTTTGATCAGACACTCATTCCATCAATTTGATCACATAGTTTGATCAGACACTCATTCCATCAATTTGATCACATAGTTTGATCAGACACTCATTCCATCAATTTGATCACATAGTTTGACACTCATTCCATCACTCATTTTGATCAACACTCATTTTTGATCACATAGTTTGATCAGACACTCATTCCATCAATTTGATCACATAGTTTGATCAGACACTCATTCCATCAATTTGATCACATAGTTTGATCAGACACTCATTCCATCAATTTGATCACATAGTTTGATCAGACACTCATTCCATCAATTTGATCACATAGTTTGATCAGACACATTCCATCAATTTGATCACATAGTTTGATCAGACACTCATTCCATCAATTTGATCACATAGTTTGATCAGACACTCATTCCATCAATTTGATCACATAGTTTGATCAGACACACATTCCATCAATTTGATCACATAGTTTGATCAGACACTCATTCCATCAATTTGATCACATAGTTTGATCAGACACTCATTCCATCAATTTGATCACATAGTTTGATCAGACACTCATTCCATCAATTTGATCACATAGTTTGATCAGACACTCATTCCATCAATTTGATCACATAGTTTGATCAGACACTCATTCCATCAATTTGATCACATAGTTTGATCAGACACATTCATTCCATCAATTTGATCACATAGTTTGATCAGACACTCATTCCATCAATTTGATCACATAGTTTGATCAGACACTCATTCCATCAATTTGATCACATAGTTTGATCAGACACTCATTCCATCAATTTGATCACATAGTTTGATCAGACACTCATTCCATCAATTTGATCACATAGTTTGATCAGACACTCATTCCATCAATTTGATCACATAGTTTGATCACACACATTTCCATCAATTTGATCACATAGTTTGATCAGACACACATTCCATCAATTTGATCACATAGTTTGATCAGACACTCATTCCATCAATTTGATCACATAGTTTGATCAGACACTCATTCCATCAATTTGATCACATAGTTTGATCAGACACTCATTCCATCAATTTGATCACATAGTTTGATCAGACACTCATTCCATCAATTTGATCACATAGTTTGATCAGACACTCATTCCATCAATTTGATCACATAGTTTGATCAGACACTCATTCCATCAATTTGATCACATAGTTTGATCAGACACTCATTCCATCAATTTGATCACATAGTTTGATCAGACACTCATTCCATCAATTTGATCACATAGTTTGATCAGACACTCATTCCATTCCATCAATTTTGATCACATAGTTTGATCAGACACACTCATTCCATCAATTTGATCACATAGTTTGATCAGACACTCATTCCATCAATTTGATCACATAGTTTGATCAGACACTCATTCCATCAATTTGATCACATAGTTTGATCAGACACTCATTCCATCAATTTGATCACATAGTTTGATCAGACACTCATTCCATCAATTTGATCACATAGTTTGATCAGACACTCATTCCATCAATTTGATCACATAGTTTGATCAGACACTCATTCCATCAATTTGATCACATAGTTTGATCAGACACTCATTCCATCAATTTGATCACATAGTTTGATCAGACACTCATTCCATCAATTTGATCACATAGTTTGATCAGACACTCATTCCATCAATTTGATCACATAGTTTGATCAGACACTCATTCCATCAATTTGATCACATAGTTTGATCAGACACTCATTCCATCAATTTGATCACATAGTTTGATCAGACACTCATTCCATCAATTTGATCACATAGTTTGATCAGACACTCATTCCATCAATTTGATCACATAGTTTGATCAGACACACATTCCATCAATTTGATCACATAGTTTGATCAGACACTCATTCCATCAATTTGATCACATAGTTTGATCAGACACTCATTCCATCAATTTGATCACATAGTTTGATCAGACACTCATTCCATCAATTTGATCACATAGTTTGATCAGACACTCATTCCATCAATTTGATCACATAGTTTGATCAGACACTCATTCCATCAATTTGATCACATAGTTTGATCAGACACTCATTCCATCAATTTGATCACATAGTTTGATCAGACACTCATTCCATCAATTTGATCACATAGTTTGATCAGACACTCATTCCATCAATTTGATCACATAGTTTGATCAGACACTCATTCCATCAATTTGTTTGATCACACTCATTCCATCAATTTGATTGATCACTCATTCCATCAATTTGATCACATAGTTTGATCAGACACTCATTCCATCAATTTGATCACATAGTTTGATCAGACACTCATTCCATCAATTTGATCACATAGTTTGATCAGACACTCATTCCATCAATTTGATCACATAGTTTGATCAGACACTCATTCCATCAATTTGATCACATAGTTTGATCAGACACTCATTCCATCAATTTGATCACATAGTTTGATCAGACACTCATTCCATCAATTTGATCACATAGTTTGATCAGACACTCATTCCATCAATTTGATCACATAGTTTGATCAGACACTCATTCCATCAATTTGATCACATAGTTTGATCAGACACTCATTCCATCAATTTGATCACATAGTTTGATCAGACACTCATTCCATCAATTTGATCACATAGTTTGATCAGACACTCATTCCATCAATTTGATCACATAGTTTGATCAGACACTCATTCCATCAATTTGATCACATAGTTTGATCAGACACATCAATCCATTCATCATTTGATCACATAGTTTGATCAGACACTCATTCCATCAATTTGATCACATAGTTTGATCAGACACTCATTCCATCAATTTGATCACATAGTTTGATCAGACACTCATTCCATCAATTTGATCACATAGTTTGATCAGACACTCATTCCATCAATTTGATCACATAGTTTGATCAGACACTCATTCCATCAATTTGATCACATAGTTTGATCAGACACTCATTCCATCAATTTGATCACATAGTTTGATCAGACACTCATTCCATCAATTTGATCACATAGTTTGATCAGACACTCATTCCATCAATTTGATCACATAGTTTGATCAGACACTCATTCCATCAATTTGATCACATAGTTTGATCAGACACTCATTCCATCAATTTGATCACATAGTTTGATCAGACACTCATTCCATCAATTTGATCACATAGTTTGATCAGACACTCATTCCATCAATTTGATCACATAGTTTGATCAGACACTCATTCCATCAATTTGATCACATAGTTTGATCAGACACACATTACCTCAATTTGATCAGACACACATTACCTCAATTTGATCACATAGTTTGATCAGACACTCATTCCATCAATTTGATCACATAGTTTGATCAGACACTCATTCCATCAATTTGATCACATAGTTTGATCAGACACTCATTCCATCAATTTGATCACATAGTTTGATCAGACACATCATTCCATCAATTTGATCACATAGTTTGATCAGACACTCATTCCATCAATTTGATCACATAGTTTGATCAGACACTCATTCCATCAATTTGATCACATAGTTTGATCAGACACTCATTCCATCAATTTGATCACATAGTTTGATCAGACACTCATTCCATCAATTTGATCACATAGTTTGATCAGACACTCATTCCATCAATTTGATCACATAGTTTGATCAGACACTCATTCCATCAATTTGATCACATAGTTTGATCAGACACTCATTCCATCAATTTGATCACATAGTTTGATCAGACACTCATTCCATCAATTTGATCACATAGTTTGATCAGACACTCATTCCATCAATTTGATCACATAGTTTGATCAGACACTCATTCCATCAATTTGATCACATAGTTTGATCAGACACTCATTCCATCAATTTGATCACATAGTTTGATCAGACACTCATTCCATCAATTTGATCACATAGTTTGATCAGACACTCATTCCATCAATTTGATCACATAGTTTGATCAGACACTCATTCCATCAATTTGATCACATAGTTTGATCAGACACTCATTTCATCAATTTGATCACATAGTTTGATCAGACACATCATTCCATCAATTTGATCACATAGTTTGATCAGACACTCATTCCATCAATTTGATCACATAGTTTGATCAGACACTCATTCCATCAATTTGATCACATAGTTTGATCAGACACTCATTCCATCAATTTGATCACATAGTTTGATCAGACACTCATTCCATCAATTTGATCACATAGTTTGATCAGACACTCATTCCATCAATTTGATCACATAGTTTGATCAGACACTCATTCCATCAATTTGATCACATAGTTTGATCAGACACTCATTCCATCAATTTGATCACATAGTTTGATCAGACACTCATTCCATCAATTTGATCACATAGTTTGATCAGACACTCATTCCATCAATTTGATCACATAGTTTGATCAGACACTCATTCCATCAATTTGATCACATAGTTTGATCAGACACTCATTCCATCAATTTGATCACATAGTTTGATCAGACACTCATTCCATCAATTTGATCACATAGTTTGATCAGACACTCATTCCATCAATTTGATCACATAGTTTGATCAGACACTCATTCCATCAATTTGATCACATAGTTTGATCAGACACTCATTCCATCAATTTGATCACATAGTTTGATCAGACACTCATTCCATCAATTTGATCACATAGTTTGATCAGACACTCATTCCATCAATTTGATCACATAGTTTGATCACACACTCATCAATTTGATCACATCAATTTTGATCACATAGTTTGATCAGACACTCATTCCATCAATTTGATCACATAGTTTGATCAGACACTCATTCCATCAATTTGATCACATAGTTTGATCAGACACTCATTCCATCAATTTGATCACATAGTTTGATCAGACACTCATTCCATCAATTTGATCACATAGTTTGATCAGACACTCATTCCATCAATTTGATCACATAGTTTGATCAGACACTCATTCCATCAATTTGATCACATAGTTTGATCAGACACTCATTCCATCAATTTGATCACATAGTTTGATCAGACACTCATTCCATCAATTTGATCACATAGTTTGATCAGACACTCATTCCATCAATTTGATCACATAGTTTGATCAGACACTCATTCCATCAATTTGATCACATAGTTTGATCAGACACTCATTCCATCAATTTGATCACATAGTTTGATCAGACACTCATTCCATCAATTTGATCACATAGTTTGATCAGACACTCATTCCATCAATTTGATCACATAGTTTGATCAGACACTCATTCCATCAATTTGATCACATAGTTTGATCAGACACTCATTCCATCAATTTGATCACATAGTTTGATCAGACACTCATTCCATCAATTTGATCACATAGTTTGATCAGACACTCATTCCATCAATTTGATCACATAGTTTGATCAGACACTCATTCCATCAATTTGATCACATAGTTTGATCAGACACTCATTCCATCAATTTGATCACATAGTTTGATCAGACACTCATTCCATCAATTTGATCACATAGTTTGATCAGACACTCATTCCATCAATTTGATCACATAGTTTGATCAGACACTCATTCCATCAATTTGATCACATAGTTTGATCAGACACTCATTCCATCAATTTGATCACATAGTTTGATCAGACACTCATTCCAT
Source organism: Tachypleus tridentatus (assembly GCF_004210375.1). Classification (NCBI taxonomy): domain Eukaryota; kingdom Metazoa; phylum Arthropoda; class Merostomata; order Xiphosura; family Limulidae; genus Tachypleus; species Tachypleus tridentatus. The sequence goes on from NW_027467782.1 coordinate 35,904,403, forward strand.
CAATTTGATCACATAGTTTGATCAGACACTCATTCCATCAATTTGATCACATAGTTTGATCAGACACTCATTCCATCAATTTGATCACATAGTTTGATCAGACACTCATTCCATCAATTTGATCACATAGTTTGATCAGACACTCATTCCATCAATTTGATCACATAGTTTGATCAGACACTCATTCCATCAATTTGATCACATAGTTTGATCAGACACTCATTCCATCAATTTGATCACATAGTTTGATCAGACACTCATTCCATTCCATCAATTTGATCACATAGTTTGATCAGACACTCATTCCATCAATTTGATCACATAGTTTGATCAGACACTCATTCCATCAATTTGATCACATAGTTTGATCAGACACTCATTCCATCAATTTGATCACATAGTTTGATCAGACACTCATTCCATCAATTTGATCACATAGTTTGATCAGACACTCATTCCATCAATTTGATCACATAGTTTGATCAGACACTCATTCCATCAATTTGATCACATAGTTTGATCAGACACTCATTCCATCAATTTGATCACATAGTTTGATCAGACACTCATTCCATCAATTTGATCACATAGTTTGATCAGACACTCATTCCATCAATTTGATCACATAGTTTGATCAGACACACACATTCCATCAATTTGATCACATAGTTTGATCAGACACTCATTCCATCAATTTGATCACATAGTTTGATCAGACACTCATTCCATCAATTTGATCACATAGTTTGATCAGACACTCATTCCATCAATTTGATCACATAGTTTGATCAGACACTCATTCCATCAATTTGATCACATAGTTTGATCAGACACTCATTCCATCAATTTGATCACATAGTTTGATCAGACACTCATTCCATCAATTTGATCACATAGTTTGATCAGACACTCATTCCATCAATTTGATCACATAGTTTGATCAGACACTCATTCCATCAATTTGATCACATAGTTTGATCAGACACTCATTCCATCAATTTGATCACATAGTTTGATCAGACACTCATTCCATCAATTTGATCACATAGTTTGATCAGACACTCATTCCATCAATTTGATCACATAGTTTGATCAGACACTCATTCCATCAATTTGATCACATAGTTTGATCAGACACTCATTCCATCAATTTGATCACATAGTTTGATCAGACACTCATTCCATCAATTTGATCACATAGTTTGATCAGACACTCATTCCATCAATTTGATCACATAGTTTGATCAGACACTCATTCCATCAATTTGATCACATAGTTTGATCAGACACTCATTCCATCAATTTGATCACATAGTTTGATCAGACACATTCCATTTTGATCAATTTGATCACATATCAATTTGATCACATAGACACACTCATTCCATCAATTTGATCACATAGTTTGATCAGACACTCATTCCATCAATTTGATCACATAGTTTGATCAGACACTCATTCCATCAATTTGATCACATAGTTTGATCAGACACTCATTCCATCAATTTGATCACATAGTTTGATCAGACACTCATTCCATCAATTTGATCACATAGTTTGATCAGACACTCATTCCATCAATTTGATCACATAGTTTGATCAGACACTCATTCCATCAATTTGATCACATAGTTTGATCAGACACTCATTCCATCAATTTGATCACATAGTTTGATCAGACACTCATTCCATCAATTTGATCACATAGTTTGATCAGACACTCATTCCATCAATTTGATCACATAGTTTGATCAGACACTCATTCCATCAATTTGATCACATAGTTTGATCAGACACTCATTCCATCAATTTGATCACATAGTTTGATCAGACACTCATTCCATCAATTTGATCACATAGTTTGATCAGACACTCATTCCATCAATTTGATCACATAGTTTGATCAGACACTCATTCCATCAATTTGATCACATAGTTTGATCAGACACTCATTCCATCAATTTGATCACATAGTTTGATCAGACACTCATTCCATCAATTTGATCACATAGTTTGATCAGACACTCATTCCATCAATTTGATCACATAGTTTGATCAGACACTCATTCCATCAATTTGATCACATAGTTTGATCAGACACTCATTCCATCAATTTGATCACATAGTTTGATCAGACACTCATTCCATCAATTTGATCACATAGTTTGATCAGACACTCATTCCATCAATTTGATCACATAGTTTGATCAGACACTCATTCCATCAATTTGATCACATAGTTTGATCAGACACTCATTCCATCAATTTGATCACATAGTTTGATCAGACACTCATTCCATCAATTTGATCACATAGTTTGATCAGACACTCATTCCATCAATTTGATCACATAGTTTGATCAGACACTCATTCCATCAATTTGATCACATAGTTTGATCAGACACTCATTCCATCAATTTGATCACATAGTTTGATCAGACACTCATTCCATCAATTTGATCACATAGTTTGATCAGACACTCATTCCATCAATTTGATCACATAGTTTGATCAGACACTCATTCCATCAATTTGATCACATAGTTTGATCAGACACTCATTCCATCAATTTGATCACATAGTTTGATCAGACACTCATTCCATCAATTTGATCACATAGTTTGATCAGACACTCATTCCATCAATTTGATCACATAGTTTGATCAGACACTCATTCCATCAATTTGATCACATAGTTTGATCAGACACTCATTCCATCAATTTGATCACATAGTTTGATCAGACACTCATTCCATCAATTTGATCACATAGTTTGATCAGACACTCATTCCATCAATTTGATCACATAGTTTGATCAGACACTCATTCCATCAATTTGATCACATAGTTTGATCAGACACTCATTCCATCAATTTGATCACATAGTTTGATCAGACACTCATTCCATCAATTTGATCACATAGTTTGATCAGACACTCATTCCATCAATTTGATCACATAGTTTGATCAGACACTCATTCCATCAATTTGATCACATAGTTTGATCAGACACTCATTCCATCAATTTGATCACATAGTTTGATCAGACACTCATTCCATCAATTTGATCACATAGTTTGATCAGACACTCATTCCATCAATTTGATCACATAGTTTGATCAGACACTCATTCCATCAATTTGATCACATAGTTTGATCAGACACTCATTCCATCAATTTGATCATCACATAGTTTGATCAGACACTCATTCCATCAATTTGATCACATAGTTTGATCAGACACTCATTCCATCAATTTGATCACATAGTTTGATCAGACACTCATTCCATCAATTTGATCACATAGTTTGATCAGACACTCATTCCATCAATTTGATCACATAGTTTGATCAGACACTCATTCCATCAATTTGATCACATAGTTTGATCAGACACTCATTCCATCAATTTGATCACATAGTTTGATCAGACACTCATTCCATCAATTTGATCACATAGTTTGATCAGACACTCATTCCATCAATTTGATCACATAGTTTGATCAGACACTCATTCCATCAATTTGATCACATAGTTTGATCAGACACTCATTCCATCAATTTGATCACATAGTTTGATCAGACACTCATTCCATCAATTTGATCACATAGTTTGATCAGACACTCATTCCATCAATTTGATCACATAGTTTGATCAGACACTCATTCCATCAATTTGATCACATAGTTTGATCAGACACTCATTCCATCAATTTGATCACATAGTTTGATCAGACACTCATTCCATCAATTTGATCACATAGTTTGATCAGACACTCATTCCATCAATTTGATCACATAGTTTGATCAGACACTCATTCCATCAATTTGATCACATAGTTTGATCAGACACTCATTCCATCAATTTGATCACATAGTTTGATCAGACACTCATTCCATCAATTTGATCACATAGTTTGATCAGACACTCATTCCATCAATTTGATCACATAGTTTGATCAGACACTCATTCCATCAATTTGATCACATAGTTTGATCAGACACTCATTCCATCAATTTGATCACATAGTTTGATCAGACACTCATTCCATCAATTTGATCACATAGTTTGATCAGACACTCATTCCATCAATTTGATCACATAGTTTGATCAGACACTCATTCCATCAATTTGATCACATAGTTTGATCAGACACTCATTCCATCAATTTGATCACATAGTTTGATCAGACACTCATTCCATCAATTTGATCACATAGTTTGATCAGACACTCATTCCATCAATTTGATCACATAGTTTGATCAGACACTCATTCCATCAATTTGATCACATAGTTTGATCAGACACTCATTCCATCAATTTGATCACATAGTTTGATCAGACACTCATTCCATCAATTTGATCACATAGTTTGATCAGACACTCATTCCATCAATTTGATCACATAGTTTGATCAGACACTCATTCCATCAATTTGATCACATAGTTTGATCAGACACTCATTCCATCAATTTGATCACATAGTTTGATCAGACACTCATTCCATCAATTTGATCACATAGTTTGATCAGACACTCATTCCATCAATTTGATCACATAGTTTGATCAGACACTCATTCCATCAATTTGATCACATAGTTTGATCAGACACTCATTCCATCAATTTGATCACATAGTTTGATCAGACACTCATTCCATCAATTTGATCACATAGTTTGATCAGACACTCATTCCATCAATTTGATCACATAGTTTGATCAGACACTCATTCCATCAATTTGATCACATAGTTTGATCAGACACTCATTCCATCAATTTGATCACATAGTTTGATCAGACACTCATTCCATCAATTTGATCACATAGTTTGATCAGACACTCATTCCATCAATTTGATCACATAGTTTGATCAGACACACATTCCATCAATTTGATCACATAGTTTGATCAGACACTCATTCCATCAATTTGATCACATAGTTTGATCAGACACTCATTCCATCAATTTGATCACATAGTTTGATCAGACACTCATTCCATCAATTTGATCACATAGTTTGATCAGACATTCCATCAATTTGATCACATCCATCAATTTGATCACATAGTTTGATCAGACACTCATTCCATCAATTTGATCACATAGTTTGATCAGACACTCATTCCATCAATTTGATCACATAGTTTGATCAGACACTCATTCCATCAATTTGATCACATAGTTTGATCAGACACTCATTCCATCAATTTGATCACATAGTTTGATCAGACACTCATTCCATCAATTTGATCACATAGTTTGATCAGACACTCATTCCATCAATTTGATCACATAGTTTGATCAGACACTCATTCCATCAATTTGATCACATAGTTTGATCAGACACTCATTCCATCAATTTGATCACATAGTTTGATCAGACACTCATTCCATCAATTTGATCACATAGTTTGATCAGACACTCATTCCATCAATTTGATCACATAGTTTGATCAGACACTCATTTCATCAATTTGATCACATAGTTTGATCAGACACTCATTCCATCAATTTGATCACATAGTTTGATCAGACACTCATTCCATCAATTTGATCACATAGTTTGATCAGACACTCATTCCATCAATTTGATCACATAGTTTGATCAGACACTCATTCCATCAATTTGATCACATAGTTTGATCAGACACTCATTCCATCAATTTGATCACATATTCCATTTTGATCACACACAGATTCCATCAATTTGATCACATAGTTTGATCAGACACTCATTCCATCAATTTGATCACATAGTTTGATCAGACACTCATTCCATCAATTTGATCACATAGTTTGATCAGACACTCATTCCATCAATTTGATCACATAGTTTGATCAGACACTCATTCCATCAATTTGATCACATAGTTTGATCAGACACTCATTCCATCAATTTGATCACATAGTTTGATCAGACACTCATTCCATCAATTTGATCACATAGTTTGATCAGACACTCATTCCTCAATCAATTTGATCACATAGTTTGATCAGACACTCATTCCATCAATTTGATCACATAGTTTGATCAGACACTCATTCCATCAATTTGATCACATAGTTTGATCAGACACTCATTCCATCAATTTGATCACATAGTTTGATCAGACACTCATTCCATCAATTTGATCACATAGTTTGATCAGACACTCATTCCATCAATTTGATCACATAGTTTGATCAGACACTCATTCCATCAATTTGATCACATAGTTTGATCAGACACTCATTCCATCAATTTGATCACATAGTTTGATCAGACACTCATTCCATCAATTTGATCACATAGTTTGATCAGACACAATTTGATCATTCCATCAATTTGATCACATAGTTTGATCAGACACTCATTCCATCAATTTGATCACATAGTTTGATCAGACACTCATTCCATCAATTTGATCACATAGTTTGATCAGACACTCATTCCATCAATTTGATCACATAGTTTGATCAGACACTCATTCCATCAATTTGATCACATAGTTTGATCAGACACTCATTCCATCAATTTGATCACATAGTTTGATCAGACACTCATTCCATCAATTTGATCACATAGTTTGATCAGACACTCATTCCATCAATTTGATCACATAGTTTGATCAGACACTCATTCCATCAATTTGATCACATAGTTTGATCAGACACTCATTCCATCAATTTGATCACATAGTTTGATCAGACACTCATTCCATCAATTTGATCACATAGTTTGATCAGACACTCATTCCATCAATTTGATCACATAGTTTGATCAGACACTCATTCCATCAATTTGATCCATCAATTTGATCACATAGTTTGATCAGACACACATTCCATCAATTTGATCACATAGTTTGATCAGACACTCATTCCATCAATTTGATCACATAGTTTGATCAGACACTCATTCCATCAATTTGATCACATAGTTTGATCAGACACTCATTCCATCAATTTGATCACATAGTTTGATCAGACACTCATTCCATCAATTTGATCACATAGTTTGATCAGACACTCATTCCATCAATTTGATCACATAGTTTGATCAGACACTCATTCCATCAATTTGATCACATAGTTTGATCAGACACTCATTCCATCAATTTGATCACATAGTTTGATCAGACACTCATTCCATCAATTTGATCACATAGTTTGATCAGACACTCATTCCATCAATTTGATCACATAGTTTGATCAGACACTCATTCCATCAATTTGATCACATAGTTTGATCAGACACTCATTCCATCAATTTGATCACATAGTTTGATCAGACACTCATTTCCATCAATTTGATCACATAGTTTGATCAGACACTCATTCCATCAATTTGATCACATAGTTTGATCAGACACTCATTCCATCAATTTGATCACATAGTTTGATCAGACACTCATTCCATCAATTTGATCACATTTTTGATCAGACACTGATCAGACATTTCCATCAATTTGATCACATAGTTTGATCAGACACTCATTCCATCAATTTGATCACATAGTTTGATCAGACACTCATTCCATCAATTTGATCACATAGTTTGATCAGACACTCATTCCATCAATTTGATCACATAGTTTGATCAGACACTCATTCCATCAATTTGATCACATAGTTTGATCAGACACTCATTCCATCAATTTGATCACATAGTTTGATCAGACACTCATTCCATCAATTTGATCACATAGTTTGATCAGACACTCATTCCATCAATTTGATCACATAGTTTGATCAGACACTCATTCCATCAATTTGATCACATAGTTTGATCAGACACTCATTCCATCAATTTGATCACATAGTTTGATCAGACACTCATTCCATCAATTTGATCACATAGTTTGATCAGACACTCATTCCATCAATCAATTTGATCACATAGTTTGATCAGACACTCATTCCATCAATTTGATCACATAGTTTGATCAGACACTCATTCCATCAATTTGATCACATAGTTTGATCAGACACTCATTCCATCAATTTGATCACATAGTTTGATCAGACACTCCATCATTCCATCAATTTGATCACATAGTTTGATCAGACACTCATTCCATCAATTTGATCACATAGTTTGATCAGACACTCATTCCATCAATTTGATCACATAGTTTGATCAGACACTCATTTCCATCAATTTGATCACATAGTTTGATCAGACACTCATTCCATCAATTTGATCACATAGTTTGATCAGACACTCATTCCATCAATTTGATCACATAGTTTGATCAGACACTCATTCCATCAATTTGATCACATAGTTTGATCAGACACTCATTCCATCAATTTGATCACATAGTTTGATCAGACACTCATTCCATCAATTTGATCACATAGTTTGATCAGACACTCATTCCATCAATTTGATCACATAGTTTGATCAGACACTCATTCCATCAATTTGATCACATAGTTTGATCAGACACTCATTCCATCAATTTGATCACATAGTTTGATCAGACACACATTCCATCAATTTGATCACATAGTTTGATCAGACACTCATTCCATCAATTTGATCACATAGTTTGATCAGACACTCATTCCATCAATTTGATCACATAGTTTGATCAGACACTCATTCCATCAATTTGATCATAGTTTGATCAGACACTTTGATCACATGATCACATAGTTTGATCAGACACATTTCCATCAATTTGATCACATAGTTTGATCAGACACTCATTCCATCAATTTGATCACATAGTTTGATCAGACACTCATTCCATCAATTTGATCACATAGTTTGATCAGACACTCATTCCATCAATTTGATCACATAGTTTGATCAGACACTCATTCCATCAATTTGATCACATAGTTTGATCAGACACACATTCCATCAATTTGATCACATAGTTTGATCAGACACTCATTCCATCAATTTGATCACATAGTTTGATCAGACACTCATTCCATCAATTTGATCACATAGTTTGATCAGACACTCATTCCATCAATTTGATCACATAGTTTGATCAGACACTCATTCCATCAATTTGATCACATAGTTTGATCAGACACATTCCATCAATTTGATCACATAGTTTGATCAGACACTCATTCCATCAATTTGATCACATAGTTTGATCACACACATTTTTCAATTTGATCACATTTTTGATCATCACATAATTTGATCAGACACACTCATTCCATCAATTTGATCACATAGTTTGATCAGACACTCATTCCATCAATTTGATCACATAGTTTGATCAGACACTCATTCCATCAATTTGATCACATAGTTTGATCAGACACACTCACATTCCATCAATTTGATCACATAGTTTGATCAGACACTCATTCCATCAATTTGATCACATAGTTTGATCAGACACTCATTCACATAGTTTGATCATTCCATCAATTTGATCACATAGTTTGATCAGACACTCATTCCATCAATTTGATCACATAGTTTGATCACACACACATTCCATCAATTTGATCACATAGTTTGATCAGACACACATACCATCAATTTGATCACATAGTTTGATCAGACACACACATTCCATCAATTTGATCACATAGTTTGATCAGACACTCATTCCATCAATCAATTTGATCACATAATTTGTTTTGATCAGACACTCATTTATCAATTTGATCACATAGTTTGATCAGACACTCATTCCATCAATTTGATCACATAGTTTGATCAGACACTCATTCCATCAATTTGATCACATAGTTTGATCAGACACTCATTCCATCAATTTGATCACATAGTTTGATCAGACACTCATTCCATCAATTTGATCACATAGTTTGATCAGACACTCATTCCATCAATTTGATCACATAGTTTGATCAGACACTCATTCCATCAATTCGATCACATAGTTTGATCAGACACTCATTCCATCAATTCGATCATATAGTTTGATCACACACTCATTTTACCAATTTGATCACATTGTTTGATCAGACACGTATTCCATCAATTCGATCACTTAGTTTGATCACACACTCATTCCATTAATTTGATCACATGGTTTGATCACACACAGATACCATCAATTTTGTCAGACAGTTTGATCACACACACATTCCATCAATTTTATCACATAGTTTAATCAGAAACTCATTTCATCAAATCGATCACATAGTTTCATCAGACACTCATTTCATCAATTTGATCACATAGTTTGATCAGACACTTACTCCATCAATTTGATCACATAGTTTGATCAGACACTCACTCCATCAATTTGATCACATACTTTGATCAGACATTCATTTTATCAATTTGATCACATTGTTTGATCAGTAATACATTCCATCAATTTGATAACATAGTTTGATCAGACATTTTTTTATCAATTTGATCACATTCTTTGACCAGACACTCATTCCATCAATTTGATCACATAGTTTGATCAGCCACACACACCATCAATTTGATCACATATTTTCATCAGACACTCATTTTAACAATTTGATCACATTGTTTTATCAAACACGTATTCCATCAACACGATCACTTAGTTTGATCAGACACTCATTCCATTAATTTGATCTCATAATTTGATCAGACACTCATTCCATCAATTTGGTCACATGGTTTGATCACACACACATTCCATCAATTTGATCACATAGTTTGATCACACACTCAGTCAATCAATTTGATCACATAGTTTGATCACACACTCATTCCATCAATTTTATCACATAGTTTGATCAGACGCTCATTCCATCGATTTCATCACATAGTTTCATCAGACACTCATTTCATCAATTTGATCGCATCGTTTGATCTGACACTCATTCCATCAATTCGATCACACAGTTTGATCAGGCACTCATTTTACCAATTTGATCACAGTGTTTGATCAGACACGTATTCCATCAATTCGATCACATAGTTTGATCAGACACTCATTCCATTAATTTGATCACATGGTTTCATGATACACACATTCCATGAATTTGATCAGATAGTTTTATCACACACACATTCCATCAATTTGATCACACAGTTTGATCAGACACTCACTCCATCAATTCGATCACATAGTTTGATCAATCATTCATTTCATCATTTCGATCACATAGATTGATCAGGCACTCATTTTACCAATTTGATCACAGTGTTTGATCAGACACGTATTCCATCAATTCGATCACATAGTTTGATCAGACACTCATTCCATTAATTTGATCACATCGTTTCATGATACATAGTTTGATCACACACTTTCCATCAATTTGATCAGATCAGTTTCAATTTCACACACACATCAATTTGATCCATGAATTTGATCACATCACATAGTTTGATCAGACACTCATTCCATCAATTTGATCACATAGTTTGATCAGACACTCATCATTCAATTCACATAGTTTGATCAGACACGATCACATAGATTGATCAGACACTGATTCCATCAATTCGATCACATAGTTTCATCAGACACTCATTCCATCAATTTGATCACATAGTTTGATCACACACATATTTTATGAATTTGATCACATAGTTTGATAAGACACACACACACCATCAATTTGATCACATACTTTGATCAGACACTAATTCCATCAATTTGATCACATAATTTGATCAGACACTCATACCATTAATTTGATAACATAGTTTGATCAGACACTCATTTCATCAAATCGATCACACATTTTGATCAGACACTAATTCAATCAATTCGATCACATAGTTTGATGAGATATACATTCCATCAGTTTGATCATATAATTTTTTCAGACACTCATTCCATCAACTCGATCACATAGTTTGATGAAACACTCATTTCTTTCAATTTGATCACATGGTTTGTTTAGACATACATTTCATCAACTCTATCACATAATTTGATCAGACACTCATTCCATTAATTTGATCACACAGTTTGATCAGACACTCATTCCATCAATTTGATCACATGGTTTGATGACACACACATTATATGAATTTGATCAGATAGTTTTATCACACACACATTCCATCAATTTGTTCAGATAGTTTTATCACACACACGATTTATCAATTTGATCACATACTTTGATCAGACACACACACCATCAATTTGATCACATACTTTGATCAGACACTCATTTTATCAATTTTATCACATTGTTTGATCAGACACACATTCCATCAATTTGAAAACATAGCTTGATCAGACACTTATTTTATCAATTTGATCACATTGTTTGACCAGACACTCATTCCATCAATTTGATCACATAGTTTTATAAGACACACATTCCATCAACTCGATCACATTGTTTTATCAGTCTCGCATTCCATCAATTTGATCACCCAGTTTGATCACACACACATTCCATCAATTTCATCATATAGTTTGATCACACACACATTCCATCAATTTCATCACATAGTTTGATCACACACATATTTTATGAATTTGATCAGATAGTTTTATCACACACACATTCCATCAATTTGATCACATACTTTGATCAGACACACTCACTATCAATTTGATCACATACTTTGATCAGCCACACACACCATCAATTTGATCACATATTTTCATCAGACACTCATTTTACCAATTTGATCACATTGTTTGATCAGACACGTATTCCATCAATTCGATCACATAGTTTGATCAGACACTCATTCCATTAATTTGATCACATAGATTGATCAGACACTTATTCCATCAATTTGATCACATGGTTTGATCCTACACACCTTTCATCAATTTTGTCAGATAGTTTGATCACACACATATTCCATCAATTTAATCACATTATTTGATCAGACATTCGTTTCATCAATTCGATCACTTAGTTTGATCTGACACTCATTCCATCAATTTGATCACATAGCTTGATGAGACACTCTTTCCATCAATTTGATCACATAGTTTGATCAGACACTCATTCCTTCAATTTGATCACATAGTTTGATTTTTCCATCAATTTCATCATAGTTATTGCCATAATCATAAAATATAACTTTGTTGCAGTCAACTATATAAGATTTAAATGACACATTTAGGTTAGCCATTTACAATAATAGAAACAAGTATTGAACTTAGTAAATAAATCGAAAGTTTTTTTCATTATTAAGAAATTATTATTGTGCTGTAAAAGTTGTGGACGGAATAATTCTTAAGAAAATTATATTATATGTAAATCAACCTTGAAATAAACTGTTAAAGTTAAGAAAGTTTCAAAACTTCTTTTTAATATAGTAGTTTTATTTGAATAATCAATTTCTTAGTAAGTTTTAATAAGGATTATATATCTTGTCTTTAACCAAAAGTTGGAGCGACATATTTAATTTTAAGAAAATTTAAATGTCCATATCTCATAAAACTACGTGAAACATAATACAATTTATAGTTTATTTCAATTCATAAACAGGTTTGTCATATGGTATCAATAGTTTCACTTCATAAAAGCCATCAGTTATAAGGTGATAACACAGTCAAGTAATGTCTGAAATTATCATTTTAGGTTGTAGAAATTAGCATTAAAAATATTATTAAATTATTCAAAGGACAGTGTGTTTACAGGCTTGAAATACTAGATTGTCAGTATCAATACCAGTAGTGGACAAACTGCAAATATCCGCTTTTATAGCTCTGTGCTTACCTAAAAACAAGCCACCAAAATTATCTAATTTCTCAAGTTTATGCAATCGATTTCATCTCCGGAACCTTTAGAAAGTTACAAGTCACAATTATCTATTTTTCTTTAATTTGTTTGTTTGAAGCTGAGCACAAAGCTTCACAATGTTATTCTCAGCATGGGTATCGAAACCCGATTTTAACGTTATAAGCCCATAGACTTACTGCTGTGTTTTCTTCTTTTACGTTCACCTTCCAACAATGCAAGATAAACTAAGATTACAACCTCTACCTGGACCAACATGTGTAACAGGTGTCACGATATTTCTGTATCATAATAAATGACTGCCGGTGCAAATAATTATGTTCTGAAAACAAAACACTTTCTTGTACAACGAACAAGTTTATATAATTGAACAAATAAAGTAACTGAGTAATACTGTTGGTAAAACAAGTGTATCGACCTATAACAAGTAAGTACACTATTATTATTTACGTACACCATTGTTATTTGCATACACTATTATTATTTACGTGAACTATTATTATTTACGTACACTATTATTATTTACGTACACCATTATTATTTACGTACACTGTTGTTTTTCACGTACACTTATTATTTACGTATACTATTATTATTTACGTACACTATTATTATTTACGTACACTATTATTATTTACGTACACTATTATTATTTACGTACACTATTATTATTTACGTATATTATTATTATTTACGTACACTATTATTATTTACGTACACTATTATTATTTACGTATACTATTATTATTTGCATACACTATTATTATTTACGTATACTATTATTATTTACGTACACTATTATTATTTACGTACACTCTTCTTATTTACGTACACCATTATTATTTACGTACACTTATCACTAACGTACACTATTATTATTTACGTATACCATTGCTATTTACGTACCCCATTGTTATTTACGTACACTATTATTATTTACGTGAACTATTATTACTTACGTACAGTATAATTATTTACGTACCTTATTATTATTTACGTAAACTATTGTTCTTTATGCACACTATTATTATTTATGTAAACTATTGTTATTTACGTACACTATTATTACTTACGTGCACTATTATTCTTTACGTACACTATTATTATTTACGTTTGTAAGGGTATCAATTTCATGATGTAATTTTCTTGTTCAAGGTTTTTGACAAGATAATAGTTGCTTTCATAATATTCCGATAATATCATATCAATATTCACCACAACCCTTAAAATGGAATGATTATTATGGTAAGTCTTTGTTGGTAGTAAAAATGCACTGGCAGTCTTCTATCAACAGTCAAATGAACGACAGTAGAATTTAGTAGAACTTTAAGCAGGCATTGACTGCGATAAAAATGACCTAACGGTTAGCGTATTACACTACAAGCATTTTGCCCATTACTTCATTAGAGTAACCCAAGCGTTGGCGGCGAGTTCTGCTCATTGTATGTTTTCTCTAATTTTGAAATGATCGACCAGAATTAAAGCACATAACTTTACGTAGTGTTGAGAGAATTTTCGAAATTTCCGCTTTACGAAGTTGAAACGGAGTGTATGAGTGTACAGATTAGGTTGATGAATAGTACGCTACGGGTGTCCTTATGACAGTTACTTTTCTGAGGTCATTTGTTTTTTAGAACACGTTAAGTAAAAGTCTGTGGATACTCCTGGATACTCACGCCTAAACCCTACGTATTCTGCTTAAATAAGTAAACTATGCCCCCTTTTTACTTTCTGTAAGTATCGCTGTAATTTTAAGAAATGTTACATCACTCTAAATAACGTCTTGTTTTCTCTACGTGTGTGATTTTGTAACCCGTTATTTTGTCAGGGTTTTGTTACTCAAGTTTTCGACACTTGTTTCCATTTTACTGAGCTTTGAAAACACGTGCAATGGGTGAGGAATACTAAACTGGGTCAAGGTTATTTTGCTTGTTTGAATCATGATATCACAAAAGACACGTCTGCTTCTAAATGTTTCTAACAATAGCAGTAAGACATCATATCTTAATTGTCTAGGTATGTTAACTTTCACTTAAAGTTCTTTATATCTCCATGTCCTTGTTGTTTACGGGTCCACATAGCATCTGGATAACATACACAAGAAAATAAACATCAAATTGTCAGTTTATGTCACTGATATCCCTAGTTCACCTAGAACAATAATGACTCAGCTCCTTACTCAGTTCGTGAACCACCGCCCACAATGATAGGTTTAAAAAAAAATGGATAATTTGAGAGTTAGAGATGAAAACTATAATAATACATTAAGGTTCTCAATGTAAATCATTACGATCAATAATGTGTTAGTGTGAACTTTAACCAATGACCTATGTTTGAGTAAAATTTATTATGGATTCGGTTTTTATGGAAGCTATTTCTTGTGGAAAGCTGAACTGAATGGAACGTGCACTTTGTGCTAGAAAGTGTATTTTCAGGATAATTAGAGAAAAAGTGTAATATATTGGAGTTGCTGGACCAGATTCAAAAACCATCTTAAAAGGTTCTATTAGTGTTTCAGAATGAGCCTTAGTTTGTAACCCGGGCCTAAACAGTGGTTCTTCCGCTTCGATTCAGCCGAGAGGGTCGACAGTCGCTTGAAGGTGTCAATGTTTGAATACTGTCTGCTATATTTTGACCTGTAGGATAGTGTAATACGAATAAAGCTAAGCAGAATTTCTATATAGAGAAGTTTTATTTAAATTTTATGTAAACTGTCCTACTGGCCTGAGGCAAGTGTTTATTTTATTATATGCAGAGGTTTACATATTATGTCCTCTTTATTTAATAAAGTTAAACCTAATTGGATAATAAATGAGGATATTCCATTAAAATCTGCCTCATTATTAGTTTAAAATATCTATGGTAATCAATAAGATATTAAGCCTAAATTAGGCTATTTAAGTGTTGATTCCATTCACTGTAACGTTATATGTAGTTTTCATAATGCTTTCTTATTAACATTCAATGTTTCGTATATATTTTCGAACATCAACTTCGCTGCAGTATATATATATGTATATATTTTAGATGTTTACTGCTGATTAATAAAATTCACTTGTTTAATTAATTAACAGAATCAACAAAAGCACAACTTGATACTATCGTTATAAACAAATCCTGGAATATAAATTAACTATCCTTTATCTTATCGGCTATGAGTTTGGATATAGTGAGAAGTGTATTTCGAACTCATAGCCATAAGTTTTCCTTACCGTTTAGATATAATCTTATATCTTTTCAGCTGGATATGGAGCAACAATGTTACAGACACTTACCGATAATGTAACACTAAATAACTCGTTTATTATAACAAATGTATTTCATTCGTGCAATACTCACCGTTTTTTTGCTTGAAATCTTTTTATACCGATTGTGAAATATTATTTTGTTGTTTTTTTTTATTTCGCGCAAAGCTACACAAGGGCTATCTGCGCTAGCCGTCTCTAATTGAGCAGTGTAAGACTAGAGGGAAGGCAGCTATTCAAAGCCACTCACCGCCAACTTTTGGGCTACTCTTTTACCAACGAATAGTGGGATTGATCGTCACATTATAACGCCCCCACGGTTGAAAGGGCGAGCATGTTTAATGCGACCGGGATTCGAACCCGCGACCCTCGGATTACGAGTCGAACGCCTTAACACACTTGTGAAATATTTACTAGTAGCGATTACATTTTTCATTTTATATTTGTTACTTGTATACTTCCCAAAGCTGCATAGAAACTGGTAAAAAATTTAAGTAAAATCGCGAACACTTGTTTCTATAACAAGCTCTATACAATGAATGTGATTTCTCTACTTTACGTTTTTCAACGTAAATCATCCATATATAATTTTGTCCGGTAAATTAGAACTCAGACGGTCGTGCTTTTAGAATACAGCACAAAGCTATGCCCACCACAGATATCGAAACCCGATTTTTTAGAGGTGTGAATCTGCAAGGTGGCAGCTCAAAAGGAAGACAGCTAGTCAACACCACCTACCGCCAGCTCTTGAAGCTATTTTTCTTTCTTTGGCGATTTTGGAGCCACAAGTCTCAGGCACGTTAACAGTGCACAGAATCCTAGTATATTTGGATACTACTATGTGGATAAATTTATAGTTACAATTACCAGTTTGAACCACACACATTAACTACTTTAAAATATCGTTATTATGAAAGAATAAAACTATAAACTCGTTTAGAAAAAAAGACACAGAAGAGAGAAAAATCGGCTACCACTCAAAAAAATAATAGATAAAACAATAAAATAATAAAAATGTTAATTATTAGGCGAATATTTCTATAACCCGAGTAAAGCAGTCACCATTCAAATAGTGTTAAAGAAATGTCTTGATATTTATATAATTTTCTATACATTCTATGTAGTGTAAAATTATTTTTAGCAAAGAGCATAAAATAGACAAGTTTAATCCTGAACTTCAGAAATTTAACTCAACCATAAACTTTCATGGTAACTAAAGCTATACGACACAGAATACGATCTTCTTATAGAATGAGTTAACAATCTGCAGGTTATTTCAAGTACTAAGCTTACCTTAGCCCCACTAGGGGGCACAAAGTGGTGAGTAAATGATGAGAATTATATCTACTGAAACTATCGATTAAATTGTATGAAAGTTTATTAGATGTGAAACCATTACAACAAGCTATTTAACCATACTTTGTACAGAAATTAATATTGATTCCATAGTAGTAAAAAATGTGACCCGATTTTACACATCAGACTTAGACAACAGATCACTGAATTTTATAATGGTATATTCACAATTTCTTTTTCCATAAATACACATTGTAGTTACAAACACATTTGATTAGCACCATTACTATCTATTGTTTAGTTTCACAGGTACGGTAATATTATAATGACTGTAGCTACGTTTCCACATTACATATATATAAGGGGCTATCGAGCAAAGAGTTATTGGTTCGTGTCCCGTTATCAAAGCATCGTATTTTGAAGCTATGGATGTGTTATAAGAGTAACATTTAAATTTCATTATTCGATTAGATAAATCCAAGAGTTTCCAGCGGTTGCTGGTTTTTGTTGTTGTTGTGTTTTTGAATCTAACAACTCAAAATTGTAAGCACAGATATCTCTCGTGTAGTTTTCACATATATCCAAAAGAGACAAATAAAATGTATGTTTGTGTATTATTAGTAGTGCTAGTTGCCACCTGGCTATAGTTGGTAAGCCAATACTTAAACAATGATAATTTGTAGTACACGCTCTGCCAGATCGAGGTCAAAGTAAAGATGATAATAGCAAATTAAGTAATAGACGTATGAGACGTAACAGTGATAAGAAATAAATATCAAAATGTAAATAATAAAGTTATTACGGTTCGAATTTGTTTTACTGTCATACAAATTTGACGTAAAACAGAACTGAAACGACAAATGCATTATTGGAGAAACACCTCATAAAGAAACATAAGTCTTTTAAGAATGAAAGTTTGAAATTGTGTTACAAAAGGTTGTGATATAGTTTATATCGTTCTACAAAGAATGATCAGATAGTGGAATACTTGGAAGTATTGAAAAAAAGAAACGTGTGGCAACATTCAGTTTGTTACAATTGATGCGTTAGACCGTAAGTCAACAAGTTCAAATCAAGTGTCATGAAAGTCTCTGAGATAAAGAGAACGTTAATCTAAAATCATTTAGAAAAGCTTAAAGATAACCTGAACATTGTGTGGCCTTTCTTTATCAGAGGTGACGATACATTTCAAACATCAATAAAGATCTTTTTCCTATTCATCTGTACACGTGCCGCTTCACTTATGGTTGAATAGCTCAACCATAGTTTCTTCACTAGCAAGAGAGAAACGAGAAATAAAATATTCGGGAGTTGCTCCAGAGAAACAAATAAGTAGTTTCTTTATTACATTGTTAGTCCTTAAAAAAAAAACTCTAAACAAATACATCTACTGGCATAGTTTCACCGTCGCCACAGAAACTTAACACTATAAGCACAATTGGTAAGTTATACTGGCAACGGTATGTTAATATTTTTCATCATCTACCTGCGATATAGTGACGAAAAAATATTGGACAGTCAATGACAATGTAACACCTTACGTGATTGCTAAGAAAATCATCTTATTCTAATGCGCATGTGCAAAAAATCATTAACTGGTAAAACCGATTGTCTTGTTTCTTCATCTGCAGATATGCCAGCTATGCTGTCCAGTCCTGTCCAACACAAAACAATATCAACGGACAGATATGGCTCATTACGGAGATATTGCAGTGTTTATTAATTAAGGTTTTGTTATTGGTTAGACGTGGTTACTGTTGTGTCATGCTCCACACTCTTACTGCCTGCGAATGTCAATGTATGTTCTTCTCAGAATGAGTATTTTATGAATAGGTTTTGATATAATGAATGATGACAATATGTTTACATTGTAACAACTATAACACATTTTGGTGACAATGCAGTCGGGCCTGGCATGGCCTAAATGTTAAGGCGTGCACATCGTAATCTGAGGGTCGCCGGTTCGCGCCCGAGTCCCGCCAAAACATGCTCGACCTCCCAGCCGTGGGGGCGTTATAATGTTACCGTCAATCCCACTTTTCGTTAGTAAAAGAGTAGCCCGAGAGTTGGCGGTGGGTGATGATGACTAGCTGCCTTCCCTCTAGTCTGACACAGCTAAATTCGGGACGGCTAGCACAGATAACCCTCGAGTAACTTTGTGCGAAATTCCAAGACAAAACAAGACTCGTTCTTGCTAATCTAAGTTCATTTGTATCGCGAACTAAAACTTCCCATTAACTAAGAATATAAGTTTAGATGATTTCGCAAGGTTGAATTCCATGGTGAAAGTCATATAATGGTTGCAGGTTAAGATATATTACATGGATGTGAACTGATGAATCTCTTATTTATTGTTGCATGTTGGCTTCTGAGAAACAATACCATGACAGGGTGTTCTTAAAGAAGCCCTTACCACCAACAGTAGGATATGATGAAGACACTAAAAGCTGTTGTAATTCTGCTAGAAAACTGCCAGTTGCAAAAAGTGTCAGCTGCGCACATGGGATTTGGAAATCGTCAAAAAAACAAGGGTAATAAATGAATGAGACTTTCTGTTGTCTCATCAAACCGTAACTTTCCTGAATCAATACAAATAGGCTATGGAGGAATTATGGAGTTTATTGGTTAATGATAATAAGAAATATGACACTCACAGTCTGCCTGAAGATGGCGCTGATTTATTCAAAAATGGCTCTTGTTTAGTAGACTTGATCGATTATGATCAACGCATGCGTGATCAATAATAACTACCTGAGAAAATGAATTAATCGCCTATTTAGCTAATGTTTCACTTAGATAAAAAGTATATACTGAACATTTCTAGCGGATAACAACGAAAAATGTTTAGAAGTTAGTGTTAACCATTGTGAGCTGTAAAGTGCAATGGTAGAGTCATTGTGGATCATTATGAAGTGTAAATACCAGCAATGTACTTTTCAGAGATGAAGTTATTATTGACTGAGTTGAGGTGTGAATGTCAGTTGATGAAACTGTTACATATTGTTTGTTTCTTTTTCTTATTCTTACCTTATATTTATTTTTCAATTCATTATTTTCTTCTTTACTTTGGAAATCAGTCACCTTCCCATAACTCTCTGCAGGCAGTGAATGGTGATATGGATGTGGGACGTTGTGGGCTTCAGCACCCACATCTTGCTCTCCCAATTTCTATTTTCTATTTCTATATCTATTGCTATTCCTTTATTTTCTTTCTTTATGTGAGACTGGCTAATGGAGGTTAAGACGGTGTATCTCCACCCAAGTGTGGGCCCTACCTCTTCAGTCACCTCCAAAACCTAGGGTACATTTTATATCCCACATCATAGCTTGTATCCTGGGATCTTTTCATTTAGTTCATTTTTATTTGACTAATATAATTAGTCAAAGATTTGGGATTTGCTGTTTTCAACGCAATCATTCCTTGTAATTTTGTTTACTTAACTTTATCAATATTAATTTTCTCTACATTGCACCAAACTAGGGTTACTAGCAAATGATGGGAATCATGCAAAATAAATTGTTAGGCATTCACAATGCTTTTCATGAAGAAGATATGACTACTAAAAATGTTCACAGAATTAGGATAAAATATAGTTAACTTCACAAACATAAACATATATTAATAAATTAAAGTGTTTTAACTCATAAATGTATTGCCTTTTTTTTGGTTTTTTCGAGGTGATAAAACTGTCCATAATTCTTTGCTATATTTTCTTTTATTATTTTGTCCCTCTGGTGGGACGGCTTCAATCTTACTGACTTTCAACGCTAAAATCCATGGTTCGATTCCCGGTGGTAGATACAACAGATAGCCTAAATTGGCTTTGCTCTAAGCATTACCAAGCAAACAAAACTTCCACACAAAGGTAAAAGGTTATTTCTGTCAGAATACCGTAAATAAATTGATGATTTAATGTACAACGTCAAACTGTCAGTCAAGATAATATGATTATATAATGTTGAATATCATATCATTCTATTACATTACTGCCACCATGGGCATATTATTCTGAAATAAAGTTATATCTTCTTTTATCTTAGCAATCACATGAGACAGGTTAGGTCTCATAATGCTTTCGATTACATTTCTCTAATATAATTTAGAAATACGAGTAAAACCTTCTTATATTATTTCTTTCATTCGCACCTTGGGAATCTATTACCAGAATTAATTTGTTCTAAGACGATTCTTAATGTAATACACCTATTTCATTGCAATGATAACTTGTGAAACTGCACGGTGAATTTCGAATTGGACAGAAATTCTTTAACATTATGGATTCGTGCCTACTGGTTGTGTGGAAATCCTAAAGGATAACATCTTAAGCCTCATAAATCTGTTCATAATCCAGTGTTGTAACCACATTCTACACTCCATCACCTAACACTATGTATTAACTTTATTCTACGCTCTCTTACCTAGTATTGTGTATTAACTTCATTCTGCACCCTCTTATCTAGTATTGTGTACTAAGTTCATTCTACACTCTCTTATCTAGTATTGTGTACTAAGTTCATTCTACACCCCCTTATCAAACTTCGTTCTGTACATCCCTTTACCTAGTATTGTGCATTTGCTTGCTTAAAACAAGACGTTGTAGATATTGGCCAAGAATAATGAAGTCATGATGTGCACATGGTTTTTCAAACAATACGTTTTTTAAAGGTCCTGTCACTTAGGACTTTCATGCTATGTTTTGCACAATATCACAAAGAATCGTGTATTTGTACTACTGAACAGTTCCCGGATGATAACACGTGAATATGTATAGGTAACATAGCTTAATCACAACATAACTCCCTGTAGTGTAACTACATTTAACAGAATATTTACAATTCACATTAGATTTCACAACACTTGAACTATAGATATATAGCTATAATTTAGAATAAAATGAAATATATTTTGTGATTGGAATTCTTAAACCAATTGATGAATCGTCTCTACAAACAAACATCAATGATTTACTGTAACCAATGTAAATATTCAGTTAAGGTCTGCGAACATTTTATCATTTTGTTTCTCTTGCGTGTTACGAGAGGATATAAACTCAAGGAATATTGTACACTATGTTTAAACAGTTTCTGTCTACTTATTAGAGATCAATCGATCGATTTGGAGGTTACACGTGGAAGAGCGAAATGTCTAAACTGATATACGAGGTTCGATTCTCCGCATATAGCCCAACGTAGTTTTCTCTGAAAAAACAACATGAGTTACGGTTGAATGGTTTTTACAACTCTAATTATAATGAAACATTTTAAATTGAATATTCCACAACTGAAATAAAACGTATATAAAATATATATTCACTAAATCTTGTTTATTGTTATATTTTATCTGTTTCAGCGACATCTCAGAAAGTGTCTTTAACAAATAGTGTTAAATTTCAGAACTAAATCGATTGAGAATGTTAACAAATTAAACTTTACTGGATGTTCAAGATTTGTGCACTCGTACTGCTGACTTTTATACCAGTTTTATTATTATGTATTTCATTTCTTCATCATGTGTCACTATACCTGTCTCAAACTTTAAACAATATATCTTATACCAGTTTTATCATTATGTATTTCATTTCTTCATCATGTGTCACTATACCTGTCTCAAACTTTAAACAATATATTTTATACCAGTTTTATCATCATGTATTTCATTTCTTCATCATGTGTCACTATACCTGTCTCAAACTTTAAACAATATATTTTATACCAGTTTTATCATCATGTATTTCATTTCTTCATCATGTGTCACTATACCTGTCTCAAACTTTAAACAATATATTTTATACCAGTTTTATCATCATGTATTTCATTTCTTCATCATGTGTCACTATATCTGTCTCAAACTTTAAACAATATATTTTATACCAGTTTTATCATCATGTATTTCATTTCTTCATCATGTGTCACTATACCTGTCTCAAACTTTAAACAATATATTTTATACCAGTTTTATCATCATGTATTTCTTTCAAAACTTTAAACAATATATTTTATACCAGTTTTATCATCATGTATATTTCTTCATTTCTTCATCATGTGTCACTATACCTGTCTCAAACTTTAAACAATATATTTTATACCAGTTTTATCATCATGTATTTCATTTCTTCATCATGTGTCACTATACCTGTCTCAAACTTTAAACAATATATTTTATACCAGTTTTATCATCATGTATTTCATTTCTTCATCATGTGTCACTATACCTGTCTTTAAACAATATATTTTATACCAGTTTTATCATCATGTATTTCATTTCTTCATCATGTGTCACTATACCTGTCTCAAACTTTAAACAACATATTTTATTCCAGTTTTATCGTCATGTATTTCATTTCTTCATCATATGTCACTCTACCTGTCTCAAACTTTAAACGATATATTTTATACCAGTTTTATCATCATGTATTTCATTTCTTCATCATGTGTCACTATATCTGTCTCAAACTTTAAACGATATATTTTATACCAGTTTTATCATCATGTATTTCATTTCTTCATAATGTGTCACGATATCTTAATGATTATCTTTACATCCAAACATCTTATATCTGTCAAGGTTTACTGTATCTGCTCTTTTTCTGTGTATCGTCTTCAATACTTTTCCGTTAATTTCCATGTTCTGTATTTTGAAAAACAGTTTGTTTTTCTGCCGGTAATATCAAATGGTGGCTTACAGTAACAACTTGTTTTTCTGGGCATGAGAAACAAACATATTATTCCTTGTTTCATATATAATCTACATGATTGTCTGTAATGTTATATGATTGTTTGTAATGTTATATAATTGTCTGTAATGTTATATAATTGTTTGTAATGTTATATGATGGTTTGTAATGCTATATGATTGTTTGTAATGTTCTCTTATTTTTAAAGCTATATTCGTATAATTTCACCCCTCAGTAAAACTGCAGAATGTCTACGGACTTATAGCGCTAGAAACCGAATTTCGATACCCGTAGTGAACAGGTTGCAGAAAGCTTTATCTCAAACAAAGAAAGAAAGAAAGCTTAATTTTTCACCCATTATACGTCTTTCACTTCCATCCAATATGTTCACTACATTATTTATATATGTGATTTTAAATTTACATCCAATGTATTCACTACGTTATTTATTTATAATATTTTAAACATACATTCAATGTATTCACTACGTTATTTATTTATAATATTTTAAACATACATTCAATGTATTCACCACGTTATTTATTTATAATATTTTAAACTAACATCCAATGTATTCACTACGTTATTTATATACAATATTTTAAACTTACATCCAATGTATTCACTACGTTATTTATATATAATATTTTAAACATACATTCAATGTATTCACTACGTTATTTATTTATAATATTTTAAACATACATTCAATGTATTCACCACGTTATTTATTTATAATATTTTAAACTAGCATCCAATGTATTCACTACGTTATTTATATACAATATTTTAAACTTACATCCAATGTATTCACTACGTTATTTATTTATAATATTTTAAACATACATTCAATGTATTCACCACGTTATTTATTTATAATATTTTAAACTAACATCCAATGTATTCACTACGTTATTTATATATAATATTTTGGACTTACATCCAACGAGTTCACTGAGGCTATTTATATATAATATTTTAGCCTTACGTCCAATGGGTTCACTAAGGCTGTTTATTTATATTATTTTGGACTTACATCCAATGAGTTCACTAATGCTATTTATATATAATATTTTACACTAATATCCAATATGTTCACTAGGGCTATTTATTTATATTATTTTAGACTTACATCCAATGTGTTCACTAAGGCTATTTATTTATATTATTTTAGACTTACATCCAATGTGTTCACTAAGGCTATTTATTTATATTATTTTAGACTTACATCCAATGTGTTCACTAAGGCTATTTATTTATATTATTTTAGACTTACATCCAATGTGTTCACTAAGGCTATTTATTTATGTTATTTTAAACTTACATCCAATGTATTCACTACGTTATTTATGTATAATATTTTGGACTTACATCCAACGAGTTCACTAAGGCTATTTATATATAATATTTTACACTAATATCCAATATGTTCACTAGGGCTATTTATTTATATTATTTTAGACTTACATCCAATGTGTTCACTAAGGCTATTTATTTATATTATTTTAGACTTACATCCAATGTGTTCACTAAGGCTATTTATTTATGTTATTTTAAACTTACATCCAATGTATTCACTAAGGCTATTTATTTATATTATTTTAGACTTACATCCAATGTGTTCACTAAGGCTATTTATTTATGTTATTTTAAACTTACATCCAATGTATTCACTACGTTATTTATGTATAATATTTTGGACTTACATCCAACGAGTTCACTAAGGCTATTTATATATAATATTTTACACTAACATCCAATATGTTCACTAGGGCTATTTATTTATATTATTTTAGACTTACATCCATACCAGCATCGTGTAGCATTGCGCGAAATTCCAAACAAACCAAAAATTCTCAGATGGCCATTTTTTGATAAATGTTATAACATATCGTAACATTTCAAAACAAAATTCTGCTTTTCATCAGCGACCATGTAGGACATTTTCTCTTAAATACATTAAACTTTCTATCCTTTCGTAGTAGTATAACAAGAGGTGAACATTGCTTAAAATTCTTGTTGGTTTTCTACAGATAGAAATAACAGTTCTTGTTTTGCTTTAGCTGTAAACATGTCTAAATATAGCGACAAGGTACTGGTTCACTTTTAAAGTTAATATAATACTATGCTTTACTAATCTTTTGAAAAGACATAAAAATTATTTCTGAATTCCAGTTGAATAAAATACATGAACGTGTCCAAACTTATTTCATATAAACATCTGGTTACATAGTAGAGACTTTAACTTCAGCCCCTCACTCGCTGGTACAGCGGTAAGTCTACGGATTTACAACGCTTAAATCAGGAGTTCAATTCCTCTCAGATGGCTTAATAGATATCTCGATGTGACTTTGTTAAAAGAAAACAGATATCCCGATGTGGCTTTGTTAAAACAAAACAGGTATCCTGATGTGACTCTGTTAAAAGAAAACAGATATCCCGATGTGACTTTGTTAAAAGAAAACAGTGACTTTGTTAAAATAAAACAGGTATCCTGATGTGGCTTTGTTAAAACAAAACAGGTATCCTGATGTGACTCTGTAAAAATAAAACAGGTATCCTGATGTGACTCTGTTAATAGAAAACAGATATCCCGATGTGACTTTGTTAAAAGAAAACAGATATCCCAATGTGGCTTTGTTAAAAGAAAACAGATATCCCGATGTGACTTTGTTGATATCCCAATGTGGCTTTGTTAAAAGAAAACAGGTATCCTGATGTGACTCTGTTAAAAGAAAACAGATATCCGCTTTGTTAAAACAAAACAGATATCCTGATGTGACTTTGTTAAAATAAAAACAGATATCCTGATGTGACTTTGTTAAAACAAAACAGATATCCTGATGTGACTTTGTTAAAACAAAACAGATATCCTGATGTGACTTTGTTAAAAGAAACAGATATCCCGATGTGACTGTTAAAAGAAAACAGATTTGTGGCTTTGTTAAAATAAAACAGATATCCCAATGTGACTTTGTTATATCCTGATGTGACTTTGTTAAAACAAAACAGATATCCTGATGTGGCTTTGTTAAAATATCCTGATGTGGCTTTGTTAAAACAAAACAGATATCCTGATGTGGCTTTGTTAAAACAAAACAGATATCCTGATGTGACTTTGTTAAAACAAAACAGATATCCTGATGTGATTTGTTAAAACCAGATATCCTGATGTGACTTTGTTAAAACAAAACAGATATCCCGATGTGTTAAAACAAAACAGATATCTTTGTTAAAACAAAACAGATATCCCAATGTGACTTTGTTAAAACAAAACAGATATCCCGATGTGACTTTGTTAAAACAAAACAGATATCCCGATGTGGCTTTGTTAAAACAAAACAGATATCCTGATGTGGCTTTGTTAAAAAAACAGAAAACAGATATCCTGATGTGGCTTTGTTAAAAGAAAACAGATATCCTGATGTGGCTTTGTTAAAACAAAACAGATATCCTGATGTGACTTTGTTAAAAGAAAACAGATATCCTGATGTGGCTTTGTTAAAACAAAACAGATATCCTGATGTGGCTTTGTTAAAAGAAAAAAACAGATATCCTGATGTGGCTTTGTTAAAAGAAAACAGATATCCTGATGTGACTCTGTTAAAAGAAAACAGATATCCCGATGTGGCTTTGTTAAAAGAAAACAGATATCCTGATGTGACTTTGTTAAAAGAAAATAGATAGCCCGATGTGGCTTTGTTAAAACAAAACAGATATCCCGATGTGAAAAACAAAACAGATATCCCGATGTGGCTTTGTTAAAACAAAACAGATATCCCGATGTGGGTTTGTTAAAACAAAACACACACACTTTAACTTCACATTATTACTTAGTCTTGACTTTATTGTAATTTGTTCTTTTTGTATTCTGCCTCCATTTTATCAGTTTCAAAAACTAATTATTTTTATATGTTACTTTTTAAAAAAATATGTTCATAACTTCTTCTTGTAGCCGTGGCTACACTAAGTGTGACAGTCATATACATCAACAGATCACTCAAGAGTAGCCAAAGAGTTGACGACGAGTTCTGTTAGCTTACTGCCTTTTTAATGTTCTTTAATGTTCTGAGCGAAATGAACTTTCTGAAAAGACAAGGGTTGTAATAAACAATGATTTTGTTTTTCATTGAGGTTCAACTTTATTTATAATTTATCAATAGTATATATGTATGTAAAACATTTAATAGATTCTGATATGTTTCCCACCGTCAGCCTTAGTTGTTATGTTATTACACTTGTTTACTTCACGTATTGTTCATGTTTTGTGTTGTTTCTTGATGTACTTCCTCAAATTATTATAAATGAATTATTCTAAAAATAACACATATTTTGTATAGACACATGTACTTACCACATTTAACCATCAATGTTAGTTAATCCATCATATATCAGTATAATAGAGTTTGAGTAAAAGGGTTGAGATACTTTTTAACTTACGGACGATCACAACATGTACGGTGTGAAGGTCTGTTA
This sequence comes from Tachypleus tridentatus, assembly GCF_004210375.1. NCBI lineage: Eukaryota > Metazoa > Arthropoda > Merostomata > Xiphosura > Limulidae > Tachypleus > Tachypleus tridentatus. Next base: position 35,933,724 of record NW_027467782.1, read on the forward strand.
ACTGTGTTAATATTTGGTGACATAACGGAAAGACAAATACTCTAAATTAATTTACTGAATTCATGCTATCGTAACTTAAAAATTCTTGCTTTTATCGGTCCGTGTTATTGGAGAAGATGTGTGTGAACTTGCACAATTCTGGATACGGAAAACACCAGCTTACGATATTATAAGTGGCAGACACTGTTAGGGTGTCAGAAGCACAAAAACTATTATTGTCACAAATGAGGCCGGACTTCCCTTTTATGTTGTCGTTCTTTCGTGTTTCATCCCTCTGGAAAATGACCAAAATGGACATCAAAAACGAGATCTATATGCAATAGCCTGCGATTTTATCGTCTGGCGATCCTAGATCACAAACCCGGAAAGCAGCTAGTTGGCTCGGAACACGAACTGAAGCTACTCACAATCCAAATGTACCAGCAGAAGCTAATACCATCAACCGACAAACCGAATTCACCCTACTATGAAACCATGAATCCCGTGTCACAATATTTCTCTGTTATGTGTGTTTAAATAATTCTTGTTTATATTGTTCAGTTAGTGATGAAATTACTCGGCGAATTTTTGCTTTGCAAGTCGAACAAAATGTGTAATTAAACAACGTAACATATGAAATGTTCCTGTCAGCTCTCGTCATTCTATTTTAGTTTACAATTTTAGATAAAACAAAATGTGTAATTAAACAAAGTAACATATGAAATGTTCCTGTCAGCTCTAGTCATTCTATTTTAGTTTACAATTTTAGATAAAACAAAATGTGTAATTAAACAACGTAACATATGAAATGTTCCTGTCAGCTCTCGTCATTCTATTTTAGTTTACAATTTTAGATAAAACAAAATGTGTAATTAAACAACGTAACATATGAAATGTTCCTGTCAGCTCTCATTCTATTTTAGTCATTCTATTTTAGTTTACAATTTTAGATAAAACAAAATGTGTAATTAAACAACGTAACATATGAAATGTTCCTGTCAGCTCTAGTCATTCTATTTTAGTTTACAATTTTAGATAAAACAAAATGTGTAATTAAACAACGTAACATATGAAATGTTCCTGTCAGCTCTCGTCATTCTATTTTAGTTTACAATTTTAGATAAAACAAAATGTGTAATTAAACAACGTAACATATGAAATGTTCCTGTCAGCTCTTCTATTTTAGTCATTCTATTTTAGTTTACAATTTTAGATAAAAAAAAATGTGTAATTAAACAAAATGTGTAATTAAACAACGTAACATATGAAATGTTCCTGTCAGCTCTCGTCATTCTATTTTAGTTTACAATTTTAGATAAAACAAAATGTGTAATTAAACAACGTAACATATGAAATGTTCCTGTCAGCTCTAGTCATTCTATTTTAGTTTACAATTTTAGATAAAACAAAATGTGTAATTAAACAACGTAACATATGAAATGTTCCTGTCAGCTCTAGTCATTCTATTTTAGTTTACAATTTTAGATAAAACAAAATGTGTAATTAAACAACGTAACATATGAAATGTTCCTGTCAGCTCTAGTCATTCTATTTTAGTTTACAATTTTAGATAAAACAAAATGTGTAATTAAACAACGTAACATATGAAATGTTCCTGTCAGCTCTCGTCATTCTATTTTAGTTTACAATTTTAGATAAAACAAAATGTGTAATTAAACAACGTAACATATGAAATGTTCCTGTCAGCTCTCGTCATTCTATTTTAGTTTACAATTTTAGATAAAACAAAATGTGTAATTAAACAACGTAACATATGAAATGTTCCTGTCAGCTCTCGTCATTCTATTTTAGTTTACAATTTTAGATAAAACAAAATGTGTAATTAAACAACGTAACATATGAAATGTTCCTGTCAGCTCTAGTCATTCTATTTTAGTTTACAATTTTAGATAAAACAAAATGTGTAATTAAACAACGTAACATATGAAATGTTCCTGTCAGCTCTAGTCATTCTATTTTAGTTTACAATTTTAGATAAAACAAAATGTGTAATTAAACAACGTAACATATGAAATGTTCCTGTCAGCTCTAGTCATTCTATTTTAGTTTACAATTTTAGATAAAACAAAATGTGTAATTAAACAACGTAACATATGTGTTCCTGTCAGCTCTCGTCATTCTATTTTAGTTTACAATTTTAGATAAAACAAAATGTGTAATTAAACAACGTAACATATGAAATGTTCCTGTCAGCTCTCGTCATTCTATTTTAGTTTACAATTTTAGATAAAACAAAATGTGTAATTAAACAACGTAACATATGAAATGTTCCTGTCAGCTCTCGTCATTCTATTTTAGTTTACAATTTTAGATAAAACAAAATGTGTAATTAAACAACGTAACATATGAAATGTTCCTGTCAGCTCTCAGTCATTCTACAATTTTAGTTTACAATTTTAGATAAAACAAAATGTGTAATTAAACAACGTAACATATGAAATGTTCCTGTCAGCTCTAGTCATTCTATTTTAGTTTACAATTTTAGATAAAACAAAATGTGTAATTAAACAACGTAACATATGAAATGTTCCTGTCAGCTCTAGTCATTCTATTTTAGTTTACAATTTTAGATAAAACAAAATGTGTAATTAAACAACGTAACATATGAAATGTTCCTGTCAGCTCTCGTCATTCTATTTTAGTTTACAATTTTAGATAAAACAAAATGTGTAATTAAACAACGTAACATATGAAATGTTCCTGTCAGCTCTCGTCATTCTATTTTAGTTTACAATTTTAGATAAAACAAAATGTGTAATTAAACAACGTAACATATGAAATGTTCCTGTCAGCTCTCGTCATTCTATTTTAGTTTACAATTTTAGATAAAATCTATGTATATATTGTATTTCTACTGTAAAAACACAAATAAAAAATAAAATGTTTACAGTGTTTTACGTCTATTTTTATCGGAAATGTTGAGTTCTTTATATAGCTGAACTTAGTTTAACTGACACATAAGGTCAGTCGAACTAAATCTAAGAATACGTAATACGTATATAAAAATAACACAAAAAAGTTATTTTTCTTTGTCCCTAAAATTAGGTTTTTTTTCAACATCAAACATACAATTCTGGAACATCTTTGTTTTTAAGTTTTCAGAAAAAAACTTAGTGAGTAACACAGAATAACATATTTTTAATATCTGTTTTATCAGATATTATGTTAACGTAAATAAAATTCTTCAAACAACCGTGATTTATTGAACCTAACGGCCCGGCATGGCCAAACGTGTTAAAGCGTTCGACTCGTAATCCGAGTGTCGCGGGCTCGAATCCCGGTCGCACCAAACGTGCTCGTCTTTCAGCCGTGGGGTCGTTATAATGTTATGGTCAATACCACTATTCGTTGGTAAAAGAGTAGCCTAAAAGTTGGAGGTGGGTGGTGATTACTAGCTGCCTTCCCTCTAGTCTTACACTGGCAAATTAGGAACGGCTGGCGCAGATAGCCCTCGAGTAGCTTTTTGCGAAATTCAAAAACAACAAAAAAACAATTGAACCTAACATTACCTTCACCAGTCTTTAGAAGAATTCTATAACTTCTGAGTCATTACACTTGAAAGCAAGTCGAAAAACTGTTGATCAAATAACAACTTGAAACATTGTTTACTTTAGAATTAAATCTGGTCTCATAACATTTTGAAAAGTCGATAATGTTGTATAGTTACTGTGAGATAGCAGATTGTAGTTTTATTTTGTGACGTTTCGGTTACCATTAAGTTTGTAGATTTTCGATCGTTTAGTTAAACTATGAATTTTTAAATATGTTAAAGTGCTATCTCACTTTCTCGATACAGCACGTTAATTTTGAGTTTTCATGTATTATGAAACCGAGAGAAGTTCCTCCTAGCGGTGACGTACAGATATTAATGTTGTGAAATATTATGTAGATTTATGGTAATAACTAATCACATGAGATGTAATCTCGTGGTCTAATCAGTAGATAAAGATGGCTAAACGAGTTAGTTAAAAAGAATTATTGCTAAATATTGTTACTGACATAAGAAATGGTTCATTTTTGAAGCATTATGTTATTCTCTGGTTCTTTCTTCTTTTGTTTGATATTTGTTGATATTCATCTAAGTGACATTCATTTTGTATTATTTGTTAATATATATATACCTAGTCCTAACCAGATACTGGCTTACTAACTGTTGTTTTGTACACAATAAAACTCGGATGCTAGTTGTTTTGGTTATCTGTTGTTATTTTACACTTCTTGAGCGGCGTTTTGATTAATTACACTTTGAATTGATTCTATGGCTAAATTGTTACGAGAAAGATGGGTTTCAACAGAAGATGGTAAATAATTAAACTCACACACCCAATGAATAGATAAGAACTAGAGCACGTGACTGAGTCTACCAATGATAGGTAAGAACTAGAGCACGTGAGTGAGTCTACCAATGATAGATTGGAATCGCACAACAAAATGAAAGTGCTTAAAGCTAGCTCTTTACTATCACACATGGACAACATAGACTTCACCTGACATATCGATGAATGAACCAACATTTATAAAAGTAATCAATTTTTTTTAAAAACAACAACAACATTTTACTGTTTAAACTTGTGTTGAATCTGTCGTTGTTTCACGTGGCTTGACGTCATTGACGCGTGAACTGCTCTACAACCTTCAATAACGAGGAAATAGACGGTGAAACTTCCACATTCCAAATCTTATTATGTCGTGACTGACTTTAACATCTTGTATGTATGACTGGATATTTCTGTCCTTCTTGGTAACCCTGCAGGTTCCACGTAAGTAAACTTTTTTTACTCTTTTTACGAATTACTTAAATCTTAAGTAATTACATGCTTATTAACACTATTAATTTTTTCATTTCATGCTTTCGGAATAACACTTGGCGGTAATTTAAATATCAACACTTAACAATAAGTTTTTAATTAGGTTAAAGCAAATTAAGCGATGACGTCATTCGCTAAAATAAAGATGCATATTAAAACGTAAATATTTTTAATAAATATAAAGTTATTTTGTACTTCTGGTACAAAAGGTAACTTCGGTCATTAGGTTCATAAAACCAACATTACATGTAAACAATCAGGCATGTGTCTAAGCTTCTGAGAAATGTACAGTCAAAGGAAATCTTTGTGGTTAACGTTTGTACTTGTGAAACAGAAAAGCATGGAAGCTGTAAGTTTTTATGTTTGTGCATAGCACGTGTAATTGTTTAAATGTCTGTTAAAATTAACTTACTTTCCTTCCAACACTGATAGCATTAAAATATTAATATTCTTAGGTTTTCATATTTAGATAAAAATACATATCTAACTGAACTTTTGTATTATGCATTTAATCGGATTTTTTTCACTTTATGATATTCTGTATCCTGACACGATAAAAAAGATTATTTTTTTTCAAACTAGATAGGTTGGAAACTTTTAATGTAATTATGAATGATGTAACATTTGTAACAACAAATAAAAACTAGTTTATCATTTATTGTAAGAAAAAGAGCGATTTTTAGTGTTAATTATTAACAGTAACAAACGAAAGGATGAGAAACCCGTTCCCTTTGAGTCCTTCATATTTTGTTCCTGTAATCTGCCTTCAATAACCTTATCGTATAAAAGGGATAAGGCTTTTATCTATTTCCTTTTTGTGTCTCACTCTTTGCTTTTCCAGTCTGTCTTCAGTAGTCCTATATGTCTGTGGACTCAAACCGATAATAAAACGGTTTCGTAATGACAAGAAACCCACTTGTAGTTATTATTTTGTTTGTTTTTGGAATTTCGCACAAAGCTACTCGAGGGCTATCTGTGCTAGCCATCCCTAATTTAGCAGTGTAAGACTAGAGGGAAGGCAGCTAGTCATCACTACCCACCGCCAACTCTTGGGCTACTCTTTTACCAACGAATAATGGCATTGACCGTCACATTATAACGCCTCCACGGCTGAAAGGCCGAGCGTGTTTGGCGCGATGGGGATGCGAACCCGCGACCCTCAGATTACGAGTCGCACGCCTTGGCCATGCCGGGCCAACACTTGTAGTTAAAATGTAAGAAAGTCGAAACGTTGTTCACCGCCTTATTTTGGTAAAAGTGTTAATACCATACAAGCCGTTCTGAATCCGGTTTTCGATACCCGTGATGGGCAGATCATAAGCAAACAGTAATCTTATCGTGTAAAAGTAATATGTTCTGAAACATTTTCAGTACACATCCTAAAGAAAATGACGTTAGATAGGTAAATATTTGTTTTTTCTTGCTGAATACATTCAAAGTAAACTTTTGGATTTTCTTTTATCCTTCCTTGGGGTTAATTAAGCAGAAATCACAAACTCAGAGTTAAAAGTTTTTAGAATCTAAATATAAATAATAATACATGATATTGTTTATTCTCTAAGTGTTAGGATGTAAGTGTCTTTTCTAATCTAGCAATGTGTGAATTCAATTAAACACACTCTTCATAAAAGATGTAATATTAAAAGTACGTTAGGCCTAACACAACCGTCTTACGACCAATATATTTAATTAAACTCATGTTTTGCTGGATTAGAAAAAGCGTTCAAAATTAAACTGTCCTGTATAGATAATATAATAAATATAAAAGTAGATAATTATGCTGTCCTTATAACTGACTTAGATATAATAATTAAAATCTCCAAAGTTGTAGAGATTCAACGAGGTTAGTTAATCATATTTCTTGATTAAATTATCTACAACGTTGTTTTAAAACATTTATATTAATGAGTCCACGAATAAATAATCTTTTCAAAGTGTATCTTTATTCAAAGGTATTAAGTAATTCGTGTTTACTTTAAAATCTAATAAAAACACCTTAAGTGGGAAAAAAAGGTGTGGCTAAAAATGGATTGAGCGTGCGAATTGGAATGGTTACTGCAGATAGCCATCGTGTAGTTTTGTTCGAAATTCAAACAAACTAACTGTCAAATCAACAATGGTAATGTTGTGATGGACTTGATCTTGTGTATTCAATGGAATCTCACTCTTCTTATGGAATAAAACACTTTAATTGTTTTCACAACTACTTTCACCACCCACACTATTACATCACCTCCAGAAACTTTCGCCATTAAAGTAACTCAACACATAGAGGCCAATCGTCTCAAGTGATTTTTACTCTCACTTGAATTCGAATTTTTGTCAATAGAGAAAAGAGTGGAATACCACCCATCAAACCATAATTTAGAGTGGGGTTCTTTCTGTCCAATAAGGAAAATGATAAAACACATCCCACTAAATGGCAACTTCCAATCATTCATTGTACAATAATGAAAGGGGTGTAACACTACACATCAAAGCGCAATAATCAGTTATTGAGTGTCTAATATTGAAATGGGTGTAACACCACACATCAAACCACAGCATCCAGTTATTTACCAGTAGTGAAAATTGTGTAACACTATACATTAAACTACAACCTCCAATCATTTATTGTCCAAGTGTAAAAAATATAGAAAACTAAACATATAAACTACAACTACCAATCATTCACAGTACAATAGTGAAAAAGGTGCAATACTAAACATCCAACCACAACATCCAATCACTTATTGTACAATAAATAAAGCCCCCGCTAGAACAGCGGTAAGTCTACAGATTTACAACGCTAAAATCAGGGGTTCGATACCCCTCGATGGGCTCAGCAGATAGCCCAATGGGGCTTTGCTATAAGAAAAAAACACACACACAAACACATCCAATAAATCAAAGGATGAAACCCCACACATCAAACTACAATCTACAATCTATCACTGTACAATAAACAAAATGGTGTAACACTAAAACCCCCAACCACAACTTCCAATCATTTATTGTCCAATAAATAAAAGGATGAACTGCTGTATATCAAACCACAACCTCCTGTCACTTACTGTCCAACGAATAAAAAGGTGAACTACTATACATCAAACCAGACCAAGTTATTCATTGCCCTCAATTTGAGTTGCTCTCTACTATGCTAACGAACATTTTCTTATTTGGATCTACTATAAATGCATTTCAAGCTGCCTTGATGTTGTCAACTGCTATTTTGTTTTCATTGTTTAAAACATTTGACTTACTGAAGTTGGACTTAAGCTGACGTCTCATACACTGCAGAGATCTCTTTAGTAGTTTTCCATTGTCCAACCACAGGTAAACATATTTTTTACTGGAGTCATTCATATGTCCTTTTTAGTCATCTTGTAAGTCAGTGGTACGTATAAGGATTCACAATTCTAAAATTCTCCACAGCGGACAGGGTTGCAGGTATCAAGAAAGAACAAACAAACCAAATTTTCCTTTTTTATGACCGCACTAGACATTTTCATGACGAACGTCTATGAGCAACCTTTCATAGTCATTCCTGTTAAAAAGGATGACCTTTCATATGACCCTCTGTATTTCGGAAACAATTTATCATTACAGACTAAACAATACATGACTACACCTCTATATTTTCATCGCTCAAAAGATTCCCTGCCATATTGCGTAATCAATCTATTTTATATATTATAAAAAAGGTTTCTCAGTGTATCACATGACCTAGAGTCCTAAGTTGGTTATTTCTGGGTTATATTCTGGATGTAACTGACGGTTAAGTCTTCAAGACCTCGTGTATTATTAGAAATTATAAACCACTTAATGAAACATGGTTGTACTGCACCTGAAGTTAACTCTAAATTAGTCCATAATCTTCGAAACCACAACGTTCAGCCACATAACGTCGTGTGTACGGTCATTATGTCTTTCTATAGATAATGAACTCCACATTAAATTTTAAAATTTACAAAAATAATTAATGTTAATACATTTCTGAGTTACTATCATCTCCTCTTTCTATATATAACAATCTCTTTATCTTATTGTGTAATTTTTATTAGTTCAAAAAGGTTGAGGTGCAAGTTTTTTCCTGTTACATTGACTTTTAAAAAACAATGAATCCACAATAACTGTTTGGTAGATCACAATGTCTGCCGTAATGATCATTATAATTACTGCTGTGTCGTTCTTGTTGTTTTTGAATTAAACACAAAGCTACACAAATGAGCATTCTGTGCTCTGCCCACCACAGGTATCGAAACCCGGTTTTTTAGCGTTGTAAGTTCGCAGACATACCGCTGAGTCACTACAGACATACCGTCGAGCCACTGTTGGGCACTGTGTCCTTTATTGGTGTTGTTAATAATTTACCACTGGGTAAGGAACACTATGAACATTAAATTTCAGAATATTTGAAGATTATTTGTGTTAAATGTACGAAATATTTCAATACTATATACACTACTGCTGGTTAGAAATGATCACAGAGAACGTACGGCAGTTTTATAAAACATTCCTGTCATAAAAAGTTTGAAATAGCTGTAAAATACACGAACGTTGTGCTGGAGAAATAGTTTAAAAAGTGTCATTAAAATAAATAAGAATAATCGAGCAGCAAGAACATTTCTTTCTTTCAAGTGTTAGTTTTGGTTTTGTATTAAAGAAAGGTATAAATGGACCAAATATGTTTTCAAACTTCACACGTTAATCATATTCGCCTTTGAAGCCATTTGGAAGCCACGGGGAGAAAGCTATTTTGTTTTGATGCAGATTTAACAATGAAATACGGATTTCGATGAAGTAACCTTTTCTTACTCCTAAAAATTACCAAAATACCCTTTATTTAGATTATTTAATGACTGATTTTCTTCCATCACCACACTTCACTCAACCCCACCCCATCCCAAATCTCTACCACCACCACACTTCACTCAATCCACCCCATCCCAAATCTCTTCCACCACCACACTTCACTCAACCCCACCCCACCCCATCCCGAAAAAAAAAAAGAAACCAGGAGAATCATTGAAAGGAAATAATAAATATTTTACAACGACAGCAACGCTGAAATCAAGGGTTCGATTCCCCTCGGTGGGGTCAGCAGATAGCCTGATGTGGCTTTGCTATAAGAAAACACACACACACACATACAAAGATTTATTTTTATTATTCAGAAGGCCTTGTGAAAACAATAATACTTAAGTTTACGATGTTTAAATGGATAATATTAAACCAAGTAGCCCAATAATTCCGTAAGCTAAACAAAAACGTTTAAATGTATGAAGATTTTAAACGAAATATGAAAAATCATTTTTCATTAAAGGGGATAAATTGTACTCATTATTAGGTTTAATTCTTTCACTGAAATTTTAAATTTATTATTATCATATTTAAGTTATTTCTTCGAATAAACGGTACTGTTAGGCTTAGAGTTCCATAGCTAGAGTTTACATGATGCATCAGTCCCTGAAAGGCCTGGAATGGCCAAGCGCGTTAAGTCGTGCGCTTCGTAATCTGAGGGTCCCGGGTTCGCGCCCGAGTCGCGCCAAACATGCTCGCCCTCCCAGCCGCGGGGCCTTATAATGTGACGGTCAATCCCACTATTCGTTGGTACAAGAGTAGCCCAAGAGTTGGCGGTGGGTAGTGATGACTAGCTGCCTTCCCTCTAGTCTTACACTGTTAAATTAGGGACGGCTAGCGCAGATAGCCCTCGAGCAGCTTTGTGCGAAATTCCAAAAACAAACAAACCTTCACTTCACACGATTTTGATATTTACATAATACGACAGTAATTATTGTCTCTCGAGATATTGACTCTTGTGATTATATTTATTTTGAACATAATGTAGAGAAATATATTTTAACAACGACTTTTTATTATTATTCTGCAACATAAATTTATACAATGAGATATTTTGCCAATTTTAATACCCGCAGGGAAGGTTAGGACTAAAGTTTTGTTCAAAGGCTGTTCAGGATAAACTTAATATTACCAGTTTTCGTTGATTAAAATTAGAAAGTGAACTTCTGCTGTTCGTTATGTCTGTATAAAATATATCGTTTAAGAAAGAGTTTGTTTCCAACTGTTAAAAACATTCACTGAACGATGCAAAGAGATTTCTAACAAACACATACATTCGGCACATTTTTATTTGAAATACAAATACATAAAACAGATATTTAAATAATTATGGTTCTTCCTATACAAGTAGTTAATGTCGTGTAATTCGAAACAAGTACGTGTGTTACAAAAGTCCTATGATCAAGGTTAAATCCCCAGTTTTTAAGTAAACTCTGGTTTGTTTGAGCACAAGGTAATAAGTTAAATTTGTACCCATCAACCAAATGAATGAATCAAATAATTTGAATAAATTATCGTGCTCAGGAACACAACAAAAAATATCAAACTCGCACTATCCGACAACAAATCCAAAGGACAAAAATAAATAAGTCATAATGCTACCATATTTATTTTATTTAAAATCAGGTATATAACATACAGTCATAAAGTATTCATTATCTTTAATAGACAGTACTATCATGTGAACGTTATTTTGAGGGAGTTTCTTTTAGCATTAGCTTCTCCGTTGGTGTATTAGCACTATATGACGACCAATTGCAGTGGTTGTGTCATCTAACTAAATCTTTTATTTAAGTCTACATGTTTACCTGAGGCTGAATACGTTATTTTAAAGCGATTTGAGAGCCTTAATATATATAATTATTGTCCACGTCGCCACGTTCAGTCACACTTTGTATGACGACTGTGAATGCTAGCGATAGTCCTACTGTTTAATTTCATTGCAAATGTTCAAAGCACAATACTCCTTACTGAATGCTTTCTACAATCTAGTAGTGTACGAAGGCTACGGTCTCCTTTTTTGTATTCGATAGCATGGATATTCGTGTCATTATCCAGCAACTTGAGACATGCGATGTCCACATTTTCTTGATTTCGATTCTATTTTAGTATTTATTATTTATCTTCTGTGATAAAAAAAATGTCTGCTTTATCAGAAAAAGAATACAGATTTTTTTTCCTAATCCCTTTGTAACTGGCACACTGTATACGAAGTAGAAAGGTTTAGGATACTTTATTTTTCTATCATGCTTCGACACACATGATAAAATTCATGTTCAAAAGAAATAAAATATTCCTGCTCATCTAACTCTGTATTATATATCTAACTCTGTATTGTATAATCAGTGATATTGCTACGTCTACGTTTCTTTACAATGAATGTGTTTGGTTGTTTGACTATTTGTTTTAGAGCAAGGTTACACTGAGCTAGCTATCTGCTCTGACCACCGCGACTCACCGAATCTCGGATTATAGCGTTCTAATAAATCGAGATGAAAACGTTTAGCTTTAAACTGGTTGCATTACAAAGATAAAAACAGTGTTAAAATTTGAAAGTGCCATAGCATATGTAACTTATAACATCGCAATTACAACATGAATACAGTGATATATTTTCACAAGAATAACTTGCAGTAAGAGCTGATACATGTATATAAGTTATAAAAATATATGTTATTATATAAAGATACTAAAGTTTCTATGCTTTATACAGTTCACTGTTGTTGTCTTTGGATAGCTAAAATTTCAAAGTTTAAAAACTCGTGACAAATAACTTCCAATTCTGTAGGTCAAAGCCCGAAAGAAAACAATTTTCCATATACGTACATGTATAACGTTCTAAAGTGACTGTTAGCAACCTTTTCGGGATTAGGCTCATGTTATTCTTGTTTATATAATACTTAAAAAGTAATAGCTTACTAAACTTAAGAGTGTACTAGTTTTATCTCTAAGCTCGTTTTTCTTGTCCAACAAGAACAGTGTAAATACACCCATTATAACAATGCAGCTCATATTAGACAGTGCATGAATATTGTTTGTACACTAGGCTTAAGAATACATGTAGAAAACCTAAGAGTGAACGTACTGTGTTCATTACTTAAGGGCCCCATTCTAACTAGTGACTCTATACAAGTTCAGAACTCGTATTAACTGATAATAATAGGTTTGACGTTTTCTGTAAGTCAGTACAAGTGTGGGCTACAAATGTAACGTTTCATCTAACAAAACCTCCAGTCATTCTCTCTCATGTCATCGTTAATATTTTATAAAACAGACACCTAATCGCTAACGTTGCGAAAGCATAGTGCATAGTAAACAGGCGTTAATGTGCTTATATTATTAATGTTGTTTACAAAGAAAGAAGGCATTAAAGGTTTGACATTATCAAGCGTAAACGAGAGGAAATTAAAGGTATTCGCATTATAAAATATATGATGAAAGAACTACCAAGCACTAACACGTTGATATATCAAGAGCAGACACGTGAGAAAAAAATGTTAACTTCACTTAACGTCTGATATTTAAGAAACTGACCTTTAGTGTATTAATATTATCAAAGTTATTCACAGGAGAGTTTGTTTGTTTCTAACGTACTAATGATTTAAAACAAACATTAATGTGAATATATTAACCAAATAATGTGGCCCGGCATGGCTGCAATTTGTATTGTCCAGGCCCGACATGGCCAGGTGGGTTAAGGCGTGCGACTCGTAATCTGAGGGTCGCGGGTTCGAATCCCCGTCGCGCCAAACATGCTCGCCCTTTCAGCCGTGGGGGCGTTATAATGTGACGGTCAATCCCACTATTCGTTGGTAAAAGAGTAGCCCAAGAGTTGGCGGTGGGTGGTGATGACTAGCTGCCTTCCCTGTAGTCTTACACTGCTAAATTAGGGACGGCTAGCACTGATAGCCCTCGTGTAGCTTTGTGCGAAGTTCAAAAAACAAACAAACAAACAATAACCAAATAATTGACGTAAATGATTATAAAATAAAACTACATTTAATCTGATCGAATTTGTAACACTGGCACTTCGTGTATATAGTTTATTTAACTGGAATTAGAATTCATATCAAATCAGTTGGTACTAGCATCAATGTGGTTTAACTACAATCTTAAGTTTATATAGTGCTAAGTATTTGATTAATCAAGGGAAATCATGAACAAACCTGACTTGTGAAAAATTACTATACCTGATTATGCAGTAGTTGAAAACATTGGTTCTGTAGCAAATGTGAAAAATAATAATTCCTTAGTTAGCAAGGCCGCGTTTTTTGGTACAGCCAAATCAACCATCGTAGTTTACACTTAATGCTTGTATAACCAAATCAACCATCGTAATTTACACTTAATGCTTGTACAACCAAATCAACCATCGTAATTTACACTTAATGCTTGTACAGCCAAATCAACCATCAGCCAAATCAACCATCGTTATTTACACTTATTACTTGTACAGCTAAATCAACCATCGTAATTTACACTTATTACTTGTACAGCCAAATCAACCATCGTAATTTACACTTATTACTTGTACAGCCAAATCAACCATCGTAATTTACACTTATTACTTGTACAGCCAAATCAACCATCGTTATTTACACTTATTACTTGTACAGCCAAATCAACCATCGTTATTTACACTTATTACTTGTACATTGAATTTCGGCAAAACTGCTCGAGGGCTATCTGCGCTAGACATTCCTAATTTAGCAGTGTAAGATTAGAGGAAGTCAGCTAGTCTAGTTATCACTACCCACCGCCAACTCTTTGGCTACTCTTTTACCAACGAATAGTGGGATTAACCGTATCATTATAACGTTCCCATGGCTGAAAGAGCGAGCATGTTTGTGGCGACGAGGTTCGAACCCGCGACCCTTGGATTACAGGTCGCACGCCTTAACCCACCTGGCCATGCCGGGCCTCGTCAGTGATATCTTAATACATTTAATCAGCGGGATTGCAGAACGTCATCTCTTCTGAACCTCTTGTTTGGTATAACAGCTTCTATTACTCGCAATGAAGAAATTTTCCTTTTATCATTCTATTTTGAAGCTTCAGAATACTCCATCATTATAGGTTGACGGTTTAAAAATAACAAATTATTTTAAACCTTTGTTTACATACATGTCAGCAGGTTTGAATTACATTTAAGTGTGTGTGTGTTTTCTCTTACAGCAAAGCCACATTGGACTATCTGTTGAGTCCACCGAGGAGAATCGAACTCTGATATTAGCGTTGTAAATCCGAAGACTTACCGCTGTAACAGCTGATGGACTACATTTAAGTTAACTTTCGCATAATTAAAACAAACTCAAATGAAACAGCATTAAATTATTTATATTTTTACATTTCATCCAAAGTGGCACATACACACATTTTAAGATACAGTTTTACTATTGTACTTATTGTTCTTGTTATATTCTGCTGTTATCACTAAATATATTTCTAAGTGTTTTAATGTACAGTCAGCGGTGCACCAGTTGAGCTTTATTTAATCAGTTACATTTATTACAATATACTTTGTCGGTTACGTGTGTTTGTTTGTTTACTAAATGTCATTTAGATTATTTAGTGCAAATAAAGCTTTATCTTATCGTTCCATCGCTTTTGTGCTTTTAGCTAAAATACGACATGATACACAGGTTTTGTAGGACACTAACACATTTAAAATATTAATATGTAAACAATATTAGTATGTGTTTGTGGTCTGCCTTCCACAGGTATTGAAATCCGGTTTGTAGTAGTACTAGTCCGTAGACGTACCACTGTGCTACTAGAGGGTTAGTAGCTGGGTTCTCTCGTACCAACCTCTTTGTACAAATAATTTCGTTTCCTAATACGCTATTTGTACATATCAAGCATTGTTTTAAGCATTACGTTCCATTATCCTATCGACTTAATCCATCGGATTCTGCTGTTAAATCTCGAACTAATGTCATTAACTGTACTACCACTTTAACTGTGTAAAGGATAACAGAAACGTAAAATCAGTACTTATGTGTTGACTGTTTCTGTTGAAGTCCTTTGCTTAAATTGAGATGTATACGATTATATATGTCATTGAACGTTTGAAAGGTTAAAGTGTTTTTAGCCAAATGTACGTCTTGGACAATAAATTTAAAAACATTTCGTGTGGTGATAAACAATAGTAGATTTTGAGAAAAAACCAAATACATAAGGATATATGTGACTGCGTAGGCAACAAAATATATGATTAGAGCGAATTATAAACATATACGTATATACTATACAAGCTATATAACAGGACGTTCTAAGAAGAAATTTTAATGAAAGGTCATGTGAATTTTGTTTAATAAAAACTTAACAAGAAATATGAGGAAATAAAACTTTGCTTACAAAGGCTTTAAGAACACTTAGAGAAGAACCGAACCGTGTTGCCCGACAAGTGGGTTAAGGCATGCGACTCGTAATCTGAGGGTCGCGGGTTCGAATCCCCGTCACACCAAATATGCTCACCCTTTCAGCCGTGGGGGCGTTATAATGAGACGGTTAATCCCACTATTAGTTGGCAAAAGAGTAGCCCAAGAGTTGGCGGTGGGAGGTGATGACTAGCTGCCTTCCCTCTAGTCTTATACTGTTAAATTAGGGATGGCTAGCGCAGATAGCCCTCGTGTAGCTCTGCGTGAAATTAAAAAAAAAGGAGAAGAACCGTATAATTTCTCGATGTTTCTTCCGATACAGAACTACGAGCTTCATATTATTATTCTTTATTATCTAAATATAATTGTAGAACATCAGCTACAAGCTCTGATGATGTACAATACATAAATATATATGTATATACATATACAATAATCATTCAATGCAAGTTACTGAAAGTCACCAATAAAGGCTTGAATGGATAATATATAATAACTCTTTTTGCACGTTTAACATAGTAACAATAACATAAAGGTTTTACGTTATATAAATTAAGCATGAAAAGTTATGTAATCTGAACTACAAAGGACTATAAAGAGGAAGAGTTTTCAAACTGTCTTATCATAGTTGTAACACTGTAGTAAATCACACAGTTTATATAGTACTTTAAAATATTCAATAATCTTAGTAAAGTCCAAAAGAAGACAGCTGGATATTTCACTAAATGTCTGTAAGACCAATGAAAGTTGGCTGACTATAAAAACAAACACTGATGCAAAATGTCTCCAAAGTGTTATTAACAAGATATGGTGGAATCACGTGTAACAAAATGGTACAAATACACTGGTACTGGACTAAAAAGAATAAAGTCCACATTTAAGTAAGTTACCGTTATCTAACGATTCGCTGCAATTATGTGATAACTGTTAAAAACAGAATCTGATGTTCGTAGCTGCAACCGAACGTCATTTCAGTGTATGTACGGTTAAAAAACAAGAGGTTTGGTAATACTACTGAGACAAGGTATATTTTAGTTATAGTAAGACACAAAATAACTCACTTTTATATCAGTGGTGGAAATATGTGTGATAATGAAAAATCACGAATGGACACTCTGACCTTTATGTTTTCCAGATGTCATTAAGACGATACATAACATGCTGTCATATATGTTTACGTTTGGTTCTGACTTCAGCTGAATGGATGATAATTGTCTTCCCACGTGTAATGATATTGAAGAAGAGATGATTGACCGGTTTAACTTGGTACAGACTTATCAGACCTCGATAGTATCGAACATGTATCGGTCTCTTTTGGAAGAATTACATGTATTCAAATGACTCTGAACATTAAGGATTCTCTGAATGCATCTTTTTCAGTAGTTGTGGATGCCTCAGGATCTTAACAACACTGATTGTAAGCATGCAACATCGATATGATATTGGTCACACAGTTTGACACAGTATACATTACATTAAAGTGAAATGTTTTAACTCTAAAAATGTGAACTCACTTCTCCTAAATATTAATCGTAAACGTAAAATAAATGAGAAATTAATTGAATTTTGAACCGGATACAGATAATAAGATGTCAGATATTCACAGAAATTAAATATGAGAACGGTTCTAATTATTTTTATAACAGTAATTTTGCATTAGCATTAATAATGTACTATTAATTCCATTATATTTCAGTTGCTCAGTGCAATATATATATATGTGTAGGTATAAATAAACTTGTAGGAAGTGAAAGTTTAATATAAAGAGCAGATTCTTGTTTTTAATGGTTATATACTTATGGTGTATAATACTGAGTACTATAAAGTAAAAGAACTTTAAAAATACGAACCGTTGTCAGTAAATGAGAGTTTAATGTCTCTTTAGGTTTGTCATCATTCACGATTGTCTTAACGCGTTTCTTTGATTTAGTTTTATCAAAACCTGAAGCAGGCTTGCTCTCGTTTTCCGCTCTTTCTGTTTTCCTTTCTATTGTGTACTTTCCATTTATTGTATGGGTGTTTTGTGTTTTTCTTATAGCAAAGCCACATCAGGCTATCTGCTGAGCCCACCGAGGGGGAATCGAACCCTAATTTTACCTTTGTAAATCCGTAGAATTACCACTGTACTAGCGGGGTCATTTTTTGTCTGCAAGATGGTTGGTTGTGTCAGTTTTGCTTTAACATCATATTATTTTCTCTTTATTAAACTTATTTGTCGGGGCCTTCTCACATTCATGGATCATTGAAACAGCTTCTAAAATATCTAATTCAGTAGGGGTGAACTTTTCAGTTACAAGCGCCTGGTCTTCTAGCATTGTATAGGCAAAACTCCACAAGACCCGAGGACGCGGTTTTCAGGGCTTTCCATTCGCCCCGGGCTTTTTCATTCACGTTGCAGAAACAGCAAATAACGCGAAACAATAACAAAAAATAAATGAGAAATAAAACGCGATTTTGTCTTTCAGTTTTCTATATAAACAATACTATAAAGATCAACTCTAAATAGTTGTCTTTTTTTGTTTTTGTTTTTTCGTAAACAAACAAATTTACAAAAAACACTTGATAAATCACCATATAGAAGTTTGGTGAGAAGTGTTAACTATAACTGAAAAGTTTTTTGACCTCATAAATAAGGTTAATTAAACATATTCAGCTTTACTAGGTTCATATTAGATTTTCACAAATTAACTACCAAAGGGGCACTGACATTTTCAAATATCCAACCCTACTATTCAATTAAAAGATAATTGGGTATTGAGGTCAGATGCTCTCTCACCCTGTTCCACATACTTTAATTATCAAGAACTGGAAGATAACATGTAGCTTACCACAAAGCAATAAGACAAATCGAAATTAGTGCTAGCTCTTCCATCCACCAAGGATATCTTACAACTGCTGGTTTGGAGGCCCAGGGAACGTAACCTTGAGAGAGAGAGTTGTTTTAAAACCGTTTTACACATTGTATCGATTACATAAAACAGAAAGAAAACTTCAAATGTAACTTAATAATAATAGTAACGTGTATAATTCTTTAAACTAAAAAATTATCTTTATTTAACATATTAAAAAATAACAATTAAATAAATATGATATTTCTTACATTTATAATATATTTTCATATTAAACATTGATAACAACCTTTACAATTTGTCAACTGTATATATATTTTCTTTACACTTTAAACAGATAATTAGCGAAGAAAAATAATGGTCATTATATTATTTGAGCTCCTTACTAGTAGACAAGTAATAGAGTTATGTAATAACTCCAACTATATAGTTATATAACATAAAATCAGTTAGGTTTTCCAACATATTTACATTGTTAGACAATATAGCAAGAAAACTACTGGCTTTTCATTCCGAACATACGTTATTGAACTATATAAGAAAAAATCTCAACGTTTTCTTTACGATAATTTACATATTATACAACTCAGTAAAACACAGTTAGTTAAATCAACTTCGATTCACTTAACTTGTAAGGATATGTAACACAAACACAGTCTTTCCATTGACTACTTAATAAAGCTAATTTGTTATTTCGCTATTCAGTTACCTTATTAAGTTTCATAATTAACTTCTTCACTTGTTATGTTATGGTACATAATTCCTTTTTACTATCGAATCGTATCCACTGAATGGTAGTTTTTTGCGTCATTACAACACTATTAAAAACAGTAATTTTTACAAATTTTTCTTCACTGTAAATTTTCCAGGTAAAGAACCATGGTATTTTGACCACAAACACTGAATGAACGTACGTCACTGCTCGCGAAGTTTTTCGCTTACTTGGTAACAATTCTTTCTAATAGTTGTATTTAGAACTTATGAAACGGTGCTAACGTTTTGATAATCCAATGTTATTATAATCGTATTTTAAAACATTTGTTTTGTATTTGGACAAATTACTTTACTTTATTACACTGGCCCGGCATGGCCAAGCGTGTTAAGGCGTGCGACTTGTAATCTGAGAGTCACGGGTTCGCATCCCCGTCGCGCGTAAACATGCTCGCCCTTTTCAGCCGTGGGGCGTTATAATGTACAGTCAATCCCACTATTCGTTGGTAAAAGAGTAGCCCAATAGTTGGTGGTGGGTGCTGTTCACTAGCTGCCTTCCTCCAGTCTCTCAATTCATATTTCAGGACATCTAGCCCTCGTGTAGCTTTTACATAAATGTTCCAAACAAATTTTCTTGACATCGACAAAATTACTCAATTTCCGTTTGTGCTAAATGTTTTCGACGTAATTATAGACTAATCATCAGAGAATATTTACGATTATTATCGTCAAGTGAAGTTTGTTTTCTGTGGAATGAAATATCAACTGTGAGTAAAATGTATGTCCGATTTTGTAAATACTGGTGTGATTATGGAAGTTTATTTTGGGCATAAGCCGTTACATTTGAATGGTTTAAAACAGGTTTTCACGTCTTTTAAATTTGTGTCCATTTTAGTACGAAGTGATGGTACATATCTGCAGAGTAGGTTAGTCCTACGGTAGAGCTCTGCATTTCAGATCTGTACAATAAACAAAACATTTTCTTACTGCAAGATGTAGGCCCATTATAAGAGTGACAGTTTATTCCTTATGATGGACGACAAGCGCAGCCGATCGACTGTGTTTCCTCTTGTCAGTAATTTAGCGTAAGGGCCAACGACAAATAAAATTATCAAACTAAATAATAAGCATACGATGTCACCAAATTAAAGACTACATTATAGTGAACCTAAGAAGGCCGAAACGTTGTTCTCAGTCTTATTAGTAAAGTTGTATGAAACAAATATTTTAGAATATTTTAATATCTAACAAACAGCCTCTGTTGGTAGGGTCCTCCGCTAGTACAGCGGTAAGTTTACGGATTTACAACGCTAGAATCAGCTGTTCGATTCCCGTCGTCAGCAGATAGACCGATGCGACTCTCAAAAAGAAAAATACACAAACATAAACATACGCTTGATTGGAAATATCAGTTTCAAGAATTTCAGGCCGTGTTAACATTAAAACTCAGAATCAACTGCGAGAATTCTCGCAGCGAATCCAACAGAGATTTCCTGTTCTGTAACTTTGTGCTAAAACGTACAAACGAGTCGTTCGATTTTTAAAACAAAGCTAAACACCGGGCATTACATAGCTTATCTCCTGTGAGGAATAAAAACCCGATCCTTCTGTTGTAAATCCAGAAACTGATTCATTGACAAGAGGCAGGGGAACAAATAAAAGACTCTATAATCGAAACATTTTTTATTATCTTTCTCTTTTAAATTAAAAGTTTTTCTTTTATATATAAAGCAGTTAGTATTTGTGCTAGTAAATCATATTTTCTTAATTTTCCACGTGAACTATTTGTTTCTGAAATATCCTTTCGTCGACGAGGACTATTTTCTTTTTCTTATCAAGAAAGGTATACCTTTAAGAAATATTAGACAAAGACTTCATAAAAACTTCTAGATGCTGCTGCCCTCTAGTGGGTAAAAGCTATGGTTACAATTTACAACGCTATAATCTGAGGTTCAATTTCCCTCGATGTAAAAGCCCAAATGGCCTATTGTATAGCTTTGGGCTGAAAATAAACACACAAACAAATCGTGGTCGTAGTTACTGCGAGTATTACAAGCCGATTATTATCATAATTATTTTATTTTTCACATACATTTTCAAAACCTTAACATAACACTCACTAACACCCAGGTTTATTGTTCTTGTATCATTTGTGGGGCCCCATTCTCTGTGACTACGGAGTAAATTATGACCCAGATTTCGAACATTTAGAATTGATGTGTTTTTTTTTCGTGCTCACTCGTGCGAGGCGCCTTCTATTGATGAGAAATTACTTTTACATCGAGGAAGTATTTGGAGTTGGTTGGTTTTTCACATTTTAATACAAGTGTTTCTTCAAAGTTTAGCTCAAAGAAAATGTCAAATCAAGTCTAATGTTGAAAGATGTTTATTTACAGTACAAGTAATTTATAGTGTAGTGGAGACGCAATGTAGTCAGATGACTTGTTACACAGTTCAGACAGTATAATAGTCAAAAATATGAAGTGACACAATGTGTTACAAACCTGTACTTGTAAATACTCAACCCAAGGAACTAACATAGTACGTTTAAAAAGTTACAGTTGTAGTAATCAACTATCAGATGCAACACAGTGTGTGTGCTTCAATTTTGCAATTGAATAATCATCCGATAAAATCTGTTTAAACTTTCAAACTGCTGCCATACTGAGACAGATCATAAACTAAAAATACTCAACAACGATTTGTTGTTTTACAGCCGGATAATGGAAAGTGTCTACGTTACTTTTCCTCTACCCACAGCTTCTAAGTCACTTTCATTACTTGACAGAGGGTCTGGTTACATTCTTCACGAAAGAACTTTATATGCACGTGTCAGTAAAGGAAAATATTTACCTAACTTTATGCCCTTTTGTTAATGTACACATACGCTTTGTTCGACCCGTAAGACTCGCTGATTGTTATTAGATTTTCCAGGCTTCAGATACTCAGATGTCATTTTAATATTACGTCACTGTAAACCTTCTCTTTCCCCATATCATAATAGTTTACTTTACAACTCTTTCTATTAGATTTTGAGTCCGGGCTAGTAGATCTCTGGATTTTGGAGCTATCGAATCTACTTCGATTCCGCGCGATACTGTAAAATATTCCCTACACTATAATATATTGGTGCGTTATAAGAGTGACAGTGTGTATCCCTTAGCTGGCTTTGCATCGCCTGGTGGTTAGTGCCCTAGTTTTGTCCAATGTACTGATGTAAAATATTGCTAAACAAACAAAACCACACCACACGCCAGCTTTCATTGATAATTGCTGAACAAACATGTCGCATCCAATTAGTAGATTAGTAGACCAAATCATACCAAAATGATCAGTTCGGCTAAGGTATAAATAGGAGGCATATATTTATTAAAATCAGTTTCAATTTGATTCTTTTGCTCTACACATATTCAAAACGTCTTTATCTTCATTCTGAAGTCATGGCTGATTGTCGAAAACGCAAAGTGCTTTCACTAGAAGATCGTGTGAAAGTTGTAAAGTTGTTTGAAGGCGGCAAAAGCTGCAGAAAAGTTGCAGAATCCATGATCGTTGGAAACACACAAATACAGAGCATAGTAAATGACAAAGAAAAATAATGTCACTGTGGCAAAATGGTGCTAACACTGGCCAAAAATATCAGAAAGCACGGAAAACAGTCTACACGGAGCTGAACGAAAGGTGTGGGACTGGTTTTGTGCCGCACGTGCCAAACCACCTTGTTACTGGCGTAGCCTTGAAGGAATATGCACTGATGAAAGCCACAGAAATTAATCTGGATGACTTCACTGCCTCCAATGGTAATTATTTAGGCCTATAAATTCCAGCTTGATAACCCAAAATGTTTTAATATGCATTCACTTTTGTTTTACTTGACTTGAATAAGTTTAAGTTACTTTTGCAAATTTTAACGCGTGTTTGTTTTCTATATTACAGGCTGGCTAGAGGCTTTCCAAAACGCAACAATCTGTCCATGAAAGACCCATGGAACATAGTACTTCACATGAAGCCACATGTAACAAAATAATACGTCATATAAAGGCGGAGATCTCAAATTAATACCTTGCTTGAAATCAGATTTATCAACATGGTATCTCGTAAGAAGGCTGATACATGAATATAGTACCTCACATGAAAGCAGATGTTTCTAACAGCAGTGTGAATACAGAAACCAATATCTTCAAATGATTATTCCCTGTGTTCCACATACTTTAATTATAAAGAAATTGAAAATAACATGTAACTTACCACAAAGCAATAAGACATATCGAAATGAGTGCTGTCCACCAAGAGTATATTACAGCTGTCAACATCAACATCTTCAAATAATATGCCGACCCACTTAGCATCTTGGAGTTGGACAATATCACCCATTACTGGAGTCCTGATTAGATGTATTAGTATATGGACGAACAAAGAGTGTAGTATTGATGGTAACATTTAAAGTAATTATATGTCGATACGTTTACCAATACTTATTCATACCATACTTCAACATCGACATTTCCTCTCATGAAAATGAAGAGAAACTGATTTCATGTTATCTCTAAAGTAATAATTCCTTGTAAGTACTTTTCACACAATTGTAATAATCTATTTTATGCATTTATATTTCTGAGGAACCAACTTGAAGCTAATAAATTTTGTATACATTCTACAATGGGTAATTTAAACCTTTTTATTAGATAATTCATATATAGTTCGACGTTTCTAGGTTATAAAGCAATGAGGAAGGAGATTTGAGATAACGGTGATATAGAGAAACCTTAGTCAACAACACGATACTCACCCAGTTGTGAGTTTTACTTAAATTCTTGTGAAAAATAAAGCAAATACAATACTAATGTCATTTATAAAATACTTTATGGCAACTTCCACGTATTTTACGTCAGAGAAACAGGCCAAAACGCAAAAACAACTTTCATGTAACACAAAGAAATAGAATCTCACGTTTTAAATTTAACAGTGCAACTCAAATAAATATACTACATGTAACATTAAAATTCCAAACAGAGAATCCAGCATCATTAGACGATAAACCAAATAATTCCTTGTAATACAAGAGCAAACACACGTTAAATCAACATAAAGAAACACTTTTATATCTATATTAATAAACTTCAGTAAATCTTGTTCGGTGTATTATAATTTGAAGATGATACTTTTACTTTATAAGATTTTATAACTTATAAAATATTCTGAGAGCACAAAGAGTAACGCAGCTAGTATTAATAGGAAATTACACGAAGGTTGTTAAAAACTATCATATCAAAATAAGACAGTTCAATTATCATTAAATTATCATTATCATTCATTATCGAATTTTAGTGGTAGTTAAACTATATTTCAAATGTTTTACAAACGATAATTAATGACAGAATTAATTTTCATTTATATTTGTATGAACATCCGACTTGGTTGTTTATTAAAACATAATACGTTGATATAAACTTTTCATTGTGAAATAATTAAGTTAAAAATGATACTATTGTCATCATAAGCTTACGTATACATGAGCAATATAAATAATTTTGTAGTCAATACACATATTGAAACGAGCAAATTTGCACATTTTCACTAACATAAGGTCTGAATAAAACAACATATGAATCAAGATTTATATGTAGTTATACTAAAGCTATAAAAATATTTAGAAATGAGTACTTTTTCGAGATTTGCGACTGTAAATCCCTTTCACTTATCAGCCCCCAAATATATTCTCACATCGTGTTTTCGTCATATGCTCCCAAGTCACAAAAGCAAAGTTTGAAGACAATAGGCCTTTTCCATTTACTTTAGGCATAAGCAATTAGGAAAAAACATTTTTTGCCCAGGAATAAGAAAAGGTAAAAATTTTCTTACATTGTGTAATCTTACGTATACACAGGTAATTATTTTTTAAATCAATACACATGGTGAGTGAAATATCAAACGAAAAGGTTATGGCTGAAAGAAATTTAAAAGCAAGATGGGCGATATCAATTTAGATATTATTCCTGTTAAGTTAGTGTAGTTTAATAAATAAAAATATGGTCTAAAAAACCATGAATTTACCTCTGACATCATGTTTGTAATCACCTTCACGATTTTTGCATGTGTAAATTCCCGCGTCTTCAAACTGGATGTTGGTTAGCACTAATTTGCCACCGTATTTTATTTGCGTTCTCTCACTATTAATAACTCGTTCATTGTGATTTGAGTACCAAATAACTGGTTCTTCTCTCTCTCTTTTATGAGCTTGGTTTGAACATATTAATGTAAGAGTAGAACCACGTTCAGTTTCGTAGACGAATTTAATACCTGAAACAAGCAGGAAACTACCGAAAATATAAAATAATTGAGTGTAATTAGCCATTGAAATCTCTCTGCACTGTACTCTTTGTAAGTCACTTTCTATATTGTTTCTAAGTGAAATATCAGTGTTACTATGCGCATAAAGTATTCTTGTTTGAATGACGTCGTGAACTGAAGTAACATTGTTAGGTGGAAAACGTTTTTTAACAATAATGATTGCAAAGTTTATTGTTTTTTGTAGTGCGAAAGACGCTTGAACTGAGAAATTATAATAAAAAAACTATTGTTCTCAGATGTAAGAAATAAATTTTATTGTGTATGTACAAGCAAGGAAAGGAGGTGAGATCAAGCATACTTGTTACAGAAACTGGAAGAAGTCTTCTAGTACAATGAAATCTGACATAATTGTAAAAGGATTTCAAAGTCAGAAGAGATGCATAAGCTCTGATATAAGAAATGATTAATGGTGGTGATTCATCTGTACATAGAAAAAATATGGACTGTATGTCTTATGACAGGAGTGTAGATAAAATAGAGTACACTAATCATGCTGTAAGACTATATATAAACACTTTATTCCAAATAGCAGGAAAAGTGCAAAAAAACTGCAAACACTTGAGCAAAAACAGAATATTGAGATTTTAAAAAATGTGCTCATGGAGCTGTTCGCCATAATGCACAAAATAGTAATTCTTTAGAGGAGCTGAAGGAATATTTAAAGAATGCACCCTACCATATATTTGGAAATCATAGGAAGTGCAAATCCTATTACTCTTCCCATGAAGACATATCTGACATCAAAACAAGCTATTTGAATAACATACCTTATGAAACGATATTCTGAATAATGACTGCTGGTGATGCATAAGTCAGAAAGGCTCACCGTCTGATAAGTAATTGAACAAGTAATTTAGCAGAGACTTATATGCTTCTTGTGGCAAGTTTTATCGGTGACAAACAGATTCTAGAAGGTGTTTTGAAACTGCGTTTCGATATATATGTCTTGTTTTATTTAAGGCATCACCGGCCTTGTGATTTCCTTTTGTTGTTGTGCATGTCTTCAAACAAGTTATATTTTTTATATGTTTATATTATGAATCAATCTTTACGTTACGAATGTTTGTTGTTGTTTATAAATGCAAGTATTTTTAGTGTAAATATAATTTTAAAATAATTGCTTTTTTTACTTTATCAGAGTTTACAATATTGCATCACAACACAAATGGCTGTATTGTTTATTCTGATATATTTTACAAAGTTACACAGTTTAACCTCACAAACAGTTTGATTTATGTTAGTTTTCATCATGTAATATAAAAAATATAAAAAAATACATTAAGAAAATAGTTTATAAATGCTTTCAATATTCTGTAGTTATTTCGTTGTATTATTATAAATAATAATATTTTTAATTAAAAATAATCACAAAAATTGCAAATTTCGATCCGTTTTGAACTTATTTGGTTCAGTGACGTCAGCGGAGCTTTTCCTGGAAACTTGGCTTGTTTGTTTCTGACCTTCGCGCAATCTACCTGTGCTTGTCGTCCCTAATGTAGCAGTCTAAGACTATATAGAAGGCAGCTAGTCATCATCACCCACTGCCAAGTTAGTGGGCTACTCTATTACCAACAGATAGTGGGATTGACCGTCATATTATAACGCCTCCATGGTTTAAAGGGCGAGCATGTTTGGTTTGTTTGTTTGTTTTGAATTTCGCACAAAGCTACTCGAGGGCTATCTGTGCTAGCCGTCACTAATTTAGCAGTGTAAGACTAGAGGGAAGGCAGCTAGTCATCACCACCCACCGCCAACTCTTGGGCTACTCTTTTACCAACGAATAATGGGATTGACCGTCACATTATAACGCCCCACGGCTGAAAGGGCGAGCATGTTTGGCGAGACGGGGATGCAAACCCGCGATTCTCAGATTATGAGTCGCACGCCTTAACGCGCTTGGCCATGCCGGGCCCTAAAATCGAAGTTTAATACGTATCAGCATGTTTGGTGTAACGGGTATTCGAACCCGCGACCTTCAGATTACGAGCCAAACGCCTTAACCACCTAGCCATGCCGGACCAAGAAACCTTATTTACCAACTAAATGTTCTAAATAAGACATGCATGTAATTGTTTCGTGTCTCCTGGAGCGTTTCTTAGGCTGTTAGAGTAGGGACACATGACTGCTATAGTTAAAGTTATCGTTTATAAAACAACTTATTACATGCCTAATTATGTATTGTTTGTCAAGTCCAGATTTATATTGAACTTTATCACGTTTATCTATAATAGTGTTAGTTTCCAGTGATCTATAAGTATATTATGGCAGGTTAGTTTACCTAATTCTGTGTAGAATGTGGCCTTTCCTAAAGGTGATAGTATTTCTTGAATATGTAAAATGAAACTGATATCACCAATCACCGTGTTCTCACTATGCATACAAAGTTGACATTTTTACAGACGTAAATATATATGCAATAATAAAAATAATAGTTTTTATTGCACAATAACTCTAAAGCTAAAAAGCGTGTGTGAATACAACTAAGAAGGAATTAAACATAGGCTTCGTTTTCTGCATGGAAACAAACTCTGTTGATAATTGCTTACCGGGCAACATACCTTTTATGAGCAAAGAATTTTACACTAACTTTCTTTATTTGAAGCGTTTTCAATTTATATTATAAGGTCCATCTAAAAATACAAGTTTATTATATTCAAAGTGACTGACTGTACAGTATCTTGTGTGTTGATGAAGTTATGTAGGCTCATACATCAAAAAATAATTTTAGTTGTCAGTTTCTCTTTTTAATGTACTCAGCTAAGAAAATTTGTAATACAATAACATAACTTTAGCTTGACGATATAATATTTATTTTGCAGATAAAGTATATCTATTGTAAAGAACAACACAAACTACAAAATACATAAAACCGAAACTCATACTTCAGATAATACAGATCACAATGTTATGAAACCATGTATACATGAAATATTACTGTACATTTCTCTGTAGATCATTAATAATCATGAGGATCAGCAATCTGACTTGATGTTTATTAGTGGCAGTTATTTTTATTGTTACTAGTTTGATATTTCCGTGGGTGTTATGATTGGCTTGTTTCCATTCCAGAAAATTAGTTTACTTGTTATGGAATACTATAATTGGCTTGTATGCATTTCAAAATATTAGCTTGACCAATTGTTGAGTAGAATTCGAAATAGCAAGCGAGTTCTAATAGGAAGAGTTAGTTATATGCGTGTCACGTGAGATTTTATCAATGCAATAGAGATAGTACTGTACATAGGCTCCGCTTTTAACTGGATCATCCGACTGATTGAAATATAACATATTCATGCTTTAATGTCATCTATTGGTGTAAATTAGTAATAGTTCTCTCTGGAGGAAAACTTTAAGAGAAAATATGAATCTTAGTTTGCTTTGTGGTTTTAAAGGTTACGTTAAGCTGTACCTGTGGATAATTTCTTTAAAGTTTTTTAATTTCATTTTTATTGTTATTTTAGTGTATTTCTATTCGTTAAGCTCGTGTAAGTTGCAAACTTGATTGCATTTGTCCACCGCCAGACGGCTTCAACAGAAGCACTCAGAAAATAGAAATACATTACAACACTATGATCAACGAGCACACAGGTGAGTGCAGTTATACTTACCAATTCAAGCAAAAAACTGAAAATGTTTTAGAAGACATCAATTAAAGTAACTTACGTGTAATGCCAATCATCGCTATTCGACTTGTAATTCATAATAGAAAATGGAAGTAGATTGTATTTTAGAAAGTTGCAGACACCTACAAAACTAGATTATAAACACTCTCCCAATCCACTTTAGAATATTTAGAATTATTACCACTGACTTATCATTACAGCAAGAACGAGAAAAATATTTTTTTTTAAATCTTAAAACAAAAGCTACAAAAACAGAATAATTAATCACATTAATTAGATGAATGTTACTATTAAAAACTGTTCCATTCTTTTACATATTATACTTTAAGGCATTCTTCAAAATTAGAACTATTAATTATTTTTATCCTAACAATAACTGTACAATAGATAATTATTTTTTATATGAGGAATTGCTGTATTTTAACTACAGTAAACTCTTATTGTTTCGAAGTAGCTAGAACCGAATATATCACTTGTATCGACGTTGTTGACTGGTCCGGCCAACTGTCCATATAAATACATAGTAACAAAAGCCCCTTGAACCGAACTGCATGTATCGAAGTGTCGGCTTGTAACGATGTATAATTATAGTCCCTAGGGTGTGAAAAGCATCAATATTACATCCTTTGTATCGAACCAGGTACGAAGATATTTATTTTTCTCTTCTTCCCTAAATTAATTGTCACCGCTGCCGACCACCCGCTACGCCGCTAGCAAGTGCAATTAGTCAGTCTCCGCGCAACAACGTGTGGTGCCACCATCAAAATCTTACACTTGAGAAATAGCGGACTGCAGATGGGGTAGTAGATTAGCCTAGCAATGTTTTTACAACAATTATGGTCAATAACACTTTAAACCCCTGCCCGCCCCAACTCACCCGCCCTCCCAGCAAAATTAGCTTAGATATAACATTTTCAGATTATGGCTTGAGTAGATTATGCCTGGGCAGCCTGCATGCTGCGGCCTATAAAAGGCTAATCACAGTCAACTTAAACAGATCATTAATCATTGATCATGGCGAAGCGCAAGCTTGTATCGATAGAAACTAAAATTGCAGCAATAGAAGTTGAAAAAAAGTTAAAACAAAACAGAAATAGCAAAAGCATTTTATGTGCCTCTGAACACTTTGTCAACATGGTTGAAAAATAAAGAGGCCATATTGTCTTCTCGAGACAACTTTTGTCCCAATAGAAAACGCATGCGAACTGCAAAACATTCTGACCTAGAAGCGGCATTGCTTCTGTGGTACAAAGCAAAGGCAAAAAACTTGCTGATCAAATGGGAATCACTGACTTTGCATGAGTGATGGGTGGTTAACCCGATTCAAAAAAAAGACACGACATTCAATTTCGTACGATCTGTGGTGAGTCTGGTAGTGTAGAACCAGAGCAAACAAACCAGTGGACATCAACAACACTGCCACGCCTGCTAGAAAACTACAGCCCACGGGATGTCTTCAACGCAGATGAGTCTGGCTTATTCTTTAAACTTCTGCCAGACAAGTCTCTTGTTATCAAGGGAGACTCCTGTCACGGCGGGAAGCGAGCGAAGGAGCGGCTGTCTGTTTTGGTATGCGCCAATATGGACGGCACCGAGAAGCTTCCTTTACTTGTCATAGGTGAGTGTCAAAAGCAGGTAAAAATATTTTCCTGTGTTTTCTATAGAAGTTGTTATTTTATGATTTTCTTCAGATTATTGACATGTAAATGTTTCATTTTAACTTCAAGACATTAACCATGTACATTTTCTTTCTTTTTTTTTAGGAAAGGCAGCAAAACCGCGTTGCTTCAAAGACGTCAAAACCCTGCCAACACCATACAAAGCCAACAAGCGAGCTTGGATGACTTCAGATATATTCACCGAGTGGCTGAGAGAACTTGACCGAAAGTTTGTGCTGCAGAAAAGAAAGGTCCTTATGATAATTGACAACTGCCCCGCCCACTCCAACCCCACTGGACTTAAGGCCATCAAGCTGGTGTTCCTGCCTCCCAATACCACAAGCAAGACACAGCCCATGGACCAAGGCATCATCGCCAATCTAAAACATCATTACCGCACCCTACTGCTACAGCGTCTTATTGATTCAATAGACAATAAAGTGTTTTCACTGTGACTGTGCTTGAAGCCATGCGACTGCTACGCTCTGCCTGGTCATTGGTAAAGCAATCAACCATAGCCAATTGTTTCAGAACTTGTGGCTTCTCCTCTCCAGAGCCAGCAGAAAACAGTGAGGACCCCGAGGATGACATACCATTGGACCAGCTCTTGACACGGCTGAATGACACTGGGTTTACGGTGAATGGCACAGCAGAGGACTACGAGACTGCTGATACTGATCTGATCACTAGCGCGCCCCTGACAGACAGTGATATTGTGGCCATGGTGCAAAATAAACAGACACCAGAAAATGACAATGAAAGTGAAGATGACGACAATGAGGAACCCCCCATCCCAACACATTCTGCAGTTCGTGAGATGTGCCTGCAACTTCAGAGATATCTTGAACACCAGGCTAACGCAGAACAGCTTATCTCTCAAGTAAACATGATGGAGCGTTTTGTGACCAAGTGCCAGAGGGACAGCAGTTCGCAAAAAAGCATTGAGCCATATTTCAAGTGACTCCAGTTAGACGTTCTTGCTGGTGTTTGTATCCTGTACATTATAATTACATATGTCTATATTATGAATGTTATTTTTTTACATGCTTTTTTTACAAGTGCTGTTAATTGTCCTT
Source organism: Tachypleus tridentatus (assembly GCF_004210375.1). NCBI lineage: Eukaryota > Metazoa > Arthropoda > Merostomata > Xiphosura > Limulidae > Tachypleus > Tachypleus tridentatus. The sequence goes on from NW_027467782.1 coordinate 35,966,019, forward strand.
TTGAATTTCATTAAATGTGTTTTAAGTGTTTACACACGTGTGACTTCTGAGTCTTTAATCCAATTACCGGTACTGCACCAGCCGTCAGTTATAGGGCCTACCATTACCAGACTTGGCTAGTGAATGAAAAAAAGTCCTTTTTAACGAACTTCTTTTGTAATGAACAATTCTCTTTGGTCCCTACGACTTCGTTACAACGAGAGTTTACTGTATTTTATCTCAGGAATATCTGTGTTATAACTATTAGTTATTTTTTTATCATGGGGATAACGTATTATAGCCAGTAAAACTGAAATAGAAACCTTTATAACCCGAGCGTTTACGAGAGGTGGACCTTATTTCTTCTCGGGTAATCTGGGAATGCCTTGTATAATTGAACGAGTTATATATAAAGATTTAGTTTAGTAACGTCATACAGGTCATCGAACTTTCCGGGAAGTGTTTATTTCACTGTGTAGTGTTGTAAGCGTCTCATTTCCCGTGCTATGTGGCAGATGTCTTATCAGTATATGAAAAGATGTTGGTGGTATTTTAACTTTGGATAAAATATGTGTGTGTTGTTATAAACTGTGTTTAGGTGTTTAAGTAAAAAAAAGTATAGATAACACCTGGAGTGATTAATAAAGATATGTTATATAAATCAAGTATAGATAACACCTGGAGAGTGATTAATAAAGATATGTTTATATAAATCAAGCATAGATAACACCTGGAGAGTGATTAATAAAGATATGTTATATAAATCAAGTATAGATAACACCTGGAGAGTGATTAATAAAGATATGTTATATAAATCAAGTATAGATAATACCTGAAGAGTGATTAATAAAGATATGTTCATATAAATCAGTTTAAAAACAAGAATTATTTCATTAAAAAGTAAGTGAAGAATAAAATTATTTTTCTGACAGAGATAAAACTAATGGAGATCACTGATTCCTGGATCTAGATTAATTCAGAAACGTTGAACAGTGTTTAACTTGGTAACCCAATATGTTTCTATTTATGTTACTAAACTAAATATTTATATAATGCTCGTTCAATTATACTGGGCATTCCAGATTGCCCCTGAAGAAGAAAGGTCCATCTCTCAAAAGAGCTCGGGTAATAAGGGTTTCTATTCCAGTTTTATTAAGACTTCTTGGATCTACTTGTTTTTAGCACATCATGATTGTCGCCATTATTTATCTTTTATTTTACAAGAACCTTATAATAACTATTAAGTATTTTACAGCCTAGGAATAACTGTATTATAACTGTTAGTATTTTATATCCTACGAATAAATGTATTATATCTGGTTGTACGGAAATAAATGTCGTTTTTAAATTGCGAAGTTTGAAAAAGTATAAACCATTGTTGTAAAACATGCTTTAATCAAAGTGACAGCGATTTGCTTCAACACATTTCTGTCAACGTGTAACGATGTTGTTTATGTCCCTGTTGTACAATTCAGAGTCTCTATGGCCAATGAACTTCCTGAAAGCTTCTTCTGCAGCTGTTTCGTTTTTAAAGCATTTATTGTTCAAAAATTGTCAAAGTGCTTGAAGAAATTAAATTCTGTAAGGTGAAGGTCTGGGGAATAAGGTGGATGAGGCAGAACCTCAATTACCAATTCGTTCAATTTTTGGAACGTCATTCTCAACAGGTATTATAATACTGATTTTGTTGGCTTTCAGTTAGTTTGTGCGTAACCCACTTATCCAACATTTCGTCTTTCCAATCGTGCTAAGATAGTTGACAATGTTTGATTTGCTTGTGTCTAGGTTTTCTGCAAGCTCACGTACTGTTGTGCAAGGGTCTGTCTCAACTGCTTCCCTTAATGTGTTTTTATCTAAGAATGGCTTCCTTCCACAACCTTCGTGGTCTTCAAGACTTTTATCTCCGTGTCGAAGCCTTTGGAACCAATGCCGAATTGTGCATTTAGTAACAGATCCATGGCTGAATGTCTGATTGATGCTCCTATGTAGTTTCAGTAGCTTTTCGTCCAAGTTGTAAAGGAAAATCAGGCGATAGTCCTTCTTGTCCATGCTGCCTCGGATGTTGCGAAACTTTCTCTGAATAGAGATTAAACAGCAGATAATTAAGACACCTTACAAGCGACAAATGTTGGATTAAACCAACCAACCAACGATATGTTACTCAATATTCAGCTTCTAAATGTCACCATGATAATTCGGTGAGTTGTTTTTAATCCTAGGATTAACTGTATTATCATCCTAAGCTATTTTTAACTCTGTACATTTATGGATGAATAATGTTTTACTAGTTGACGAAATTAATTACTTTTAATTACAGCAAGCTGAGCAGTTTGATGTTCTGGTCAACTGTGCAGGAATGGGGTCAAAGCAGCTGTTCGATTACAAATACTTGGCATCGATGCTCGGACAAATAAATCAAGATAGTTCTATGACACTTTTGTTAACTTAGAAGGTGGAACAGTGAATAGAGAAAAAATATTTCTACTATAGATTTCATTTAGAAAATGAAAATAAATTATTTGTAATCCATATATGGTAAACAAAATACAGTATAAACGTTTATGTTAACACCGTTAGACGAAGTTTTTTTTTCTTATATATACCATGATTTCACGTGCATAATTACTATCCGTTGGCTATTTCTTCAAAATTATGATGTATTGTTTGTTTTGAATTTCGCACAAAACTACACGGTTATTATTAATAGTAATTACAAATGATGATTTACATACAATAGTTTACAAACTTATAAAGAATACTGAGTTTTATATCTGGTCTAGAACTGAATCTTTTATCGACGTTCATAAAGAACGAATAAACTCTTTGTTGATACACCTGTACACTTCTCTTGACGGCAAGCTGAGATTGAAGCTGGTTGTTTTTGTTGGGTTTTTTTAATTTTGCACATAGCTACACCAGGGATATCTGCACTAACCGTCCCTAATTTAGCAGTGTAAGACGAGAAGGAAGGCAAATAGTCATCACCACCCGTCGTCAACTCTTGGACTACTTTTCACCAATAAGTAGTGGGACTGTGTGCCACGTCATAACGTCCCCACAGCTGAAAGGGCGAGCGTGTTTGATGCGACGGGGATTCGAAGTTTGAAGCACACGTATGTTTCATCAGTGACAATATTTAACGTACTTTTAGAAATTCTAACGTGCGAAAGTTACTGAAGTTAAACAGTTTCTAAGGTTCGAAATCTGTAAACGTTCCTGGTCAGCTTCTGTAGTTTTCCAGTTAACAAGCGTTAATCACAATTATAGCTGCCGAGGCTTATTGTATACTGACTGTAGCTGACCAAGAATAATTTTCTGCCTGGTCTTCTAGCTTTGTATAGGCAGAAACACCACAAGAACCGAGGACGCGGTTTTTCAGGTCTTTCAATTTGCCCCGGGCTTTTTCATTCACGTTGCAGAAGTAACAAAGAACGCTAAACAATAATAAAATAATAATAATAATAAATAAAAAATAAATGAGAATTAAAAACGCGACTTTTTTCTTCCACTTTTCTATATAAACAATACTATTAAAGATTAACTTCAAATAGTTGTCTTTTTTGTTGTGTTTTTTTCGTAAGCAAACAGATCTACAAAAACACTTGATGAATCACCATATATGTTTCGTAAAAAGTGTTAACAAAAATTGAAAAGTTATTTTGACCTCATTTGTAAGGTCAATTAAACATATTCAGCTTTACCAGGTTCATATTGGAGTTTTCACACATTAACTTCCAAAGGGGCACTGAACACACTTGACATTTTCAAATATCCAACCCTACTATTCAATTAAAAGATAATTTGGGATTGAAGTCAGATGTTCTCTTACCCCTGTTCCACATACTTTAATTATCAAGAACTGGAAGACAGCATGTAACTTACCACAAAGCAATAAGACAAATCGAAATTAGTGTTAGCTCTTCTATCCACCAAGGATATCTTACAACTGTAGGTTTGGAAGCATCTTTTCGGTATCCTCGAGTACAGTTGAGATTCTCGGCTGGAACATACACTGGAGAAAACAACAGAGCGTTAATATTTTTAGCACGTTTTGTGTCACCGTTTGAATTTTAAGTATTTTCACAATGAGCACGACGCACTAGTTATAATATAAATTATGACTCACTCTGTAAAATAACAACATAAATGTTCCTTTCGTGAGAAAATTAAAACGTGTTGAGCTTCAAAACAGTTTCTTAACAGTAGACTTTTGTTTCTTTATGTACTTCCTAATGGAGTTAACAAATGAAACTAATCACACAGACTTGGAAACACGATCTTTTTTTTTTTTATATTAGTTATATCTTTAGGTACATTTGATTTCCCTTGGTGTTTCCCTTGCAAAACACTTAATCAATGAGAGGAATAAATACAATCAGAACAATGAGATACATAAATACACAAATAAATACACAAACATTATCCAAAATTTACAGAAAAACTACTTAAAGCCATGTTGAACACAAAATACAAAGAACTACATGACTTACAAAAACCAAAAATGAACCGAGACCATCAACTGGCATGCTGCATTAAACCAGAGATTTACGGACCTATACAACGAAACATAAATCAAATCAATACTAAGAAAGACAGAGACAAAAAGATCTGCCACAACAAAAACTAAAAAAAACTAAGATGTAAACAACAGAAAAGACACCAAAACGACAAACCGTTGGCTAACCTCATAATTAACAGATCCGACCGTCAATTAAACACAGACGAGAAACAACTACTTAACAAAGGACTCAACTTCGCAATAGCACCTAGGTACATTCCAACCATAGAAATCAAAACATGTTTAGAAGACCTAGCCTGGAGACTTGTGATACTTTCTACAGAAAACAAAAACAAGGGAAAAACCAAAAACAACCAACAGAAAGAAGACAACTTAGATAATTTTATTGACATCCAACAGCCAAACATCCCAGGTAAAATTACAAATTTATATTTTCCAGAAACACCTAAAAACAACATCTTAAACGACTTTTTCAAAGAATTTTCTCACAAAACCATCAACATAATTTCACAAAACTAAAAAACAACCTTACAAAAAGAGACATTAATTCCATTAAAAACCTAAAACAAGGCAGAAACATAAAAATTCTAAAAAAACAGATAAAGGTAACGCTATAGTAATAATGAACACGAATGAATACATACAAAAATGAATAACATCCTATCAGACACGAACAAATTTAAACCAATACACACAAATCCAACAAAGACACACGAGACGCAACTGAACAAATTACTACTACAAATGAAAAAAGCCAACACAATTTCACAAACACTTTATTCCTACCTACGTGAAACCGACTCACGCACACCGCAAATATACGGCATCCCCAAACCTCATAAATCAGATTGTCTATTACGACCAATAATGCCAACATATGAATCGTTTAATTACAATCTTGGTAAATATATAGCATGGGCATTCTCCAAATATGTAACATCAGCCAGCTCATTCATCAAAGACTCTTTTAATTTCAAGTCTTATCTAAATCAACTTAATCATAAAGCCTTAATGGCCAGTTTCGATGTTATATCCCTCTTTACAGAAGTTCCAACTACTGAAGCCTGCAAGTTAGCCTTAGAACTCTATATCCGAGACCCTAATCCAAACATGTGGTCAGCTTCCAGTCAGTTACCTCTTTCTTTGTGAACCTGACGATGACCGAAGAAGGTCGAAACGTTGTTCGCTCTTCTATGTAAAATATTTTCTCAACACAAACGAGCCGTTTTTGCAAATAAAAATTATCTTCCAATAGTATATTATAGCTGTCAATATCAACATCTGCAACTTGGGTTGGGCAATATCACCCATTACTGGAGTCCTGATTAGATGGATCAGTATATGGACGAACAAAGAGTGTAGTATTGATGGTAACATTTAAAGTAATTATATGTAGATATGTTTACCAATACTAATTCATCCCACACTTCAACATCGACATTTCCTATCATTAAAATTAAGAAAAACTGATTTCATGTTATCTCTGAAGTAATAATTACTTGTAAGTACTTTTAACATCATTGTAATAATTTATTTCATGCATTTATATTACTGAAACTCACTTGAAGCTAATAAATTTTGGAGACGTTCTACAATGGGTAATTTAAAACTTTTTATTAGATAATTCATATATAATTCGACGTTTCTCGGTTATAAAGCGATTAGGAAAGATATTTGAGATAACGGTGATACAGAGAAACCTCAGTTAATAACGCGATACTCATCCAGTCAATAACCCCAAATACAATAAACAAAATACTTAAATTCTTGTAAAAAATAAAGCAAATACAATACTAATGTCATTTATAAAATACTTTATGGCAACTTCCACGTATTTTACGTCAGAGAAACAAGGCCGAAACTCAAAACAACATGTAACACAAAATGTTTCTATTTTTCTCTGTAAATATGTACTCTACTTAAACTAAAGACATGGATTTAAATGTATTCATAAAGAATGTGTAAAAACAACGTATATGCGAGTCATTTGAAAACACTGAATAACAAGAATAAGAGAATCAAATTAAAAGAAAACACCAGTTTTAATAAATGAAGTTTTAATTAAAATTTCTTTTAACCAAAGAAATTATTCAGTCACATTTATCCCAGTTTAAACATTAAATCATCGTGTAATATCATTGATTCGCCAACTTAAACATTTTCTACCCATCCTGTACATATTTTACATAAAGAAAAAATATTTTTTATTGCTATAGATGAGACCGACTAACGGGTTCTAGCATTAAAGAAATCTCCTATAACGAGATTTTCGCTCATCACTGACTTAAAATCAGTAATGAACATATTGAAAAAAATGAGGCAGAAATATTTGCGAGCAAATGTGACGTTAAACATAATTATTAGGCTTCACTAACCTCTGCACTCCCCATCAAAACTTTATACTATTAAAGAAACATCCGTTTATGGTAAGAACGAAGTTTAGAACGAAAATATCTATTTTGTATACGTAAAAATAAATGTAGAGCTAAATTGTTTACGTTTGTGTGTTTTCTATTAGCAAAGCCACGTCGGGCTATTTGCTGAGCTCCCCGAGGGGATTCGAACCTTTAATTTTAGTGTTGTAAATCCGTAGACTTACCACTGTACTAGCAAGGGGAAAGCTAAGCTAGAAGAAAAAAGGAATAGAACGGCAGTGGTATTAACAGTTTTGAAACTACTGTATCAGAGAGTATCTTGTTTACTTTTAACTTCGTTAACTACCAAGCTCTGTGAGAGAAAAATCAGAAATTCCATAGCTCTAACCAATGAATACAAATAAATATTACAAACATACAGTAAGATTGATAAAATATTGGTTATCGAATTTTTAGTGGCAGTTAAACTATATTTCAAATGTTTTACAAACGATAATTAATGACAGAATTAATTTTCTTTTTTATTTGTATGAACATCCGGCTTGGTTGTTTACTAAAACATGACACATTGATATGAAGTCTTATTGTGAAATAATTAAGTTAAAAGTGATACTATTGTCATTATAATCTTACATATACATGGGCAATATAAATAATTTTGTAGTCAATACACATGTTGAAACGAGCAAATTTGCACATTTTCACTTACATAAGGTTTGAATGAAACAACACATGAATCGAGATTTACATGTATTTATACTAAAGTTATGCAAAAATGTTTAGAAATACTTTTTGAGATTTGCGGCTGTAATGTAAATCCCTTTCACGTATTAGCCCCAAATATATTCTCCCGTTATGTTTTCGTTATACGCTCCCAGGTCACAAAAGCAAAGTTTAAAGAGAAGAATAGGTCTTTTCCATTTACTTTAGGCATAAGCAATTAGGAAATAGCATTTTGTGTCCAGGAACAAGAAAAGGTAAAAATTTTGTTACATGGTGTAATCTTATGTACACCAAGGTAATTATTTTTATAATCAATACACATGGTGAGTGAAATATCAAACAAAAAGGTTATGGCTGAAAGAAAATTAAAAACAAGATTGACGATTTTCCATTTAGATATTATTTCTCTAAAATTGGTATCATTTAATAAATGAAAATATGGTCTAAAAAAAAACTTTGAATTTACCTCTGACATCATATTAGTAATGACCTTCACGATTTTTGCATGTGTAAATTCCCGCGTCTTCAAACTGGATGTTGGTTAGCACTAATTTGCCACCGTATTTTATTTGCGTTCTCTCACTATTAATATCTTGTTCATTGAGATTTGAGTACCAAATAACTGGTTATCCTCTCGCTCTTTTATAAGCTTGTTTTGAACATATTAATGTAAAAGTAGAACCACGTTTAGTTTCGTAGACTAATTTTTATGTCATGCAGTTCTGAGGGTCGCGGGTTCGAATCCCGTTCACACATTAATGCTCGCCCTTTGAGCCGTGGGGCGTTATAACGTCACGGTCAATCCCACTATTCGTTGGTAAAGAGAAGCCCAAGAGTTGGCGGTGGGTGGTGATGACTAGCTGCCTTCTCTCTAGTCTTGCACTGCTAAATTAGGGACGGCTAGCGCAGATAGCCCTCGAGTAGCTTTGCGCGAAATTAAAAAAAAATGCAGTACCAACTAATTTAGATTTAATAAACGATAACAACACTTGCCTAAGATTTCAACTTGAAATTTAGGTAAAAGCAAATAAAATTTATACGAAGTTTTGCAATTTCTTTTGACAATACAAGTCTTAGTAATTTCTATGATATCAACCATAATAAGACTGCTAACAGATGTTTCGTGATACATATAAATTATAATTGAGTAGTTATAAATGTATAAACATTGTAACAATATTTAAATTAAAATATCAGTTAAAGATACTGTTTTAAATTAAACACAAAGCTAAACAATAGGCTATCTGTACTCTGTTTACCACGGGTTTTGAAACCCAGTTTCTAGCGTTTTAAATCTTTTTAAGTTGTTCATTTCTCAGTTAAACTACTAAAAACTGAGAAGAATAGCATCCATTTTTTATTTTCTTATAAACTAACTGTTGCAACATAAAACAAAAATATGAAAAACATTCCCTTTTGAAAGTGAACAGCAGTAATACAAACCTGAGTTTCAAAGTTTTTAGTGCAAATTGTTCATAAAGTAATCCAACTACATTACTGGAAATGCAGAAACAGTCTCTTCAGAGACTTTACTTATTCTTTATCCGTGTTCTCAGCTATGAATGGTGACTTTTGATCTTTAACATAAAACGTTCTTGATGCTCAGGTATCTTGGTTTTATTTCACAACAACTTGCACAAGATTAACTCCGGTAATCAGATGAAAGTAACAGTAATCATCCGATTGCACAGGAGACAACAAAACACAGAGTCACTGGCTTATCTGAAAACTGAAAATTTTAATACTATCAGAATCACTGAGACTTAGTTGGATATTAACAATCTTCATGAGAAAAGTTTTGAAATACCAAGCTACAAATTATTTATAAGAAATAAGAGTCATTATTGCTAGAGCAGGAGAAAACATTTTTATACAAGATGAACCTAAGAAAACATATGTATATATCATAGTGTTAAGTCACAATGAAAGTTACCTCGTCCCACTGTACATACTTAACACAAAGTATCAGCTCATACTAACCCTTCAACTTGAGTATGTCTTGTACTACTGCTACTGATGACACAAACACAGTCAAACAAGCCTTAATGACAAACTGTGTGGTAAGTAAACTTTTCTAATCTAGGTTTTTGTTGAGTCCTAGAAACTAAAATAAATATGATACAGTAAGTCAATGTAACAAATGGTAACGTATTTTAGTTAATTATACTTGCAGGCATTCAACAGCTTTAAACTTCTAAAGTAAGATAATACAAAAGTTGATTACTTAACAATGCAACATTTTTTTAATACACAAATCATTTAGTCACATGTAACCACAGCTGATACAAACTAGTATAAAACTGGCCTTTAATAAATGCAACTGATTTTCATTTGTTCTGTTTTAGAGAATCACATTTCAGTTGTACTACATTACACATGTATATTTATATTATTTACAAGTACATCTTTAAACTTCAGTCACAAGACAGAACAGTAAAGAAACACATTAAACAATGATATTCTCTGTTCACATAATTTGTACTTGCATGTCACAATCTGCTAAGCCTCGGATTACGAGTCAAACGCCTTAACCCACCTGACCATGCCGGGCCGTATGCAATTAAAACTTAGTTTATTATAGAATCTATGATATCTAAAATCAGCCTACAGTAGATGTTGGCTCAGCTAAGCGAACTATGGTAGTTTGTAATGGTAAGCATTTTGTGTGAACACATGAACATCAAAGTACAGAAAATGTGTACTTCTAAATGTTTTAGAAATATATATTGTTAATTTCTTAATAAAAAAATTATTTGAATTAATTTTTTGAATAATTCCAAGGAGTACCTTATGTTGATTTACAAGAATTACTAAACAAAGAAACAATTTAACAGCAACTAATCACATTTATGCTTAAAATGTACATAAAGTACGTTTTGCGAAAAATTAACATCACTTATGTTAAAAGTTTAGTGTAATATAAACAGAGAAGACATTTTAATAATAATGTAAGAGTGAGTTTCTTCTGGCCTGGCATGGCCTAGCACGTTAAAGCGTGCGCTTCGTAATCTGAGGGTCGCTGGTTCGCCCCCGAGTCGCGCCAAAACATGCTCGCCCTCCCAGCCATGGGGGCGTTATAATGTGACGGTCAATCCCACTATTCGTTGGTAAAAGAGTAGCCCAAGAGTTGGCGGTGGGTGGTGATGACTAGCTGCCTTCCCTCTAGTCTTACACTGCTAAATTAGGAAGGGCTAGCACAGATAGCCCTCGAGTTGCTTTGTGCGAAATTCCAAAACAAACGAGTTTCTTCTACACAATTATTTATGACGTACTAATTATGAACAGGAAACATAAATACTTCAAACATACACATCATTCCCTTAACAGCTTGTTTCGTTTTCTTTTCATAATAAACTCTTCATTGCACTTAAACTTGCAGCTTTATCCCGTTTTCTTCGGGTTTTTGAAAAACCTTGTAGTATCTGCGTCCCATTGAACACTTTGATAGACAGAAATATATTTTGCAAATATTTTAAAGAAAAACTTAGGTTTGATTCTTGAAAATAACCTAAGAACACTTTTTAAATCAGGGCTTCCTTATGAATGATGTTTTTGGTTTTCTTTTCTTTCACTGGCAATGAAAAATAAACCCTGAGGGAGAATATTTAGATTGTCTTTTGTGTGCGAGATTAAATATATGATGTAGTAGAGGTATAGTTAATAATCTATAACTAAATTGAACCATTTAAACATGCGTATATTATTGATAGAATTATCGGTTCAGATATAAAACGATAGATGCGTATGTCAAAAAAATATTGTCGTTTAGTACACTTTCAGGTGATGGAAGTGTCACCTCAACATTGAACGCAGCACATAAACAAGCCAACAAAAACAAAGAGATTTTGAGTTTTATGTATATATATATATAAGTGTTTCGGTTCCTCCACTGATAAACGTTTGTTAGTATAAACAGTTTAACTTTTTACACATGTTCATAGATCTTAACATATGGCTTAAACTTAATACGAAAAAGAATTGCTATTCAATAATTCCAATCTCTTAATGTTAATTGGTATTGCTTATAACTCAACGAGGGTGCTTGAATTCCTAGCATTAAAGTAATTTCGTCAAAATCATTAATTAAAGGTAAACAGTTCACAGAACTCCAAATATCTGGTGGGTTAAACAAAACAAAAACGAACACAAGCATTATTGTTTAAGTTCTTTATTAAATAACGAAGGTCAGTTAATCTTCACAGTTTTTAAGATTTGGGAATATCATTTCATTTGAAAGTGCACAGTTTATTCCATCAAAATATGAATAAACTTTGTTTATGCATCAGTTTTTATATATTTCAAATAAAAGTTACAATTCTGTTTTCATTATAGAGTTGCCTGTCACTACAACAGCTCTGGCCATCGTGGGTAAATTTGGTTGTATTGAGGCCTTTGTTGCCGTGTATCAGCAGACAGCAGAACTCTACCCAATCCCTCTTAGAGCTCATGGAATGGAAACTAGTGCCACCATTGTCTGTGTAACAACGATTTGTGCACCTCACATCGTCTATCTGGTAATATTTTCTGGTTCAGTCTTCTATTGTAAAATACAAGACGAATAACATAACTGAAAATTGAACACTGTTGAGAAATATATCATAAACTCATATTTAAATCTTGTTCAATCGAAACTTAAGGCTATGCATATTACATTACTCAAATAATTGAGTCTCATTTGTATTTCTTTTTTCTCCAATAATTTTTAGAATTTATTTTTTCAACAGTTGGATTCTTCGTATCAAGGAAAGCATTGATTATTATGATTTATCAGATTATGCTTTAAATAAAATGATTTAATTTAAACAGAAAATATCATTTTATAATGTGAAATACATGGAAGCCCAAAAGAATCTTTCCTTTTTTAAATGCAGTAATTCATTAACTAAGGATACAACCATGTAATTTTCAACATTTTGTATCCCAGCATAAACAGTTTTTATTGATACCTCAGTAGACTTCAAATTATGTGCACCATTAGGGTTCTCACAAGCGAAATACAAAAACAACTTTCGTTCATCCTTTTGGTTGTCCAAAATACAAAAACATGAATTAGAGAAATTTGTAAAAAAAAAGTATAATATATTAATAACTTGGAAACAGTTAACAGATAGACTGAGTTAGATTTCGTAGAATAATAATGTTCATTCTTTCTCGGGTATTTCATAAAAGTGACTCAGTAGTTTAACACATGTATGTCAGAAAGTCTTTAGTGTAATTTGTAAACAAATACAAATGACCTTGTGTTGTTCGTTTATCAGGATATTTTATATTTCGAATACGTTCTTATGATTTGTTTTTATACAGAGTACACAGATCTAGAGGTGGAGTTAAAAGAATTGACAAGAAAAAAGTCGGTTCTACTGTAGAAGAACAAGATCTGGAACCTTTACCAACTGTATAATCTTAACGTCGTATTTACTCAAAAGTTGACGAATGAATTTTCTCATTAATATTAGTTTTAAGTAAACTTTTAGCTTAATTATTTTCACTTACGTAAAATAAGATATTTGAACATTTTTCTTGGAATGGCTATAATGATTCTCTATAAGTGTGTTTATTAAACGTTTATTTCTAAACATTTATTCAAACGAATCTTTACTTCTAGAGCCTGAAACTCACACCAAAACACCTTAATTTGTCTAATGGTGGTTGTAATGTTGGTTCTGCTAAATAAATATAATTATAGAGCAACTAGCGTGTGAACAATGAAATATAATAAGGGTGACTTATTTTACATAAAATATTTTCGTTGCACTAACACAAGGATAAAATAAGAAAATTGATATTCTGATGAAAATAGAAGAATGAGTACCTTTATGTGACTACAAAACTGATATAATTCTTGGGGAATTAAAGAAACTGTTTAATCTTCTCCCTTCACATTCAGCGATTATTGTGATTATGTGTATTTTATAGGAATTAGAGAACATTGTATAATGAAATATTATGCTATAATTATATGTGTAGCAAAACAACAACTATTTAATGATTTATGATTTTAGTATAAAATATTTTCTCACATTATTTTAAAATTTAATCGGATATATAACTTCTCATCCCCCTACTTTACAAGTCCCTGTCAAGCTACTGTTTGTTAACGTAATGAATAACACGTATATTAACGGCAATGTTGAAATATAAATCTACATGATATAGGGGTTAGGGGAAGCTGGATTTACCAAATATTCACAAACAATTAAACAGTAAGAAGTAAATCTTAAAAGGAAACTAATAAAAATATATCACATTTTCTTGGACGATTTTGTGACACCACACAACAATGAGATTTGTAGTGATTTATTTTTAAATCTTTTTTTCATTGAAACTCTACCATATGTTTCCAATAAAAGAAAACAATATCACCTTGACCTCTTTAGAACTCCTCCTGTGTATGCGAATGTCGGTAATATCGTTTGTACGATATCAAAATTCATCAGGTCGTAATTGAAAAACATTTGATAAAATAGATTGGGGTAGTAAAAAACGTTTGTGAAGAGATAAACATTCTTAGTGTTGCGTAATGACACACAAATACAATAGATTCCACCTCACCAGCATGAAACATTATTTACTATCATAGATAATAGCCTGTATAGTGTCACTATCTGATAGCACTTGTGTCATATTTACTCCCTTGTCTTTGTAAAACTTAAATAATATTAAACAGCTAACTTATTTCACATAATATGTCTACAGTGGATTAGAAGTAGAACATTTCTCACATTTTTATTTGTTTTTTTTTTTTTTTGACTCTACCTCAGCTTGCAGCAGCTTTGCAGGCTGAGTGGACAGCCATTCCACAGGATGTGATTCGTCATCTCATTGCTTCTATGGGCAGGAGATGCCAAGCAGTTATTGATGCTTACGGGGGCATACTCGTTATTGACATTGAGTGACGATAAACTTCAACTAGTGAGCGTGGACTACGCCTTTGCAGACTTTGGATGTTTAGCAGTGAATGTGCAAAGTTTCACACATGCCATACAGAACTACCCGGAATGAACTTGTTAACAATATGTCTCAAATTTTGCCTTTTGCGTTTCTTCCTTTGAATAGTATATGTGACTTACATGTAATACTGTGTCATTAATTAATATTTTAATTTAATACTGTTTGTTATTAATAATTTATGTTATTAATTAATATTTTGATTTAAAACTGTGTTTATTAATTAATGTTTCATTTGATACCGTTTGTTATTAATTAATATTTTGATTTAATCACTGTTTATTATTAATTTATGATTGATTTAATATTGTTTGTTATTAATTATTATATTGATTTAATACTGTATGTCATTAATTAATATTTTAATTTTAGTTGATAAAATAATATATATATATATATATATATATATATATATACACACACACATATATAAGTGTGTATGCTTGCAATTTAGAAATGATTTAGTCATGAAAGGTTATGTTTATAAGGGGTGTTACTGTGTCTAAAATGTTAAGATAACAAATATTAATTATTTTAGCCATAATGGAGGATACATTTTAAGAAGATTAAACATTAATGAGAGAGTCTTCGAAAGAAGTTATTGTATTTGTGACTGTATACGTTAATTGTTTTTTATTGTTTAGTCCTCAGCTGTACATCTCTAGGAAGCATACAGAGTGTTTGATGGTATCTTTCTTGGTACTCTACGAGTAAGTGTATGAACTGTGTAGATTTAATATTATAAAGATGTTATACATCCATTGTTGGTTGCTTAAATGTCAGAAAGCTCTCAGGATGGTAAGAAAAACAAGTTCACGTTGTGTTAACATTTTCATAACTTGTTGCTGATAGAGATGTGTAATAATTACTTCACAATTCCGTACACAACTTTGCAGTATATGTTGACTTCTGATAGTGTTAATTTCTGTAGTTGTAAACATTTTCTTATAAATGTTTATGTCCATTTATGTTACTTTTAGTTGTTCTTTAGTTTCTTTCACATTTCAAATTACTCATTCTAATTTTCATTGTTAGGTAAGGTTCATGTAATGAGCCCTTACATGTGTGTCGTTTTATTAACATTACAAAATTAAAAGTAATTAATTACATTATGTAACAATAACAGTATTTTTAAACCAGTACTGAAACACCTAAACAAATCCATATTGTGGTTGGATATGTGGGGTTGTCAGATTATATCTTTTATTAAACAGTATTTCCAGTAGGTATTTATACTTACTACTAATTGTGATGTGATATGAATAATGAGTAAAATCTGAGAACAAGACTCAGAACCAGAGTCAGTTTACCATTTTAAGTTTAACTAACACTCACTGTGAGAACTGTAATTAGGTTTTTTCAGTTACTCTGAGTAGGTTTTATTTCATTATTACAGTTTCATATGCCTGTTACCAGAAGGTTAATCTATAATAAACCGACTACATGATAAAAAGATATCATAAAATAGCTTTACTAAATTCATTCAGCAATAAATGTTAGATTTGTTAATTTAACACACTTACTACTTATTGTTAGCTAATACTGATAGTGTAGTTTTATATACAGGAAAAGTTAAAAAATAGATAGTGTAGGTCATAAATCACTGTAACTGTTCTGTGTTTTAAGAAAAGTAAGTGAAATTTAAAGATTTATTTGTAAATAGTAATAATACACACACACACACACACATATACACATGTGGAATGTATTAGAAGTGAATGTGATTGTATTATACAAATTACTGGTCCTCTAAAACAAAGGAAAAAGTTGTGCTTAATAAAATTCAGTTTTATACTATTTTATATCAGCTGTAGTTACATATATACTTAATACACTAGATGTTGTTGCTAGTATATACAACAGTAAGGTTTGGAAGAGCCTAGTGATGTTGTTGTTAGTATACACAAGAGGGAGCAGTGGTAAGAAATAGTAATGGTTAAATGCAAAGCCATGTTATGGGCTACCTTTTCTGTGCCCACCACAGGTGTCAAAATCCAACATTTAATATCATAAGTATTTTTGTTTGTTTTTTATGTATCTTATGAGAATAATCATTTGGTTGAATGTTATCTATTAAGGATATGAGGTATGACTATTAATCGATTAGCAAATTCCAGCCCAATTAGTTTTTGAAATAAAGAGCTCTCAGTCCACAACCTTTACAATAAAATCTTCAAAAAATAATACTTAATAATAAAAAATAAAATAATGAGAAATACTACACTTTTTATCAGTTGATTCTTTTCGTATGTCACAATACTAATTAGTTCAGCTGAGCAACCTTGAATTTAACTCACAATGGTAATACTAAATTATGATGATATTTTGATTATTTGGATAACACTATGCAACACAAATTTTGTTCCTGGATAGCATATGCTATTTCTTAATGACTTATGTTGTAAAAGTACAGAAAATGGTCATTATTCCCTTCAAACTTTGCTTTTGTGATCTGGATAATGAATTTAGAAACTAACCTATTTTCTATGTAAAAATGGGCAAATTTGCACATTTTTATTTACATAAGGTCTGAATAAAGCAACATATGTATAAAGATTCACATGTATCTACAGTAAAGTTATACACAAAAGTTAAGAAGTGAGTAGTTTTCTTTTAGATTTGTGACTGTAATGTAAATCACTTTCAAGTATTAGGCCCCAAATACAGTCTTCCATTATGTTTTGGTTATACACTCCCAGGTCACAAAAGCAGTTTGAAGAGAAAAATAGGTCATTTCCATTTACTTTAGGCATGAGCCATTGGGAAATAACATTTTCTGCCCAGGAAGAAGAAAAGGTAAAATTTGGTTACATAGTGTAGTTGAAAAGAGGGAAATTCTAATGTTTCTAACTGATTTCACAGGCTTATGAATTTGAACTTCATAAAAGTTTTGGTTTTATTT
The DNA here is from genome assembly GCF_004210375.1 of Tachypleus tridentatus. Classification (NCBI taxonomy): domain Eukaryota; kingdom Metazoa; phylum Arthropoda; class Merostomata; order Xiphosura; family Limulidae; genus Tachypleus; species Tachypleus tridentatus. The sequence goes on from NW_027467782.1 coordinate 35,983,465, forward strand.
ATAGATTTGCCATAATTCATATATGCAAATTTCAAAAATAATATATATATATATATTTTTTTCTATTACATAAGGATGTCTTACAAATTATGGAGTAGAAAAAACTAATTTAGATGAAATTATTATTACATTTACTAAAGTGAACATTTATGTGTTTTATTATGTGTTTCTTGTGGGTTCTAGAAAGATTGATAAGACTACTTGGTCAATATTGGTTGTCATTATTTTAATGAATCACTTGTGTTGAAGTATATATGACATGTTGTGGAAAATCTATGTGTGATGGTGATAAATGGTTATCATATTTGGATTCAATGTACAGGAATTACTGTAAAACATGTAAACATTTCAAGACAGTAAAACCATTGAAGGCCTTTCTTATTTATGCTACACTAACCAAATCTCCAAGATAACCTAGATATGTTGTATTTCATTAGAATTTTTGCCAAGTTTATTTCATTAGATGTGTTTAGAATTCTTCACATACTAATGTAACAAATATTAACTGGTCTGCAATTTCTAGAGTAACTATTTTATTCCCTTTAAAATAGAAGTTACATCATTGATAAGTCATCTGGCAATTTTCTGTTCACATGTGTCTGATCTTTGACTCTTAAAACACGGATAAATATTGTTTGGCTCTGGTGCTTCAACTAGTATTAATTATTCAGTCTTGTTATTTTTACCACCAAATTATTAATTTTTACATTCTGTTACAGTGTATGGTATAAAGTGTAGTCTGAAAATAGCTTATGCTACTGAACATACTTTCAGCTGTGTGGTGAATCTTATACCTGATATTTGGTTACAAGTAGCATATTATTAAGTGATTCTGGTGTTGACTAGTTTTCTTCCACTTGGTTAGTAGTTCTGAATTTGTTATGACTATGCCTAAACATTATAGGACTCCAGCCTAGGTGTTTACTATAAATGTTGCAGAAAATACCTTTCTTTCTTTCTTTGTATTCAGAACTGTACCATAAATGACAGGTTTTTCACAAATTTGTGTGTAGTGTTTTATAAGTTCAAAAAAGACAATTTGAATGAGTAAACAGTAAGTGGTATCAAGATTTAGATATATGTTTTTAGTATTGAGAAAATAAAGGATATATTTGGATTATCAGTACTGTCCTCCCTTTGTTATTGGTGTTTCATTTCGAAGTAGGTAAAGACAGTTTGTAAATGTTTAATATCTATGTAGAGTATTTATTTTAAAAAGTACCTCTAAAGTACTTGGTTACGTTTTGCTATATTATTATTATTACTGAAGGATGAACAGACTGTTTTTAGTGTATTTAATTTTGGAAATTGTTCTGAAATAGTAACTCAAGGAAGCAGGATGTGTTGTTGATTGGGATTCTGTTAAAACTGTAATGACTTTATAAAACATTACATACCACTGGTGCTTTTAGTTTTATATGTAGTCTAAGTGTATTAACTGACTTTCTACAAGCCACTCCAAACTTTACACGATCGTCTGTCATTTTACTTTTCTTTAATCCATTGTGCACAGGCTTGGTCTGTTGGAACAACCCCATATTGGGGAAGAAATATTGAGCATAAACCTATATTTATTGTGTGCATCTATTTGAAATGTTGCAAGCTTTCAGTGAAATACAAAAGTCTGTTGTTTGCATAAAATCAGATGTCAAGATGCATCTTAACTGAGGATGTTAGTCTGAATCGATAAGTTGGATTTTTGTAAGTAATAATGATGTCTCTGATAAGCATGTCGTCTTGTTATTGAATTATTTTAACCTACAAAACTTATGAAATACATATTTTTAGGATTTATTCAGTATTCTTGTATGTTGTACTTGCTAGTTATCCACCTTCTACAAAGAAGTATTAAATCAGCAGTGTAGGGTAAAACAAATAGTTAATAACTTTAATATCAGAAACATATACTGTCTTGGGTTATGCTCTGCAAAAGGTCGTGGATTTTGTACTTTGACCCACACCCTTGTGCATGGGATTAAGTAATTATTTTCCAGTTTAAACTATTAAAATACAGGTGTCACATTGTTGTGAATATGTGCATGTGTATGTACAAGTGCACACACACACACATCTGTATCATACATTGTAGACAGAGTGCAGCTACAACTTATGTTGTATTTGCATATTTGCATTATGTTATTTTGAATTTTGGACATAAACTATTTAGTAAAAAATATTTCTGCATAAATACAGATGGAAAATATCAAATAATCATTTAGAATGATGAAGAACAAATAATGGTTAGAACATTTAAAAGAAACTTAATTCCAGGATGTGTAACTTCAGAGAAGTATTTGTTTTCAGTACACTGGAGACAACAGACTTCTTTCAGTCGAATGTTTAGATAATTTATCAGATTTAACTTGTGCATCTGTATTGAATATGAGTTAGTAATGTGAGAAAGTTGCAGGTGTAAGTTGATAACAAATGGAAAACAACCAGATATCATCCTGTGAAATGTGAGTGGTTTTCATGAGATCATAGGAAGCTTCGTACATATATGTTGATTATACACTTTAGGTATTGTTTCTCACTTATATACATGCACATATTCAGAAAAAGTATATGTGAAACCAAAAGTTTGTCTGTTATTTAAATATAAATGTATGAATTATATAGAACAGTCATATCTTTAAATATTTAAGCTGTCTGCTTGGTATTTGTTGTGATTTGCTTCAGATTGCAAATTCTGTTGATTGATGTAATTGACTTTATCTATTGATTGGTATTTTTGTTAATAAGTATAACTCACGTGCATGTTACAGTTTATCACAAACAAGCACACATGTGGTCATAGATGAAATAAATCATATACAAATCTACATATATATAAAAGTTTATTATATAATCATTTGAAATGCTAAAAAAGTTATATATTGTGTGTTTGAAATCCATAAAGAACTAGTTTATGAAAATATGTACATGCCTTAGTTTATGGCTAAAGTAATCGTTATTCTTTTTTTTTTATGTTCATAATCTGAACTAGTTTTGGGTCGGCCAGCATATTTGCAAGCAAGTTGGCAGCTGTGTAGGTCAAACATGTTCATTTATGGGAAGTTGAACTTTCAACTCTCAGATTGTAAGTTGGATACCCTAACTACCAGGTCTAACTAAAATAGGAGTTGTTAGAGTCTTTTATTTATTACCCTGTTATTTAACTCTAAGTTTGTACTTCAGACTGTATTTCACTGCTTAAATATGCTCCAATGTGTGGTTGATCTAATCAGGACTTTAGCAGGTTCTTAATGTTTGATGAAAGAGTGCACATACAGCATACCTTTTTCAGAATTTCTACAGATAAATTTGAGAAGTCTGTTTACTTACTTATCACATCTAATTTATTTTATTTCTATACAATGCCTTTATGTTCCTCTCACCCAAAATACAAGTTCTTTCCAGAGTTTCACACCCAACTTTATATTACTCGAGTTATTATCCACTCACTAAGATTGTCCATGTTCTTATAAGTTTGAAAACAAAATCTCAACAATTCCTACGTTTTAGTATCATCATCAGACATGGAAAGTTACTACAGTGCACAGTTACTGTAAATATACCCATTGAAAAGGTTTCAAAACAGGCTTTTAAAAGATCCCAATTATTATAAACTATTTATCAGTACCTTCTGCTTTGCAAACTTACTGTAAAATTAATTTTTTTTTACCTCCTGTTCTAATTATATCTAACTGTTGAATCTTTCCAAACATTGTTTCATGCTTTTATATCAGTTTGTGTTTGAAATATACAAAGATAAAGATTTACTTTTCACCATAATTTAGTTGATGAAAGGTGCAGTATATTCTTTAGCTTGAATATAATTAGTAATTTATTATTTACATTATTTTTATTTACTGAGTTTTGGTTTTAAAAATAAACAAAAAAGTCTTAAAATTGATTTGTTTTCTTAATATGTTGATATGTTATAAAGTGTAACAGGATACACAGTGCATATTCAACACTTAATGCAGTTTGGTAGAGTGCAGTCCAATTAACCATTCGCTGAATAATAATTTTATTTATAGATCATCTTTTATTTTAATGCTGTTGAAGTGTTTTTGTTATGTTTATCTTACAATATAGTCAGTCTGAGATGTCCATTTCATTCATTGTTATGTTATTTGTGTATTTTGTTTTTAAAAAAAGTGATGTTAGAGGAAGTTCTGAAATAGCTGTTCTTTTGTAAAGAACATGACTTGAGTGTGCATATACTTTTTTCTTCAGGTATTCATCCTGTTGGAAACATTGGACGAGAACAAGGCTCCTTCTGGTGGCCATTGTTAGGTGCCTACTTGACATACCCATTATACTTTTGGGACCTAAACTGTGTCTTCTCAGTGTTTTTTTAACTGGTATTCTAAGAAATGGCAAAGAAAACCCCTTCCTAGACGTTCCATCTCGAAACGACTCTTGGTCCTTTCTTTTGTAGAGCATTGTACATCTTTCTCTGGACTTCATGGCTATATTTCAACTGCACTGTGACAGATCAGAACGGAAATGAAATGAAGTGTTGAGATGCAGCTAAGAATTTTTTTTCACAAGTCTTGTGTGACAAGAAGTTAAATCTGTCATGAAAGATATTTATGTCTTTGCTCAGTATAATGGTTGGAAAGAAAGATGGCACCAATTAATTCAAGCATTTGATCTACAAGTAGAGAGAAATGCTTTGAAGGTAGTAGATCCAAATAAATTGAATTTTCACATTTTAATATTTTATTCCTGTTGTTTTATTTCTGTGATAAATTAATATATTATTTAGATAGGTTTTGTTGTTATATTTACTTTTGACTAGAAATAACTGAAGAAATGTATAAACAATGTAAAAAATATGTTTAGTATAATAGCTTATTTATTTCACTTTTCTAAGACAAACTTTGATATCTGTTTTTAGTGCTCATATTAAGGCTAGTAAAATGAACAATGCTTATCTGCCTTTTTCTCTACCCTCTTCTCATACATAAAGTGATAAAATGAATCTAAACCAATTTTTATAGACGTCCAACATTTAAATTTATGTAATTGGTACTTTTTATGAATGTGTTAAAAACACATTTAGAACATTACATGCATTTGTATCTTTATAAATAAACATTTGGTTGCTAAAGTTATTCCTGTATGATTTGTGTTATAACCAGTTCTTGGTTGTGACACAAGTCATGATACTGGAAAGAGAAAATAAATAGATATTAATAAGGTGGAAGCTAAAGCAACAACCTATTGTGTTGGTGGAACTTATCATAACTAACATTTGTGGTAATGTAATGAACCATAAAGGAAAATTTGCAAGCCAGTGTGATTCAGCATGTCACATGTTGCATTGGTTGTATACTCTTGTTATAGTAAATGGGAAACACACAGAACACCTGATCAAAGGTCAATGGTGACATCCTCCATAACTGCTTTCAGTTGTGTCTTGGAAGCCTGATTTCTACTGGTACGAAAGGCCAGGTTTTGGTTCTGCATATTATCATAGTCTCCTTACACATCTTAGATCACATTATAAAAACAGATTTGTTTCTTGTAAATCATATAGATGTCTGTTAGTGCTCTATGAGACATATAAATCCAGTTCTCTCCAAACCAAATCCAAAAGTTCACTTTGTTAGTCAAGCTGGTAATTAGTGCCCCTTCAAGTTTATGTCCTGGACAAACTTCTTGTATCTCAGAATGGCTGGTATGGGTATTAACACTTTTACTAATAAAGCGGAGAACAACATTTTGACCTTCTTAAGTTATCTTCAGGTTAACCCAAGAAGATCGAAACATTGTTCTCTGCTTTATTAATAAAAGAGTTAATACCTATACCATCCATCCTGAGATACATTTTTACTTACCTCTTGCACTACCTATGGTACAGAGCTGCATGGTAAGATATCATTTCAAATGCTCAAACTATAGCAAAATGAACTTGCATTGAAAGTCATAAAAGTAATATTTTCCTCTCATTTTAGGTTTTAAATCTGTAGTCCAGTGCTATACAGGAAGAGATCATGGCTCGTTACTGGATACTCTCCAGACAGTGGCATCCTGATGAGCATAAATATCCTGGGGAGAAGGAGGTAGCACAAGAGAAATTGAGATATGAAGTGCTGTCTCAGATTAAGTCGAAGAGGCTGACTTGTAACAAAAAGTAACAAGATAATCCTGGGGCAATGCAAAACTAAGTAGGAATTTATAATGGAGCAATTAAAATACATATCTGTTTCAGTATGACCACATCATACAAAGAATCTACTGATAAACTGTTCTAACTAGTCTAAATATCTGGTATCTACAAAACATTTCAGTCATTCCTTTGTTTATATAATGTTTACAGTTAGTTAGATTTCTTCAGTATATTTGGTCTGAGGATTATTATTATTCTGTGTATTTTGAATAATAATGGAAATTTCCAGTATTGTTGGTAGAAAAGAACTTATGAATATGTTCAGTGAATCCGTCAAAGTACAGCTTTTAATAGTCAAAATACAGTACTGTGAAATTGATGGAGTATTTGGTTAACTAAATGTATTCTCCTTTAATAAAAAAAGACTAAATCTGCACTTCTATTGGGTAGTTTTATGTGTAACTGATAATGGTTTATTTGTAAAAAAAAAAAAAATGTGGACTTGAATTCAAAGTTTGTGTTTTATGATGGTTCATTGCTTTTGGAAACTTTCTTTTGAGAAAATTCTCCTTCTGAATTAATTCCTTAAACCAGAGTGGATGCTGCCAGTATTCAGCCAAAATCCTGATTTTATCCACCGAACAGTGACAGCATCTGACAATGTGTACGTCTCTTTTATGAAAACTAACCTGAACCATGTTATTGTCTGTAAAATTAAGAAAATTGAAATTTCATAAAGTATGGTGACAGTTTTAAGGGAATCATTAAAATAATTCCAGCAAAATGTGCAACAAATTACAGGTTTAAAGAATTGAAGCACAACAAATAATCACTTTTGGGAGGACCCGACTTCTCAGTGTGTTTTTCTCTGAAGTTTCCTTTATGCACCATTCAAACTTAATTTCCAAGAAAAAGAAACAAAACAATTTGATACCAGTTTAAGTGATTGGTAGTAATAAGTAGAAGGAAAAATATTATGGAATATTTAGGTTTAGAACTACCTGGATGATAGTTGTTGAAACATAAGTAGAAAGACAAGTGTACAAAGTTAAGTATTATTTTTTGGACAAGTATTCAAAATCTCTTAGAAAAGCTTCTATTTTATTTATATATCGTAGTTTAAAATAATTTTTTCTAGGCAAGACAGTAAGTTAACCAAACTCAATACAGAATAATAACAATTATTTATATGAGGAAAATTTTGTAATACATCATGTCTATTATTTCCTTGGATCTGAGGTACTACTATTGAATTATGAGGTCCATATTTTCCTTAGCTGTAGAGCATACTTTGATAGCAGGTTTGAAGATTTTTCATGTTATGGATTACTTACAGATGTTTTTCTTTTCTTTTACTTGTTTTTAGAACTACATAAAATATCTTACCAAAACACAGTAACATATGTTACTCAGACTGTTTATTTAACAAATGAAGGTTTCCATTAATGCTACACCAGCCAAGTTAAAATTATGTCCCTTGTGGCTTTTTCTTTTCTGTTGTTGTCAAGATGTTTTCTTTACTGTGATGTTGAATTAAGAATAATTTTTGGTATTTCAAAGTTATTACAGTGTATAGTATTTTTTTCTTCAAATATAAGTATGTGAATATTTCAATTGTTGCACTAATCCAAACTCTCTACTGTTGTATTTGCTACATCTTCTCTTGGAAATATTAATTTTTACAAGTCAGAGCTGAAATATGCACTGTTCATTTAGTGCAGAAACAATCAAATATGAACATGTTGTCAGGTATAAACTAAAATGTTGTATAATATTCTGTGTGCCACATTTGTCATTTTACGAATATGAATTCAGAGCTTTGGAAGAAAGTAAATTTGCAGTTGTGAAACTACTGTAGTTGATTTTACTGTCATCACTTTGGTTCACGCTCATTAAGGATGTTACATTTGTCTAACATTGAGTCTTGTTAAAACTGTTATAGTTATCACTTCTAATCATTGTAATTGTTCAAAATTAATTATTGGTGGTGATGTGTAGGTTTAAAATAGAATGTAACAAGCAAAATTACCCATTTATAGTGATGGTTGCTGTTTAAGTAATCTAGCAAAAGTACACGTACCCAGTGACAGTTACTGTTTACGTTTGTTTTGCAAAAGTACTTGTCCCAAGTGACAGTTACTGTTTAGGTTAATCTACCAATATAAATTATTTCATGAACTTTAAAAATGTTAACTTTTTTGCAATCTTGGTTTCACTTAGAGCCAAAGCTCTGAGCTTTTTATACTTCACACCATAAAATAATTAATCACTTCAGTTGTGCTAGGAGCTGCTCAACAGTAACACATGGTAAATGTACATTTGTATTTCTTATAGTATGTCATATTTTGAAATGTTAATGATAGTCTGATAAATATAGAATATCATACTTGTGAAATAAAGTTTGGTATTAACATTATTCATACTTGTTTTACTATCATTTCAAAAGTGAATGTTAAACTTTACCCAAATGAACAGATCTTCAAATGCTACATGTTTCCAATGTATAAGAATTCAGAAGTTATTAACAGTTGCCAGTTTTAAACATAATGATAAAATAATGAGTATAAATGAATCTGTTGACAGTAACTGTTGTCAGTAACTGCTAGAATAATAGTTGTACAAACAGAAACAGGTGTAGCACAAAGATGAACTCAATTTTACTTTTCTGGTATCTACGTGTAAACAGAAGGTTAACAATTGCTTTGTTCAGTGAACCAACGGTAATAACTTTGTATTAATTGTTAGTAATGTGTGTCCATTGTCTGTATATTTCACAAAGTATTCAACAATTCCAAACGTTTGCAGTGTTTGATTTTATCCTTTTGTGGCAGATAAAAACAAAACAAAGTATATTTTGTACATACTGGTTGACAAGTAATCTTAAAGTAATAAAAAATAGTGCCTTATTTAAAACAAAGTACTCTAATAGATTAATAAATCTTCATTGCCACTTATTACATCAAACTAAAAAGGTCATGCTGTATTACTAGGTGTAAATGGAAAGGTTTATAAGTTATTTTTAATTGAGAAAAAAAAACTATAAAATGTGACCAGAGAAAGGTTGTTTGTTATATAACAGTTTTTATATGTATTCATCTTGAGCATTGTTTGTTGTGTATGAATATTTATGTCTAAAATTTTTTGCACATCTGTTTATAAGTAGCAGTTGAAGCCTATTCAATATCATTCTAATATCTTAAAATGGAAATATATAAAGGCAATTTAAGATGCGAGTACAAATTTAAATGAAATTGAAATATTTTTAATAGGATGTTAAGGTTTAGTTATTCATTGGGTCCTAGAAAATGTAAGAAATGTTTGGTAATGAGGAAATGTATTTTTCTTAAAATTTATATTTGAAGATTTAGTCAAATAAGTTATAATCATTCATATATTTTTCAAGCCATTACTTATGGGGTAGGTGAAAATGATTGATACTTAAAAGGTGCTTCTTTTTTAATTTTGCGCAAAGCTACTCGAGGGATATCTGCACTAGCTGCCCCTAAATTAGCAGTGTAAAAGAAGAGGGAAGCTAGCTTGTCATCACCACCCACAGCAAACTTTTGGGCTACTCTTTGATCAACGAATAGTGGGATTGATCGTCACATTATAATGCCCCCACGGCTGAAAGGGCGAGCATTTTGGCGCGACGGGAATGCGAACCCACGATTCTCAGATTACAAGTCGCACGTCTTAACCCACCTGGCCATGCAGGGCCTAGTTAAGAGAAACATGTGAACCTCACAAAGATAACAGTTGAACAGCTTTGAACAGCTTATTTTATTAAGTAGTTAATATCTATTACTGAGTATATCTTTCACTTTGTGCCTAGCATGGCTAAGTGGGTTAAGGAGTTCAACTCGTAATCTGATGATCGCAGGTTCGAACCCAGTCGCACCAAACATGCTCGCCCTTTCAACCGTGGGGGCGTTATAACGTGACGGTAAATCCCACTATTCGTTGGTAAAACAGTAGCCCAAAAGTTGGCAGTGGGTGGCAATAACTAATTGCCTTCCCTCTAGTCTTACACTGCTAAATTAGGGACAGCTGGCGAAGATAGCCCTCGTGTAGCTTTGTGCGAAATTCAAATAAATATTTAATTTTCATCTTGGAAGATATCTTCATCTGTCGGAAGTTAATGTTAAATGTCAATGAAAAAGGCAAAATTCGACAATAAATAGAGCACTGCATTTTGTTTTTTCTCTCTTGGGTTTTGGGTATCATATGTACTCTGGAGTGTCAGGTGCTCTCTGACTTCTTCTGCCTTTCTTTACTTATATGATCATGCAGTGTTGGTTGGTGTTAGTCACTGCTTTAGGTTCAGAGTGGGCTGAATTTACTCCGACCCTTTTAAGATCAATGTAATTGTGGCCGAAAAGTTTGATGTTAGTTTCGTCTGACCAAAGAATACTCTTCCAATAGGTGAAGGGTTTATCTACATGCTTTCTTGCATACCTCAATCAGTTTATTTGTCGTTTAATTCACATTATAATTTATGTAGATCTGTGTTGGTATAATATTTGTAATATATTATCATTTCTATAAGCCTTATCGTGATACTTTTAAGTTGTGAGCAAAAAACTACTCGGGACGCAAGGGATACGAACACTTTCTGTCGTAACTGGAGTTATGTTGAAAGAGAATAAAATTCATATAATACGTTCAAAAATCTTTACAGTAAAGGTAATCAGTTTCTAAATGCAGGTAACTTTACACGTGGTTTTGGGTTCACCACGTTAATATTTGGTAACACACACATGCGAGTGAGACGGCATTACGAGAAGTTATTGAAAATCTTTCCCACCACTAAGAGTCTATTTTAACACCGTATTTACTATATGGGAGGAGAGTTGTATATTATCTTGTTGGAAATTGTATAGTCCCCCCCCCCTGGAATAACAGTAGTTATAATCCTTGACTTATTAAATTTGATCACGTTGTTCAACAAGATATAAAGCTCTTACGGAAAATGGAAAGCCAACTTCAAAGAAAATTTTAAATTTTAGCCTTGCCTTAATGGCTCATAAAATGTCTTTAAGTTGGTTGTTGTTGTTTTGGAACAGCTCTTTTTTCTTTCTTATTTTTGTCTTTATTTCTAGGATCATTAAATAAAATATTTCAAATGATTGACTTAAGGTTATCAGAATCTCAATAGCAATATTCTGCAAAGACAAAAATTCATATAGTAGTTTTAATTCTCAGTGTAAAAAATTTGAAGCTCTTACTTATTTCACCAACCAGTTAAACATGCAAATCTCTTGTGCTGAGACACAAACGTTAACACTTTTACACTTAAAATGTATTTTTGATAGGTATCTATCTCCTATCACACAAAGCTATCTCAATTACTCTTTGCACTCTAAGCTTTGCTGAAAAATATTTTTGTAATCAGTGCATCAGTCTTTATACCCTATCAACTTTATGCTTTTTCTAAACATGTGCATATCATGTGACTGTTTTCCACCAGTAGTGGCACATCTGCCTCCCTCTACTATTCCTTCTTACTCCTCACTTTCAAGAATTGACCTGTTCTAAGTGAAGAACACCAGCCATGAGGAGGGTGGATGTGAATTACCAATGGGAAATTATATTTTGATGTCAAAAAATAGCTTCTGATGTGGTATTATCTCCACTCTATAAAGGTGAAAGGATCAGTTAAGAAGCACAGCGGAATAACTATCTATCCAGAATGAACAGATGTACTCTGAGATGAATAAAGCCCATAACTGGGGTACTTCTGGAACAGGTATGCTCTTTGCACAGGAAGGTGGGAATTAAAGTAGAATGTGTGAAAAATAGATCAATAGGTTCAAGCATTAGTCATGTATAAATAAATGTAAGTACAATGAACTATATACTTTCTCACCCTCAACAGGACAGATTCTATAACTCATTTGTATCCACAAGATTGTGGATGAGGCATGTAGACCAATACACACACACACACACACCAACAATCACCTGTAAGTAGAATACCATCATTGTTTGTTCTCTTGTCTTCCTGAGAGACAATCAGTCACACTTTGATGGTGTTACAGAACAGTTGCCATCTCTCTTTTTCATTTTGGGGGGATTTTAATAGACACTCCCCTGTGGAGTAGTACTAATATATACATGAGGGATTGTTCCATTGAAAATATGTTGTCGGATCACAACCTATCTCTCTTCAGTAGTGGTTCTTTTCCCTATTTCCATGCACCTAGTCATTCTTTGACTGCTGTGGATCTACGTATCTATCTGTTCCCCTTCACTTTTCTTGGAGAGATGACAATGGTAAGTGGAACAGTGAAACTACCCATTGTTTTAAGAGAGAATGGCTGTGGTCAGTGCCCTCTTACTTAAGTGCCATGGTGGAAGTTGGACCAGGTTGACTGACTTTTTTTACCACTTTTTTGAAACTTGGTCCTGCAGTCCTCAGTCTTCCATCTGTTAATAACTGCATGGAGGCAGTAAGTAATTGCATAATTCAAGCAGCTGCCAGTATGCCAACTGTATAACATTTCAAAAAAAGTTATTTTCTCATTCTTTAGTAAGAAGAGGTATCATCCAATTTTCACAACATCAGTAATTGTAAAAAACATTACAATGTATCTAAGAATAGTTTTGTAATAGTATTGACATCATTGTTGTTTAATGAAAAGAGAGATCAAAAGAAATCTGTATGTATGTCATATCGAAAGAAATAATGGTGTCTGTAACTGTTTGTTAACAACAGCTTAGCATTCTTATGTTAGTTCCTGTTAAACTATGTTGAAGCATACTAAATAACCCTATCCATCTGTTAACAGGATTAAAAATTATATATTTCTATATCAGTTCCTGTTGAACAAGTCAGAAATTGTGTTATCATCAAGATTAAAAGTGATGTAACATTAACAGTTGCCTGTTGAAAAGTCTAGGAATATGTTAAACAGTTTCTTTCAAGGTTAAACATTGCTTCATGTTATACAATCTTCGAGTTAAACAGCTGATACCGAAACTAAACGTTAGTTATTTTCAACAAATTTCAGACATAGTAAACAGCTGGTTCAAAACCTAAACAAACATGAGACACACAGTTGCCACCACTTCTAAACATTACTTCCTGTTGAACATAAGTAACACATATTGAAAGCTGTTACCAAGATTTGTTAATTTCTTCTGTACTCTTTGTGTTGAATTTCTTTAAACAGAGAATGAGATTGTCTGTTTGTTTGTTTTGTTTTTTGGAATTTCGCACAAAGCTACTCGAGGGCTATCTGTGCTAGCCGTCCCTAATTTAGCAGTGTAAGACTAGAAGGAAGGCAGCTAGTCATCACCACCCACCGCCAACTCTTGGGCTACTCTTTTACCAACGAATAGTGGGATTGATCGTCACATTATACGCCCCCACGGCTGGGAGGGCCAGCATGTTTAGCGCGACGCGGGCGCGACCCTCGGATTACGAGTCGCACGCCTTACGCGCTTGGCCATGCCAGGCCAATGAGATTGTCATTGAATGGTTTGTAAAAGATGATCTCATTTTGTTTTTTCTCAGTTTCTTAAATATACAGATCTTTTTTAGACATCATTACTGGCATTTCCAGATCTACATTTGGTGCTGACGTACATTACAAATGCACTGAGAGCTCTTTCTATTTACATTTTAATTCATAAAAAACTGTTATATTCAGTGAAGCTTTGTTCAGAAATTATATCTCTTTCTGGATTGATTCCTCTGCAGCAAGTCTGTCTTGAATTCTGTTGGTGTAATTTCATCTTTTTACGAATAAAATCCAAAACAAAATATTTTGCAATACATTTAGTACAATAAGGAATACAAGTTCAACTTTTCTTAATTTATTATTTTACAATACTAATCATGAAAAATATATAACTACACAGATAATTACTATTTACAATGAAAATGCCATTTGAAGTACTTTTGCATACATTCAGTTGTCTTTCCGATCTGAAAGACACAGGATTGTCAAACATATATTCTTCGTTTTATTATTCTGTTGCTGATTTTTGTGGTGTTTTCCACGCTGACACGAGCGCCACTTAATTCTATAATTACGTCACCAGGATGAAGTGTCCCAGTGAGCGAAATCAGTGTTTCATAATCTCTCATCAGGATCACGAAAACTCCTGGAACGATTAAAATAATACATATACAATAGATACTTTTTTACCATTTTTACTTGGTAGTGCATCTACTTACTAAACTAAAATTCATTTAAGAATAGCTAACGTGCGATGTTAGTTTAGCGATGTTAATGTGGTTAGACACGAATACAAAATAGTTTGAAAACGTATTTTCCACATAAGGAAAAAATGCTTGAATATTTAGATCGCGATAACAAATTAAAATCCTTTTTCCATTAAATTATCTTGTTCTTGTTGATGATTCCACAGTTTCGGTTGGTAAAACTGCTTTATTCCCTATAATTCTTTATCATTTTTTATAGGAAAGTATTTCCCAAACTGGTTGTTCAATTTTTCTAACAAATTGATTATAACAGTTATATTGAATGTTGTTTAACTATTTTTGGCACAAAACATAACAACGCGTTGCGGCTTGTTTTTCTCTTCTTTTTTCACAACATACACGAACTTTAAAGTAACAAGAAATCAATGAAAAACACGCGGAACAGCGACTTACAACTATGTAGGCGTGATTACGTATTTTTTTTTTTTAGGCTTTGTTATATAACTGTTGGTAATACAACGTACTCTGAGAAGATAGGTCCTTATTGACTGTGCTCAATTCGCATATTTATTACCTGACTTATCCTTCAAATTATAAACTTGTTCTTGGCTCTTAACTACAAGTGGGGAGACAACATATTAGGTCATATTGAATAATTTCTATGTTTTTTTCTTTTTGAAATTGTTAAGTAAGTAGGGTGTGATACTGTAGTAGACTGAAAAGGACAATGGTATTTATTTAACCTCCATCTTGATCATCAGTTTAAAACCTAGAACTTCTAT
Source organism: Tachypleus tridentatus (assembly GCF_004210375.1). NCBI lineage: Eukaryota > Metazoa > Arthropoda > Merostomata > Xiphosura > Limulidae > Tachypleus > Tachypleus tridentatus. The sequence goes on from NW_027467782.1 coordinate 35,998,520, forward strand.
GCGCAGTTATTCCATAGGTGGCTTTGAATGAAGAATATGTTAAAACATAAATTAATCAATCTGTCATGACACTTCTGTGTAAATCCGTGTGTGTGCGTGCGTTTAATCTTAGCAAAGGTGTATCTGCACTATGCTCACCCTAACTGTTTTATAAACTTTATTTTCCAAACATTTTTCAGCGCAAAGTGTAAAACTAATAAAGTTTGTTTGTTTTTGAAATTCACGCAAAGCTACATGAGGGCTATATAAGCTAGCTGACCCTAATTTAGCAGTGTAAGACAAGAAGTAAGGCAGCTGGTCATTACCACCCACAGCCAACTCTTGAGCTGCTCTTTTAACAACAAATAGTGGGATTGACCGTCAGTTATAACGCCCCCACAGCATGTTTGGTGTGACGGGGATTCGAACTCGCGACCCTCGGATTACGAGCCGAGTGCGTTAACCATCGGGCCATGTCGGGCCCAAAACTATTGAAGTGAAATTCAAAAACGTTAAGTTAAAGTTGTTTCAGTTACGATGCAAAACCTGCTGGACTAAATAATTAAATTCAAAATACAATAACAACAACTTCTACAGTAGGTAAATCCTGACTTTAATAACTACATCATATCGAACTTTAATATGGCATCATCATGATTAGTTTAAAATTGTTGTTATTGTAATTTTAAATTAACCGTTACCTTATTTTCTGCCGGATTATGCCATTGATAATTTTGTTTCTCCAATAATTAATTAACCTGAAAATAATATATTGAACACATAGTCCTTTCATCTTTGTTTAGATTTGCACTCACGAATTATATTAGTAATTTAGATGTTTGGTGAAGGGAACTCTGATGTGATTTGTATCAAGAGCAGGTAAGCAAAATGAAGAGTAACAACTATTTTTATTTCTTGCTTTTCAAGTTCATACGTCATGCTGTGTTGTATCCTACAGACTGTATAATTATTCTCGTGATTCGTGGCATGTGCACGATTCACTAACGTCACGGCAGTACAAATTGCAATGTTAAGCGTCCCTTAAGTGACAACATTTCAGTGTCTAGTAACTAAGTTAAAGACAGACATCATACTACTATACAGTGGTGCAAGTTGTTAAAACAGGTGATCTCTCCAGGTCATCTTTCGTTGTAATAATAATAATCCTCTTAAATTTCAATTACACGACCACACATTTCACCCTGTTCAGTATTGTGGCGACTAGAGTATGGTTTGGAGAGAAAAAATGTTGTTAAAGCACAGATTGTTGTTTTCCTTTTATACAAGCACGAAATAAAAAGGTGAGACATCTAATTAATGTCATACCACGCATATGATAGTAAGGAACAAAAAAAAACACTACATGGTTGTTAAAAGAAGTCCAACGAAGCTGTATGATACACAAATTCAATACAACTTAAAGTTTACTATAAAATGTATTTTAAATTAGAAATCGTCGATTACCACAAAGTCATGTTAAAAACTGTTGCATTTTTCACATCTAAAAATCACTCTTTCTTCAAAGAGATCCTTACAGAGATTAAAAGTTAACATTAATTTATACTTATCATATTCTACTTGGACGGGCCAGCAGTGGCCGATATTCAGAGTGCAGGATTACGTCTCTCTACGTCTAAAATTCGAGCCACAATGCAACTAAATACAGTCAGTAATTTCGGTTGTATGTGCGTTATAGGAATGACAGTCAGTCCCATTATTCGGCTCTAAGAGATGGCTAAAGTTTCTTATGGCAATGAGTGCTGCCGAATGGTTGGTCAGTTGTTTATAATTAGGAATTTTAAGTGATTCTGAATTGCTATTTAGCCCTTGTGAGCATAGAATACCCATCAGTTGAGATTTTCCAGGAGAGTTGGAAAATTAGTAACTCTCAATTTTGTAAATTATTGTCATTTCACCAGGTAAAATACAGTTAAATAGTCAGTGTAACATTCACTAGTATGAGAAAAAATATACAAAAGACTCACAATGTTCTCTACAAAGCCACTTATCGCGAAAGTTTTAGTGCTTATCCTTCGGTTAAACTGTATATTGTGAAAAATGATTATATAGATACATGTAGTAAGAAATATATGTTTCTGAGAGGGCCATAAGAAGCGATAAATACAGTCAGACCATGTCTTGTCCACTTTACACGGTGAGAATTTAAGTATTAAAACTTGCTTTTGTAAAGCGACACGTTACGTTGAGTATATGTAGTAAGAAAATACGATATCCTATTTAAATAATAAAAACCTAGAACTTACGAGTCGTGATCCGCTTTTTGAGTGACTTTTTTTGATTTTTTGTGTAGGGCAAAATCACTGGAATAGAAGCAATGCTTACATGTAATGAAGTTGTAATAGTATATTTACAGAAAATTGAATTGTATAAGAAAAGATCAATATTTGTTTAAATGAATTGTGTTATATTGATAAACCAGTACCTCAGTGTTAATGGTTAACAACTTAGATAAAATTGGTAAATATCACGATCCACACTAAAACAGTTATTGTTCAGACAATATGACAGTATGAACAGTATTTCAATAACTACTAGATCTGTCGTGTATCAGTGAAACTGTGGACTACTGGTATTATACAGAGGTCCTCGATAATAGTGGATATAGCAGATGTAATGGAGTTAACATATTCTTCTCTACTCTCATTCACAAGTTACAATAACACCAACACTAAAATTACTTATAATGAAAAATGGTTGCAATTGTGTATAGAGAAAAACAGTAGTTGAGGTTCGTCAAATGATTATTAAACGTACTTAAATATTTATATGGTGGAATAGGTAACGAATTATGGTTATTACAGGGTCACATAAAACGTATGTTACCAAATTTGTCTGCTTGAATAAAAAATACAAGAATTAAGGTCCCAAAACAAATTATAAGTGAAAACGACTCTACAAGATGTTGACGGCAAAGATGATATACAGGTAGTGTTTAACTAGTTTTAGCCAAGCAGCAAAGGTGCAATGTATTGAAGAAATACATAGATTATGTAAGTAACTATGAAACCGAATTATAGCATTAGATTACATACTTTTCATTGCATTTCAAGTTAATAATTTTTCTGTTTGATAACAGATTATAATCATCAATAGTACACATTCTTATCAAAACATAAGTTCACTATGGTGAGAAAAAGACAACTAAGAACAACAGTATGTAATATACATGAACTGTTACGTATTTATCTTAAACCGCTTGTGTCCTATTTGATTAAGAAACTATAGTTTCAAAATGTTTATTCAATACTTAGTCAATTTGATTTGGTTTCTTTTAAATTTGGCGAAACTACACGTAAGCTATATATACTAACCATCCTTTCAGCAATTCTAGACTAAAATAAAGACACCTAATCAACACCAAACAATGTCAACTGTTTGTTTACTCTTTTTATCAACGAATAGTGAAATTGATCGTCATATTTTAGTTTTTCTTTACGGCTAAATGGGTGTACATGTTTGATGTGATGGGAGTTCAAAACAGCGTTCAGCAGATTGTGAGTAGAGCGTCCTGGCAACCATTTAAGCTCAGAGTAAGATTTACCTGAGAATACATACCTTCTGGGTGTGGAAATCTCCGGAGGAACTGATTTTTCTTGTTCATCACAGATGGTGTTACTGATTACCCAAGATTCACCTGAAATAAGATATAAATGCTGATTTCTATAAAACTCAATTGTATCTAAACTAGCTTTGATTTAATATCTAGTAAGGAATCTGCTGGAGTAAATAATTAAATTCAAAATACAATAACAGCAACTTCTACACGAAGTAAATCCTGACTTTAATAACTACATCGTATCGTCCTTTGATTCTTTTTTTTTAATTCTCGCACAGTTACACAAGGGCTATCTGCGCTAGCCGTCCCTAATTTAGCAGTGTAGGACAAGAGGGAATGCAGCTAGTCATCACCACCCACCGCCAACGAATAGTATGACTGACCCTTACATTATAACGCCCCACGGCTGAAAAGGCGAGCATGTTTGATGCGACGGGAATTCGAACCCGCAACCCTGAGATTACGAGTCGAACGCCTTGACCCACCTGGCCATGACGAGCTTCGTTCTTTGGTATGGCATCATCATCACTTCAAACTGTTTGTTGTTGTAATTTTAATTTAACGGTTACATGATTTTCTGAGGGATCATCTCATGATATTTGCCTCAATAATTTTGTTTTTCCTGTAATGAATTAAACTGAAAGTAATAAACTGAACATACCATCCCTTCATCTTTAGTTAGATTTGCACTCACGAAATATATTAATAAACTAGATGTTTGGTGAAGAATTAAATGAAGGTTAAAAATATTTTTGTTTCTTTTTTTTCAAGTTCGTATCTCATGCTGTTTTGTATCCTACGGATTATGTAATTTTTTCTCGTGATTCATGGCATGTACACGATATACTAATATCATGGCATTACAAACTGTAGTGTTAAGCGTCCCTTATGTTACAACCTCTAGAGGAACTGATTTCTCTTGGAGCTCACATAGGGTGTCACTGATTGCCCTACGAAAAAAATGTGATATCCTGACAAAGGGAAGATTTTATGTTTTCAGAGCATCATGGTTGGTTTTGTCTGATTTTAAACCTGAAGAGAAAATATTATAAAGCTGTGTTCATTAATAATTTGACTTCTAAGATATGTCAAGGCCAAGCGTGTTAAGGCGTGCGACTTATAATCTGAGAGTCGCGGGTTCGCATCCCCGTCGCGCCAAACATTCTCGCTTTTTTAGCCGTGGGGGCGTTATAATGTTACGGTCAATCCCACTATTCGTTGGAATAAAAGTAGCTCAAGAGTTGGCGGTGGGTGGTGATGACTAGCTGCCTTCCCTCTAGTCTTACACTGCTAAATTAGGGACGGCTAGCACAGATAGCCCTCGAGTATCTTTGTGCGAAATTCAGAAACAAACAAAATATAACAAATGTCTTACTAATACCTTTTTTTAAAAATTATTTCATGTTATACGCACACAAATATTTAAATACTTGTATGAAAGATATGAACAGAACGATTATTTTTTGGTTTTTGGAGAAGAATCCTGGGTTCACAACCTCATTATTACATTTTATTTAAACATGTACTCACAAAGAAAAGTTAGAAACTGTAGTACTACCTAGAAGTTTAGCCAAACTTATATAATAGTGCTTTGATTAACATCCAAAATCACACAATATATTATTATAATCCTATCCATTCTACCAACATACCATTTCATGCCAGAAGTGTTTAATAAAATTATTTCCCTCTTTAGTAACTTGATCACTGACATTAAAGCTTGAAATAATTTAAACATTTTATTACCTAACCCTAAATAACTACTACTAAAGGAACAAAACAAGATTTAAACTGAAAAATAAAAGATACTGTTTAGAAACTACAGAGATCATCAAACCAAACGATCTGTAAGAACTCAACATGGTCTTCACACTTCCTACTTTGGTGTTTAGTCTAGAATAATCAATAGAAACACGTAAAAGTGATTTTTAATTCGAATGTCTGTTGAGACGTACATCTATAGGAAAAGAGTGATGTAAATGATTTCATTTCTTTAATCCGGCATTTCCCTATCGTAGTGTTGTAAATCGGTGAGTCAACTAAGTCTGTGGAATTGATCGGCTGTGATGTGAGATTCGACTTTTGTCCTATTTTGTCTGTGTTTAGTCCTTTCCAGTTGTCAAATTATTTTATATTCTATCATAAGGTGACGACAGCTCATTCTCACTTTAAACACAATCCAATATATTTTGATTTGTTTCCAACTGTTCTGTAGAAACATAAGTGTTAGATCGCAACGAAATGTTGAACAAGATTTTCCTTCGTCTTCAATATTTTTGGCCTGAAATAAATATCGTTTGCTTCCTATGTTTTCATCCTTTCAAACTAGCACTGGTTCAGGAAGAACCTAGTCGGATGTACAGAATATAAGATATGCGTTTTTAATGCTTGGGAGTTTTCTCATGGTTCTGTGTAATTATGCCATGAAATATTAGGCTCATATAGTATTTCTTTATTCTAACAAGAAAAAAGCTCAGGATATTTATTTACTCCAACTACATGATTAGTCGCTTTTATCAGCTAAATATTCCGAGTATATTTTGAATTTTTGACTAAATTAAAAGTGACTTTTGTCATCTTCTTCAATAACTAAGTATTGAAAATTATTATTAACTGATGATAATGTTGCTTTGCTTCTAAAACTATTACATCGGTCACTTACCATGGCCAAGCGCGTAAGGCGTGCGACTCGTAATCCGAGGGTCGCGAGTTCGCGCCCGCGTCGCGCTAAACATGCTCGCCCTCCCAGCCGTGGGGGTGTATAATGTGACGGTCAATCCCACTATTCGTTGGTAAAAGAGTAGCCCAAGAGTTGGCGGTGGGTGGTGATGACTAGCTGCCTTCCCTCTAGTCTTACACTGCTAAATTAGGGACGGCTAGCACAGATAGCCCTCGAGTAGCTTTGTGCGAAATTCCAAAACAAACAAACAAACGGTCACTTAAATGTTTTAGATCTAACAGCCAAAAGGTGAATGTATACTATAACGATTGTTCTCCATTAAATCACTTGAGACTACTCTGATGTATTACATCCTGGTGGATATGGTACTCGTAGTTGTACACGATCTGCATAAATTATACAATTATCGTCAATATCACGGCATGTAGATTGATTAATTAAATGTTTGAAACGAAACTCAGATTCAGTTTGCTTTCGTAAAAATAAACCAACTGTTTAGTTTTTTACTAAGACATCTGACTTTGTTTAGTGCTTGAAAAGGAACAAGAAGTTCTGTTTCAGAAAGTGGAAATTCATATGTTGAAATAAATATATTGATAAGAAATATTTTCTTTGCAGATTTCTTTTCTCCGATTTTGAATTGAAATTGCTTGAGAAATCTCTTTGTGGTTGTTCTGGCGAAGAGATGTAACTGAACTTAGGTTGTTTTTTTAATTCCATGCTTTCGATGCTTGTATTGAAATTGGTGTAAATTTTGGAAATAGTTCTGTCTAAAATGAAGATCTACATATACGTACACATCCAAACCTCTTTAATTACTTCAAAAGAAAATTGAGACTGTAAGTCTTCTGATATGGTATGCTTAAGCAACTTTAACAATTCTTAATCTTTCTTTACATTCACTTCTGAATATCCTAAAGTAAATGCGACAGAAAGGACATAAAGCAGGTATGGTTAAGTGTTATCAACTGAGAATTAGTACACTCTGTTATTAGGGATATAATAATGTATAGAAATGTGATGTAACATTTTATAAAGTGTTACATAATACAGCTATGAATATAGTAAAATATATTTTAAATTTTAATCTCCAATAGCTGTTTGCTTATAAGTCATAAAATAAAAGGTTTTGTTCCAAAATATGATAGTTGCATATAGATTGCACAGGGTATATCCCAATAGGCAATGGGTATATCTAGTGTAAAGTGTAACATTTATTTGCACTTTGATGGATTTTCATTCTGCCTTATTGATTTTCAAGTGAAGATCTTGAGGACCCTTTTACTGTGGCCTGTATAACACATTCCCAATGCTGCTTTGTGTTTTAGTGGAGTTTATCAAACATGTACAGTGTGATATACTTAGCTACACTATACATGTAGCACTTCTGTGAGCCAGTTCAGATTTATTTCCACTCTTTCTTGCAACTCTTTATAAACAGAGAGTGTATTTTGATACCTACAAGGTGTGGTCTTTCACAAGTATGTCTGTATACTATTTCATTGTATACAATGTCCCATGCTATTGGTTCATTTTGAGTTCTTCCTGAAGGGGATTTATTTAAATAAATTTTGCTTTTGCCATCCATTCACTGTTTTTGTGCTGGATTATAGTTGTATGTGAATAGAATTTAGAATTCAATATTTTCATGGATTGAAATGTATTTCTTATATACTTGCTTTCACACTTCCCACCTTTCCTTTAATGCATCATTTCTTGCTGTGAAAATGATGGTTGAATACAGAGGGAGTGAACTTTGCTATAATTGAGTCACACTTCATATAGTGGAGGATTTTCATGTACTTATTAGTATGCAGCAATGTCATGTATGAACATGAGCTTAGGTGAAAGTCTTGAAGCTAGTGGGAAGTCAAAACATTTGTATCAACAGGGTAGCACACCTGTTTTATGTCCCCTTCTGTAGCATTTACTTTAGGATATTCAAAAGTGAATGTAAAGAAAGAACAAAGATAGTTTAAGCTGCTTAAGCATACCATACCAGAATACTTACAGTCACAATATTCTTTTGAATGAGAAAATTATGTGCGAATGGTCACGTATTTGTCACCAATACAATTTCAGTTTATGTAAGCAAACTGGAAAATGCTTACGTTAAAATGAAATTCCAATACCTCAAGTTTGAAGGCATTTGATGCTCTTAAGTTTAGTAATGTGGAAACATTTTGGGTTTTCTGACAATGTAGAAAATGGTTGAGCAAACCTTCACAAAAATAAAAATTTGTGTAAGCTAATTAACATACATGTCAGTGATGTAGAAGTGGGGTGGAATCAACGTGTCTTTGTACATATGCTGACATCATGAGAAGGTCAACTTACAGAAAGTGTAGAGAAAACTTGTAAAAGGAATTATTAACACTTTTAATGTTTTTATCTTTGGATGGGATGGTTGAACTGTGTTAAATTCAAGTAAATGACTTATTATTTATCACAAATATGTTTTTGTTAAAATGATTGTGTATGTTGATTGAAAAATCTTTGTTTTACATCATTTAATTAGCGATGTAGTACAGATTTTGTGTTGCAATGTGTTTATCTTACTATGGCTTATGTATCTTATTATGATAAATATAAAACTATAATAGATCTATCATCTGACATTAAATGCAAGTTTTTAATAGTCAAAATATCATAGATTGCCTGTTGTTACTCAATAAATCTGATGACCATTGATGCAAATGACTCCCAAATAGAACATATTTAACCAAAATGACTACAAGTTTCAATATGTAAAATGATATATACAAATATGCTTGTGATATTTATTTAATTATGATGTTCCATTAATTTCATTTTTGAAAGTCAAAAGACCTCATTTACTTAATGTGGTATTAATATATTATACTTGCCTATAACAGAGTTCAAATCAGTTTATTTACAATACACATAGGTATATATATATATATAACAAGCTTATACATAGTTGTAATGTTATTTGTAAAACTTATTCTGCAGTATTTGTAGTGCTTATTTCTGTAGCTTAGTATAAAGAAACAAAAACATTTAAGCAAATATTAAACATTTTCATAATTACTTGTTTTTGCATTGAAATTATTACAGTTATATTTATTTTAGTATAAAACACAAAATGTTCGATACTCAAAAGAACCTTGTTTTCTACAGTAATCTAGAGTGAGCTACCCTTGGTTTTGTAATGCTAAAATACCAATATTGTAATGCAAACATAGACCTTATTATTAAATATAAACCCCAAGGTAAATTTTAAAATCAAAATCTAATCATTCTGATAAAACTTATTCTTCTTAAATTTTATACAAATCTACGTTTGCTATGGTTGAATAAAACACAACTAAACATGTCATATGTATGATGTATATTTAAGGATAAAAATGTTTAGCTTTGTTCCTTTAGTATTTGTCCTTGACCAGCATTACAAGTGAAAAACAAAATTCCATGAAACTGTTATAATTTAATGACAAGTAGTAAATTGAATGATACCTTGGTTCATATTTATTTTAAGTATTAAAAGTTTGTTACCCAGAAAGGTTAAGATTTTTTTTCTTTTGTTACATGTACATCGTTGTTAAATTGTGTTATATTAGCTCCTATTACAGTAGTTTTATTAGTTGTTGATGTTTTGAATCAGGTATTAATATTTCAAAATTATTATGAAAGACACTCATTAAAATATCTAACATCTACTCATAGCCCTATAAAATGAACAACAATTGAGTGCTAAAATTAACTGTAAAGTCTGTCTTAAGACCTCTTTTACAGTTAAAAAAACAAAAATATATGTGTATGTATAAATAAGATCTAGGCTAAATATTTTTATGATGTGAAATTATTTTCCAAATTTGTTTCAACTTGATTATTTCCTGATCATAGCTGTCAGTTGATCTTATATTGGTGTTGCAAATCATATGATAGAAAATTAGTTTCTTGTTTGTGTTATGATATGCCTTAATATTTCATTTAAAATCTCTGAAAGAAACTTTGTCCTAACTGAAGTAAATTTAACATTTTAATGTTTGTTCTCAGAAGGATGGGAAGTAAATGAAGTTAATTCAGTTGATCTGGTATTGGGCTTGTAAATAATATAATGCAAAATTAATTTTCCTGTTTGAGCTATTTTATTATATGCAGTATTACTGTTATTGTGTGGTTATGAAGTGGTTGGCTTTGTTCTACATTTTGTACCTTAGAGCCTGGACTTATGACCTCTTGCTTTTCCAACTTATTTTCTCAACTTGTGTCTTTGAAAGATTTTGTTCAGCATTTCTAACAGCTTGCTTCTACTTCTTGTTATTCTGATGAGGATCAGATAACTTTACCTTCAGACTTCATCACCTTTAACTTAATACATTTCTTTCAAACATCCTGACATTTTTCATTTTCCATACAAGATATCCAGATTTATGCAGCTTCATTTCTGTGGCATCTTCATGTTGAATCTTGTTCTCCTCAACAAGCTCTATCAGTAAAATCACATTTACAGGAAATATGACTAGATAAGATTTTTGAGGATTATATCTGTGCAGTATTGTTATGTCAAACCACAGTATTACATTGCTGTCTCAGTTTTGAATAGTGAACTATTTTACTGAAGATTTCCATTTTATGTACTTCTGATTTGTTATACCTTGTTAAAAAAACATTTCTATCATGTCTGGACTATGACACACACTTTGTAATAAAAACTGAAGTATAAATAAGCAATGTAATCTTCACTTTTGGTATACGTAATTAGAATACATTAAACATTCAAAACTTGTAATTCTGTTTATCTCTTTTTACTGTTCTTAAAATGTTAAGTTGTATATTCTTAAATGAGTAGATTTGTGGGAGTACAACAGCTCCACAGAATAAAGCACATTTATCAATAAAATTTTACACTTATCAATATGTTAGGAATTTTTTGCTCATCCCAAAGTATAGGTCCTTATTTGTTAAGAAAGTGTCATCCATTAAGAATACAATTAACAAACTCTTGTTTCTTTTATGGTTTGTTTTTTGTATTTGAAGACTCATTATTACACATTTCAATTTTCATCATATGCTGGAAGACAATAAAAGGGCAAGGGCTTCCAACAGAGAACAGTTTTCAAAATGACTGAATGCAAAGTTTAGTTATCATTGGATAAAGCAGGTTATCAGCTATTTACATGAGAAATAATTTATGGTTCTGTGATAATGAGATTAAATGTAACTTCTGTACATACGAACATCATAATTTGTGTAAAGTTTAAAAGACATAGACACAAGTCACAATCTTAGAAGTTTATTATAGTATTTTTAGATATTGTTTTCATTCATGTAAATGTTTTCAAAAAGCACATTTTTTTTACTTTCTAGAGAGTACCATTCAACATAGTATTATGTATTTGATGTCAGTTATTAAATATGTTTTTATTTTATCCTTTATTACTGATTTAGAAACATTTCATGGTAAATAAAAGTAAGTAACAGATGCGATATATATGGTAGTATTTACAAAAACTTTAGGTATGCATTTGAAAGGCTGTGCAAATACAATGTGGTAATTATACAATGACAAAAAAGAAACCTTATTTTTCACATGAGGATTGCCATATGCTTTAATATTTTAATCTAAGTTAAACAGATATCATCAATATGCAGACATATCTTTGTAAATTCATCTGGTTTTTTGTGCATAACACTTTTATGTTTTACCAAAAGCTTGCTATGATTCTTGTACACACATGATAGATTTTAAATTTTATTTAGTATTAATTTTTCAATATTGGGTCAGTCGAATTAATGAGTTGCATGCATGCTGGATTTAGTTGTATTTGGTCACAAATTATGTCAATTTTTGTGTGTGAGAAGACCTTATACAAGCCTTTTTATGTTTTGATAGTGTACAGTAGTAATAGTAAAATATCCAAGTGGGTCAAATGTAACTCAAATCCATAAGTATTGAACATTATTGTTAATGGTATCATATTCAAGTACAACAAATAAATAAACGAAGTTTTAGTTTATATAGAAACAAAATATACATAAATTAATTAGAACCAAGAATATCGTAAGCAAAAATATTGTTAAGTAAATAGTTGTTCTTTTTTACATACAACTCTCTTTTTTATATATATATTTTGGAGTGAAAACAACAGGTATCCTGTATTCATATTTATGATTGGCTTTCCTGCTCCTTTACTGTTTTTTTAACTGGCAGTCAATGTTTTGTCCCCTTCGGTGTGGATTCCTGTACTTGGTAATGGGACCTGCTATGGAATGGAATGTTCTTTCAGTTTATCTCCTCTGGGATCTAAACATCCACCCACGTGTTTGCCGTGCATGGCAACCCGTGAAGGGGAGGAGATAATTCTGGTGGTTGAGATGTCCAACCCTAACACACCGCTTTGGACTTGAATTCCTGTAGACGGGCGGCCTTTGGTTGGCCCTCCTTGAATCAATCGGCTGGTTCACTTGGGATAGGGTCAACCAAGTACCAGTGTTGGAAATTCTCAACAGGTGTTGTGGACATTGTGTCTGGTGCTGGTGTTTGTGTGTTGTGCTCACGAAACCCTGACGTTGTTGCAGTGTCTTTGTTTGACATTGTAGTGCGTCCCCTCGTAGGGCTCCATGGTTGGTGGGGTCAGTGGGCACCAAAATTTCCTTTTTCTTATGGACCCTCCAAACAAAAATTCAATTAAAATAGTAAAAAAAGCAGTCAACAGGTAAACGACCACGTCTTGACGTTTCTGAAGAGCAATCTTCAACATCTATACCACCTGTTGTACGTCATTTTTCATCCTACATTCACTTTCAGAGCAAACTTTAGGGCAAATGTCCCCCTTTTTTATTCAGAAGGTACTGGAGGGACTCGCTGGCTCTCTAAAGTTAGTAAGGAAGCTTCGATCTGGTGACATATTAGTGGAAACATCCACATCTCAACACAGTGAAATCCACTTGAATTTAAAGGCAATTGGGGATATATCTGTTGAGGTTACACCTCATGCTACTTTGAATTCACGAGAACTTATTCTTGAGAGGGATTTGAAGAACATTTCCGAGCCAGAGATTCTCACTGGTTTCTCCACTCAAGGGGTTTCTGCAGTGAGGCGTGTCTCCACTCGCAAAGATGGAGTTACATTGGCGACCAATATCTACATTCTGACATTTACATCACTGCACCTGCCACCTTTAAAGCAGGTTATCTTAACTGCATGGTACGGCCGTACATTCAAAACCCTCCCAAATGTTTCCAGTGTCATATGTTTGTTCACTCAAAGATGTCATGTCGTGGTTCCCTGACATATGCTCATTGTGCTGGCAAGGACCACGATGCCTGTCAGTGTGAAACGGACCCACATTGTTTCAATTGCAATGGCTCTCATCCGTGCTACTTTCGTTCTTGCCCTAAATGGTTGAAATAAAAAGAAGTGCAGCATTTGAAAACGATTCATAACATTACTTATCCTGAGGCTCGAAAATTGCCGTCCACCACATTCTTTCAGATATATATTGCTGCTGCACTTCGTTCTACAACTACAGTGGGAGAACAGAAAGATCTCTGTGCCTCCAGGAAAATCGTTCTCAAAACAGATGAAAAGACTTTTGGCCTCCATGGTTACAAAAGTTGATGAATAAATTCCTACACCCATCTTTGTCCCATACATACATTCCAACAAACCCCAAAATCCACGTCCTTTGGTTCTGGGTTCAGGCATTTCCTCAGATGAATCTTCTTCTTCCACCCCAAGATGCAAAACAATCATTTGTTCGTGACCTCAGTCACTGAAATCCCCTTTTAACAACAAAGACCTGCCCAATCGCCCCAGGGTAGAATCCATAGAGGTCGACATACCTCCTTCGACTAAGCACAGTAAGGAAAAAGACGTAGTCGTAAACAGAAGGGTTCTCCAGCCAATTCGTCTACACGTCATTAAAAATGGGCACCTTGATACAACGGAACTGTCGAGGTTTACGTTCTAATCTGGATGGCATCAAAACACTGATTGCTTCCTACTATCCTGTATTCCTTTCCTTTTAGGAGACATTTCTGAAACCTGCCGATACAGTCATCTTACAGCAGTTTTCTTTGTACAGAATGACGGTCTGTGCGATGGATGAGTGCATGGAGAGGTGACACTGTCGGTTTATCAGCATGTACCCACCCTGTCCTTGTCACTCAACACTTCCTTTCAAGCGGTAGTCATCCGTGTTTCCTTGGGTCATACCATCACTGTTTGTTCTGTCTACCTGTCACCTGGAGAGACATATGATAAATCAGACCTTTTAGCTCTCATTGGACATTTGCCATCTCACTTTTTAATCCTGGTGAACTTTAATGGACATCATCCCCTCTGGGGAAGTGCTGTTATAGATAAGAGGGGTGGCTCTGGATATCTGGAGCATTGCCGATACTCTAGGTGAAAGATTTTGCTGGGTATCTAACTGTTTGTCCCTTTGACCACAATCATCCCTTTAACTGGTGGTACTTAAACTGGCCCTTCGTCAGTCTGGCAGTAGATCAATTGGACCAGATGATATACACTATGACATGCTGAACCATCTATCTCCTGCTTCTCTTGCTATTCTTCTGGTTGTTTTTAACTAAATCTGCAAGGAGATTGCTTTTCCTGATGCCTGGCTGCAGGCTATTGTCCTACCTTTCTCCAAGCCTGGGAAAGATCCCAAGATTCCTTGAAACTACTGTCCAGTTGCTTTCACGAGCTGTCTCTGTGAGACCTCAGTGAGGATGGTTAATGCTCGTCTTGTTTGGTTTCTCAAATCAAAAACCACCCAGTGCAGTTTCCGACGACAGCACTTCACCATGGACCACCTGATTCGACTTTAAACGTCAATCAGAGAAGTCTTTCTCAATCGATATCTTGTATCAATATTCTTTGACATTGAGAAGGCTTATGACGCAAGGTGGAGGTATGGCATTTTGCGAGACCTCTATATATATTGGTTATGTGGCCAGTTGCACATTTTTATTAAATTTTTTTAATGGACAGGAGATTACAATTTCGTGTTTATTCGACACTTTCCCATTCTTTTCTACAGGAACTTAGAGACCCTTAGGGCCGTGTTTTGAGTGTCACACTTTTCAGTATAAAATTAATGCCATCACTGAACAACTCCCTCTCATTGTTGCAAACAGGCTCTATGTCGACGACTTTCACATCTCATGTCAGTCGTCAAACATGAGATATATTTAGCGACAGCTACAGACTGCCCTCAGTCGTTAACTGAAATGGCTTTAATTTCTTTCTCTCTCTAAAACCGTTTGCATGTACTTTTGCCGCCAACAGGGTATTCATCCTAATCCTGAACTCTGTATCAGTGAAGTTGAGCTGCCTGAGGTCCCTGAGACCAAGTTCCTGGGGCTTATTTTTTACCGAAAGCTAACTTTTATACCACATGTTAAGCAGCTACGGGTCAAATGTACAATAGCACTGAACATTCTACGTGTCCTCTCTACCACCACTTAGGGAGCGGATCGATGTATCACTGGTCTCTGGCTCTGCCAGACCCTCGGCCTTAAAGATGCTGGATCTCATTCATCATCAAGGACTTCGGTTCTGCACTGGGGTGTTTTGCACCTCCTCATTTCAGAGCTTATACATAAAGTCTCATGCACCTTCTTTGCACCTCTGCCGTTTGCAACTGTCTTTACTGTATGCTTCGAAATTTTGTTCCTTATCAAAGCATCCCACCTGGGATTGTGTTTTCTTCCTCGGTGGGCCATACTTTTTTCAGAACAAACGATCTGCCATTGCTCCTTTTGGCCTTTGCATCCGGGCGCAGTTCGATGAATTTGGTCTGTCCTTGGATGACATTGCTGCATCCGTTGGTTAGCCCAACCTATCATGGCTTCTTAGAGTCACCAAATGTGACGTGTCTTTAAATCATCTGAAAAAAGCAGTCACTCCCGATTGGAAATACTGTCTGTTATTTGCTGAACATCGTTCAAACCATTCTTCTATTCCTATTTGTGCAGATGATTTACTTTTTGAACTCCGAACTAGGACTGAAAAGGCTAACTTCGGGTGACTGACTGTGGATCTTGTACTTACCTTTTAGTTTTCGTGGCGGGTTATGATAATTACCATTATGCTACAGAAAGTCCTTTATGACTTCCGTTGCTGTAGTTTCTCTCTTAATGTTGTAGACTAGATGTAAACATTGGTTTTATGCTGTTTATGTTTTTAAGCTCTGTTTTGTTTTACTTTCATTTCCTTTTATGAATTTTACTATTTTCTTTACTTTTACCTTTTTAAGGGTTGATTGGCGCACATAGCCAAGCTGCCTTGTACCATTAAACACTAAATCAACCAACCAATCAATGTTTTATTAGAAAAGGTTTTTTTTTTTTTTTTTTTGAATTTCGTACAAAGCTACTCGAGAGCTATCTGCGCTAGCCGTCCCTAAATTAGCAGTATAAGACTAGAGGGAAGGCAGCTAGTCATCACCACCTACCGCCAACTCTTGGTCTATTCTTAGAATGACCTAATTTTTTTAAATTGTATGCTAATTTGTAGCTGAGAGACAATTAAAGGGGTTTTGGGCATCTACAGTTTCTTTTTCTTTGGCATTTTGTATTTTACAAATGCTGTCATTTTTGCATTTGTTTAAGTTTTGAAGAGAAAGAAATGTCTTGTTTTAGATTATCAAATATTTTTGGAAGACTAACCTCAAAATCAAGTAAAATTACTCATTATATTTCAGAGCTGGGCCCGGCAACTCACAAGTAGCCTTATGTGATTCAGTAAAGTAATTTGATCTTCACATTTTCTTAGTGAATTACAAATTTTATGTTGAGAAAATCAGTTAAATATGATTCAAAAGGGTAACAAAACTATAAGTATAAACAGATGTATACTGTTGCACATTTCGAGCTATTTAGAATAAAGAAATGTTTCATGTTACAATCTGAAGTTATTCTAGAAAGAAAAATGTAATTTAAGTATATTTTGATTTTTTTATTTTGGTGGTCACAAGGTCAGTCAAATGGGACTACCTCATATGGAAGAGAAAATAACAGACAAAATAATTATTGAAAATACTTTATTAAAAATTCAATATTTTTTCCAAAATGGCCCCTGATGTCTACTGAAAGTTTTTGATATTTATTAGATAAAATTGAATGGAAACTATAAAGTTCAATACGGGGTCACGAACCCTTTCACTATGGGCTTGGTATAACATACACGAGTTCGTCTACATATTTCTAAGCATTAAGAGTTTGTGCTGTAGCCTTTTATATAGCATATGTATTTTCACAAAGTTTGGTATACTTTTAGTAAAAAGTGCATATTCTTTAATAAAATATTTTTACTAGAAATGTGTTTGCGAAAATAGAGTCTGTTTCGTTACTATTCTGAATGTAAAGGGATTTCATGTTAGGATTAAGAGAACTACTCTTTATCCTCAAAATATCAGATATTATTTGCATAATCTCTAAAACATTCTAAATACATTTCAAACATTTATTGATGACGAGAGACCCAATTGAAATAAAATGTATCTCGGAAAGGCTGGTATGGGTATTAACACTTTTATTGAAAATGAAAGAACAACGTTTCGACCTTCCAAGATGATCTTCAGGTCAAATGAAAATTCAAACGAAAGCTTGACGTAAGAAAACGTAACGGAAGAAAACAATGGATAAGGAGCAATTTATAAAACTTTTCGTCAAGCGTGGTTGGTTATTTCGTTTTAAAAAACGCTCTGTGGTTCATAATATTCGAATTGCAGGCAAAAGATCAAGTGAAGACGTAGATGGTGCTGAAATATTTCCCATTTAATTGATAAAAATTATTGAAAAAGTTCGGTGCAAAGATAAGCAGTTTTTCATGTTGATGAAGCTGGGTTATGTTGGCAATAATTGCCTTCTAGAACTTTTCTGTCAGAAAATTAAAAAAAACTCAGTCAATTTACAAAACGTCAAAAGATTGTTTGAAACTTTTGTTAATCGGAAGTGCATCTGGCGAGTTTAAATTAAAAATCATGCTTGTGTATCGTGCAGACGTTTCCCGGGCACTTAGTGGTTGTGCAAAGAAGACCCTTCCACTTGTTTGGCGATCAAATAAAAAAGTATGAATTACGAAAACATTATTTGATGACTGGTGAAAAGGCTAATTTTGTCCAACAGCTGAACATAAGTGCAAAGAAAACAAACAACTTGGACTTTAAAGCTTTGTTTTTATTGGGTAATGCACCAAGCCGTCTAACGGGACATTGTGACCTTTACGAAAATCTCAAAATTCACTTTTTTCCACTCAATAGAACATGTCCACTGCAACCAACGGATCAAGATGTCATTGCGATGTTTAAAGCTTATTATTTTAAGCAAACTTTTCTCAAGCAAGAAAGGCTACAACTAGAAGAGCTGCACTATTTATGACTGAATTGTGGAAAAATTACAACATCAGAAGTGCTATCGAAAGCATCATCGAAGCGTGGTTCCAAGTTAGCAAGAGTAACACGAGAGCGACGTGGAAGAACGTTTTGTCTGATGGCGCAACTCATTCCTTCGGCTTTGAGTCCGAAATTAGAGATGTTTCCGAAGACGTCATCAAAATTGGACACACTATTTAATTCGAGTCTTTGGTCGTGGCTAATGTCCGAGAGTGCATTTACGCACATTCTCAAACTCTCGACAATGATACGCTCTTTAATTTAGACCAAGATCGGGCATATCATGAAGAAGAAGAAAGTCCAGAGTGTAATGAAGGTACTAGTGAAGAGCAGGAAGAATAATTTATCTTACTGGAACTTGAAACAATGTTTCGGGCAGTGGAAACTGCTACATACTTAATTATGAATCATGATTCAGACCTGGAGTGCGGTTATAAAATGTCATTCGATGTTACCGAGAATTGAAATAAAGAAAAAGAAAATGGTGCAACCAAGAAGAGATAGATTTTCTTTAATCAGTAACATTTTAATTTTTTTTATTTTTTCAAAATTAAAAAAATTCAAAAGTTTACAAATTAATATCGCTTTTATTTTACCTCATAACTATTTCTATTTTTCTAACTAATCAGGCTTAATTATTTCTACTATGAAAAATCCCTTATGATACCCACGTATCGTTATTTTTTCTAACTGAAACTATTCCCCGTTCAATGCTGATTCAATCAATGCGGTTGTGTTTCCCACGCATTAACCGCCCTGTACGATACATATATACTTTGAAACATGCCAGCAGCCATGAGTATGACAACACAGTTTTATAACATTGGTAGTATTAGGTATTGTTTAGTATTAGGTAGTATTCATAGTATTGCTGCTATGTAGTTTTGTACTTATCAAGAATAAGACTAATCACATAACGTGTTAGTTTACCGTTAGAAGCGTATAAATGCAGAGACGAATTGACATCAATAACCTCGTTTCATTCTTCGACAAGTAGCTGAAGTGTTTAGACGTGAGAAGTCATCGCTGCCATGTTGTCTTCATCGATCAGTTCAATCCTAGCGTCTCAGTTGACCCTAGAAAAACCAAAATTCTTCAGCGAGGAGACATGTTACTGCAGCTTTCAACACTCCAGGACCATGCATATGTATGTAAACCATGGAAAGTAGATATTAACGTTCAATGCTCTCCTGCCTGAAGTTCACGTTGCTTGTATTCGATATTTATTAAGAACGTTCATTTGTCTTAACTCCTGCTGGAATTCGACATTCTCTGGAAACAACAACTTTCACGCAACTCCATGCTGCTCACAGAATTCATTCCAAGACCACGGCATTGCCAACTAACTTCGTTAAAGTTGTGACCGAAGACAAACAGGTAGCTGATTTTATACTTAAACACGGATGTATCCTACAGTATTTTCATTTTAGTGCCAAACGCCCCCAACATCGATCAACTAATTTTCAAAATGTCAAGTCTGTCAATCATAGTACTTCTATTATAACATACATAAGGTATAATAATACTTTCTGATGTCTTCATCCAGACACTTTAAAAAAAAAATTGTCTGCATCATCTTGCAGACATCTTACCATATGGCAGAAAAAAAAGCATAGTGCTATCTTACTTCATAGCATAGGAAATCGAATAGGTAGCAGCCCCCTCCTCAAATATCTGTGTTTTCAAGAAGTTTTTGAGAAAAAACATATTAGAGTATTCTCAGTTTTTTGATTATTTGGAAAACAAGATCTGCATTCACAGTGCTTTCTATATGTAGATATCAACTGAATTAAGTAATAGTGAAATAAAATATTGAACTAATACATATTACTTCTCATAATTTTATTTAGAAACAGCACACCATTCTTCAGTACAAACTTCTATGAACATATTAAGTACATGAAAGAAATAAAAGTTACATTCAGGGATGCATGTACCTGTATCATAAAAAATAGAAAATAACATATGCTGGTACACATAGTTATATAATAAAAAAGTAATAGAAAATAACGTCCACTGGTACAGGTAGCTACACAATAAACAATAAATAGAAAATAATACCTACTGGTAGATGTAGCTGTACAACAAATAGAAAATAGCATCCACTGGTAGATGTAGCTGTACAACAAATAGAAAATAACATCTACTGGTAGATGTAGCTGTACAACAAATAGAAAATAGTATCCACTGGTAGATGTAGCTGTACAATAAATAGAAAATAGTATCCACTGGTAGATGTAGCTGTACAACAAATAGAAAATAGCATCCACTGGTAGATGTAGCTGTACAACAAATAGAAAATAACATCTACTGGTAGATGTAGCTGTACAACAAATAGAAAATAGTATCCACTGATAGATGTAGCTGTATAATAAAAAAACGAAATTGGAAATAATATTTACTGGTACATGTACAAATACAGTAAACATGAAATAATAAAATACATTTCACTGATACATGTGGTTATAAAACAAATAAGGAAAAAAGTAACATACACTGGTACATGTAGCTCTATAAGAAATAAAAAACAACATACACTGGTATATGTAGCTCAATAAGAAATAAAAAACAACATACAGTGGTATATGTAGCTCAATAAGAAATAAAAACAACATACACTGGTATATGTAGCTCAATAAGAATAAAAAAACAAACATACACTGGTATATGTAGCTCAATAAGAAATAAAAAAAAACATACACTGGTATATGTAGCTCAAAAAAAAAAAAAAAAACAACATACACTGGTATATGTAGCTCAATAAGAAATAAAAAACAACATACACTGGTATATGTAGCTCAATAAGAAATAAAAAAACAACATACACTGGTATATGTAGCTCAATAAGAAATAAAAAAACATAAAAAAAAAAAAAACAACATACACTGGTATATGTAGCTCAATAAGAAATAAAAAAACAACATACACTGGTATATGTAGCTCAATAAGAAATAAAAAAACAACATACACTGGTATATGTAGCTCAATAAGAAATAAAAAACAACATACACTGGTATATGTAGCTCAATAAGAAATAAAAAACAACATACACTGGTATATGTAGCTCAATAAGAAATAAAAACAACATACACTGGTATATGTAGCTCAATAAGAAATAAAAAACAACATACACTGGTATATGTAGCTCAATAAGAAATAAAAAAAAAAACATACACTGGTATATGTAGCTCAATAAGAAAAAAAAAACAACATACACTGGTATATGTAGCTCAATAAAGAAAAAAAACAACATACACTGGTATATGTAGCTCAATAAGAAATAAAAAAAACAACATACAGTGGTATATGTAGCTCAATAAGAAAAAAAAACACAACATACACTGGTATATGTAGCTCAATAAGAAATAAAAACAACATACACTGGTATATGTAGCTCAATAAGAAATAAAAAACAACATACACTGGTATATGTAGCTCAATAAGAAATAAAAACAACATACACTGGTATATGTAGCTCAATAAGAAATAAAAAAACAACATACACTGGTATATGTAGCTCAATAAGAAATAAAAAACAACATACACTGGTATATGTAGCTCAATAAGAAATAAAAAAACAACATACACTGGTATATGTAGCTCAATAAGAAATAAAAACAACATACACTGGTATATGTAGCTCAATAAGAAATAAAAACAACATACACTGGTATATGTAGCTCAATAAGAAATAAAAAACAACAACATACACTGGTATATGTAGCTCAATAAGAAATAAAAAAAAACATACACTGGTATATGTAGCTCAATAAGAAATAAAAACAACATACACTGGTATATGTAGCTCATAAGAAATAAAAAACAACATACACTGGTATATGTAGCTCAATAAGAAATAAAAACAACATACACTGGTATATGTAGCTCAATAAGAATAAAAACAACATACACTGGTATATGTAGCTCAATAAGAAATAAAAAAACAACATACACTGGTATATGTAGCTCAATAAGAAATAAAAAACAACATACACTGGTATATGTAGCTCAATAAGAAATATAAAAACAACATACACTGGTATATGTAGCTCAATAAGAAATAAAAAACAACATACACTGGTATATGTAGCTCAATAAGAAATAAAAAACAACATACACTGGTATATGTAGCTCAATAAGAAATAAAAAAAAACATACACTGGTATATGTAGCTCAATAAGAAATAAAAAACAACATACACTGGTATATGTAGCTCAATAAGAAATAAAAAACAACATACACTGGTATATGTAGCTCAATAAGAAATAAAACAACATACACTGGTATATGTAGCTCAATAAGAAAAAAAACAACATACACTGGTATATGTAGCTCAATAAAAAAAAAACAACATACACTGGTATATGTAGCTCAATAAGAAATAAAAAACAACATACACTGGTATATGTAGCTCAATAAGAAATAAAAACAACATACAGTGGTATATGTAGCTCAATAAGAAATAAAAAACAACATACACTGGTATATGTAGCTCAATAAGAAATAAAAAAACAACATACACTGGTATATGTAGCTCAATAAGAAATAAAAAACAACATACACTGGTATATGTAGCTCAATAAGAAATAAAAAACAAACATACACTGGTATATGTAGCTCAATAAGAAATAAAAAACAACATACACTGGTATATGTAGCTCAATAAGAAATAAAAACAACATACACTGGTATATGTAGCTCAATAAGAAATAAAAACAACATACATATGTAGCTCAATAAAAAAAAAAACAACATACACTGGTATATGTAGCTCAATAAGAAATAAAAACAACATACACTGGTATATGTAGCTCAATAAGAAATAAAAAACAACATACACTGGTATATGTAGCTCAATAAGAAATAAAAAACAACATACACTGGTATATGTAGCTCAATAAGAAATAAAAACAACATACACTGGTATATGTAGCTCAACATACACTGAAATAAAAAAAAAAACATACACTGGTATATGTAGCTCAATAAGAAATAAAAAACAACATACACTGGTATATGTAGCTCAATAAGAAATAAAAAAACAACATACACTGGTATATGTAGCTCAAAAGAAATAAAAAACAACATACACTGGTACATGTAGCTCAATAAGAAATAAAAAACAACATACACTGGTATATGTAGCTCAATAAAATAAAAAAAACATACACTGGTATATGTAGCTCAAAAGAAATAAAAAAACAACATACACTGGTATATGTAGCTCAATAAGAAATAAAAAACAACATACACTGGTATATGTAGCTCAATAAGAAATAAAAAACAACATACACTGGTATATGTAGCTCAATAAGAAATAAAAAAACAACATACACTGGTATATGTAGCTCAATAAGAAATAAAAAACAACATACACTGGTATATGTAGCTCAATAAGAAATAAAAAAAACAACATACACTGGTATATGTAGCTCAATAAGAAATAAAAAACAACATACACTGGTATATGTAGCTCAATAAGAAATAAAAAAAACATACACTGGTATATGTAGCTCAATAAGAAATAAAAAACAACATACACTGGTATATGTAGCTCAATAAGAAATAAAAAACAACATACACTGGTATATGTAGCTCAATAAGAAATAAAAAACAACATACACTGGTATATGTAGCTCAATAAGAAATAAAAACAACATACACTGGTATATGTAGCTCAATAAGAAATAAAAACAACATACACTGGTATATGTAGCTCAATAAGAAATAAAAAACAACATACACTGGTATATGTAGCTCAATAAGAAATAAAAAACAACATACACTGGTATATGTAGCTCAATAAGAAATAAAAAACAACATACACTGGTATATGTAGCTCAATAAGAAATAAAAACAACATACACTGGTATATGTAGCTCAATAAGAAATAAAAAACAACATACACTGGTATATGTAGCTCAATAAGAAATAAAAACAACATACACTGGTATATGTAGCTCAATAAGAAATAAAAAAACAACATACACTGGTATATGTAGCTCAATAAGAAATAAAAAAACAACATACAGTGGTATATGTAGCTCAATAAGAAATAAAAAAACAACATACACTGGTATATGTAGCTCAATAAGAAATAAAAAACAACATACAGTGGTATATGTAGCTCAATAAGAAATAAAAAAACAACATACACTGGTATATGTAGCTCAATAAAAAAAAAAACAACATACACTGGTATATGTAGCTCAATAAGAAAAAAACAACATACACTGGTATATGTAGCTCAATAAGAAATAAAAAACAACATACACTGGTATATGTAGCTCAATAAGAAATAAAAAACAACATACAGTGGTATATGTAGCTCAATAAGAAATAAAAAACAACATACACTGGTATATGTAGCTCAATAAGAAATAAAAAACAACATACACTGGTATATGTAGCTCAATAAGAAATAAAAAACAACATACAGTGGTATATGTAGCTCAATAAGAAATAAAAAACAACATACAGTGGTATATGTAGCTCAATAAGAAATAAAAAACAACATACAGTGGTATATGTAGCTCAATAAGAAATAAAAAAACAACATACAGTGGTATAAAGAAATAAAACAACATACAGTGGTATATGTAGCTCAATAAGAAATAAAAACAACATACAGTGGTATATGTAGCTCAATAAGAAATAAAAAACAACATACACTGGTATATGTAGCTCAATAAGAAATAAAAACAACATACACTGGTATATGTAGCTCAATAAGAAATAAAAAAACAACATACACTGGTATATGTAGCTCAATAAGAAATAAAAAACAACATACAGTGGTATATGTAGCTCAATAAGAAATAAAAAACAACATACAGTGGTATATGTAGCTCAATAAGAAATAAAAAACAACATACAGTGGTACATGTAGCTCAAAAGAAATAAAAACAACATACAGTGGTATATGTAGCTCAATAAGAAATAAAAAACAACATACACTGGTATATGTAGCTCAATAAGAAATAAAAAAACAACATACAGTGGTACAACATACAGTGGTACATGTAGCTCAAAAGAAATAAAAACAACATACAGTGGTATATGTAGCTCAATAAGAAATAAAAAACAACATACACTGGTATATGCAGCTCAATAAGAAATAAAAAACAACATACACTGGTATATGTAGCTCAATAAGAAATAAAAAACAACATACACTGGTATATGTAGCTCAATAAGAAATAAAAAACAACATACAGTGGTACATGTAGCTCTGTAAGAAATAAAAAACAACATACAGTGGTACATGTAACTCTAAGAAATAAAAAACAACATACACTGGTACATGTATAGAGAGAAAAGGGGAGAAAAGTTTTAAAATGTAAGTATACTTTCCATCCTTTCATTTATTTTTCTCATGCACATAAAATAGAATTAATTATTGATAAAAATATATATGTAAAACTGCTGGTTTGAACATGCTTTTTTCCTCAACCCAAACCAGCCGTTTTACATATATATTTTTATCTACAAGTGGGTTTTCTCGTCACCATTGATTAATTGTTGATAAATTGAAAAATAATTTGATAATTATTTGTTCGCTTGTTGAAATAATGTAGATTCTACCACACTTACTTGTAAATAGCATGGTTAACAGTTTATTCCTGTTTTCTTTTGAAATACATTTTTACAGAATAAAAGTGAAGTAATCTTACTGTATTATGTTACATGGTTTTGTGTAACCATACAATTCTCATAACAAAAATAAATACTATGAACATCATGCTCTTTCACCTGGAGTGAAGTCCATATATTTTCTGTTTTAAAACTTAGGTCAGAAACTGAATATGAGTGTAATCTCGTTCATTCTTTAATATAATATTTTTGCATTAAAATAAAATATCTTTTTATTTGTAAGGTTTTAAAACAACAATTTTAAAATGGTCATGTTTTTTTTTCCAGCACATTTGCTGTGAACAATATTATACTTCAAAAAACAAAAAGAGGCCCTGCATGACCAGGTGGTTAAGGCACTAAACTCATAATCCGAAGGTCATGAGTTTGAATCCATGTTACACCAAACATGCTTACCCTTTCAGCCATGGGGGCATTATAATGTGATGGTCAATCCCATTATTCATTGGTGAAAGAGTAGCCCAAGAGTTGGCAGTGGGTGGTAAAGACTAGCTGCCTTCCCTCTAAATTATTGACAACTAGCAGATAGTCCTCATGTAGCTTTGTGCGAAATTCAAAAACAAACCAAAAACTAATTAGATTAATTAGAAATGAAAAGTTTAACCTTCTCAAAGCTGCTGAGAAATAGTTAACAATTTGTAACTTCTGAATTTGAACGATAAAGGTTCTTAGTAGCATTTCAAAAGTTATCAAAGAATGTTTTATGGGCATTATTTCAATTGTGAATGAGAATTCTTTAATATCTTCAATTAATCTCTTGATTGAAGTCAACTGAACAATGAGAGATGTTGTTCAGCAATCTTATTTCTTTTTTTTCAGTAAAATCTGGGTCACATCTTAATAAATCAGAGATTCTGATGAAATATGATTTTTAGAAAATCGTATGTATGCTCAAAATATAAATACATTGCTGACCAAAATCTTAAGGCCAATGAATATAAAGAGAAAGTATGGAATTTCCATTGTCAGACTCAACCAATTATTTGAGTAGAGATTCAAAAGATGAAAATAAGAAAAGGGAAAATAAAAAAAACCAAACTATTTTAGCATTTAATTGGGAAAATGTGAATACTGTGAAATTAGTCTAAATACTAGCTGGTCAAAAGTTTGAAACAATACCAAAAAGAAGTCCTAAACAGGGTAGGAAACGCCCAACAAGAGGTCTCAGAAGTGAGTTGCATGGCCGTCATTGCGAATAACTTCAAACATTCACTTTGGCATGGTCAGTATAAGTGTTTGCAGAAGGCTGGCTGGAATGTTATTCGAAGTGGTAAAGATGGCTTCATGAAGATCATGCACTGCTTGGAATTGACGTCCATTTCCATAGACTTCCCTTGCCATCCACCCCCAAATGTTATTAATGGATGGTCCAAAAACATCACGTTATTTGCCATGAAAAAGCCCTTTGTCATGCAGGCGTTGTGGATTGCAGTGTTGTCCTCCTGAAAGATCCAGTCATTTCCACACAAGCGAGGGAATCAGTCAATAAGGATGTTCTCTCCAACATACCAATGTAGACACCCCTATATAACCTGAAGTTCCATTGTTCCATGGAAGGAGAAGGCATCCCAGATCATGATGAAACCTCCTCCACTGTGTCGTGTAGGCCTGGCATGGCCTAGCGCGTTAAGGCGTGTGCTTCGTAATCTGAAGGTCGCGGGTTCGCGCCAAACATGCTCGCCCTCCCAGCCGTGGGGGCGTTATTATGTTACGGTCAATCCCACTTTTCGTTGGTAAAAGAGTAGCCCAAGAGTTGGCGGTGGGTGGTGATGACTAGCTGCCTTCCCTCTAGTCTTACACTGCTAAATTAGGGACGGCTAGCACAGATAGCCCTCGAGTAGCTTTGTGCGAAATTCCAAAACAAACAAACAAACGTGTCGTGTAGAAAATGTCTCCGGTGGGATATCCTAATCGTGCCAGTAACGTTAGAAGCCATCTGGACCATCCAGGTTAAGTTTTTCTCAACCCGTCGAACCCTCCTGCTCAATGCCGGCGAAAGTTTCTTGAGCCGACCACTTGAAATTCTCGTTCCGTATCCCTCAGGGTCTTTTAAAAAATTTGCAACAGCAGTTTTACTACGCCCAATCTCACCAACGATGGCACGTTGAAAGAGACCTTGCTTTTGCAGCTCGACAACTCTGCCACGTTCAAACTCTTTCAACTTTTTTAGCCTTTGTCATATTTTTACCCAATGAAACACAGGAGATGTCAGTGGAAGATGTTGATAACGCTAATGCTTGAACACAAATTACTAAATTTCGTTACATGTTTACTGATTAACACTTCGTTTCATTATAGTCTTAAACTTTTGGCCAGCTAATATTTAGGCTAATTTCAAAAGTTTTTATGTTTATTTTCATCTTTCGAAGCTCTACTCAAATAAGTGGTTGAGTCTAACAACGCAAAATGCATATTTTTCTTTTTGTTCATTGGCCTTAAGATTTTGGCCAGCAGTGTATGTTTTAAATATGTTCTGTTGTGTGTAATATAAACCTTAATAATGTATTTACTTTTTAAAATAATGTTTATTTTTTATTGGCCGACAGGGGACACTGCATTTATTACAGTGTTTTTTTATGCCTAAAATGAAAACGTTACAGCAATTTGCATATTTGCGAAACTGCAACAGAGTAATATACTTGCTAAGTACATAAATAAAATAATAATTTAAAATAGTATTGTTTGAACAGAAAGATTATTTCTTGAACATTATGAATATATTTGTTGGTAGGTACTTTAATTTGTGAACAAGACAATGTCTATTTGGCACTCTTAGTTTTGCTCATTTCAAAGTTTCATCCTTTCTTTTCGGACGATAGCAATTAATTTATTTAATTGGGTGTACACTTGTGTCTTCATAGTTAAAGTCAAAAAGTCTGTAAGAAAAAATGGAAATCTGTTCTACTTCAGGATGTACAAAAACGCTACACGAAAATAGTCCATTTTACCCTCAAAGAGGATTATCAAGCCAACTAACTCTAGGTGATGGATGCTTACATCTACATATATCCATTTAACGGTTTATCTTTATTGTAAGATATCAAACCCTTTTATGCTTTAGAAGACCAATGTAAGAATATATGTAGTGCCTTTTTCATTCAGCAACAATGTTATTCTTGATGAAGAGAAACTTGAAATAAAATGTATCTCAGAATGGCTTCTATGGATGTTAACAGTTTTATTGATAAGGAGAGAACAACGTTTTGACCTTCCTTATTCAAGAATAACAAAATTTGAAGTATCCGTTGACAGACACGTCATAGGGACGAGAGTATAAACGGAAACTGGTACTGGATTGTAGAGGACGTTGTAGGTTATGTAGGTTCCTTTACATTGGCTTAGTTTTAGTTGTTGTGTAAGTAGGCTTCTTGGATTTTGCGTTTGTTTATATTTGTATCCCAACTTGATATCTGGATGTTTTCTATGGTTATTTTGTGTTTATTTGGTTTACAGTGTTCAAAATCACGTGTGAAGGAGTTTTGTGTTCTTTGAATCTATTTTCCATTTTTCTGCTTGTTTCTCAAATATAGATGTCGTGGCAGTTATTGCATTGTATTTTATAAATTATGTTGTGTTTGTCAGTGTAGTTTTTACATACTATGGACTTTAGTTTTGTACCTGGTATTTCAATAAATTTAGTGTTTACCGGAATGTTGTGTTTTGTTATAATTTTTTTCTCCAAATGTTGGTTATTTTTCGCTGATGTCGGTAATATATGGTATACAGCATTGTATTAATTATGTATTTTAAAATATAAACAAGCTGTTCACAAATATTCTTGTGTCCCAAACTAAATAATTGAATACAAACCGCTACAGTTTATCTGTTGAACACACTCGTAGTGACAACTCCAAGAACAGTAATTAACGCTCAATTTAGGAAATGTCATTTATTTGAAGAAAGAAGTAATTATGTTTTATATGACGCTAGAAATCTGGTTTTGATACCTGTGGTGGGCAAAACAAAGGTATTGTTGTAGCTTTATGCTTAAGAACAACAAATAAACATAAAATTTACAGAAACTCCTGACTACACGTAAATTCGTTTACACAAATTACTGATCCGAGTCTTCTGAGGACTAAAAATAAAATGTACAATTCAGTGAAGACGAAGCTTTTTGAAAAGTTAAAAAAAACAAAAAAAACAACAGACATCAAAATCCAGAAGTGATTTAAAGAAAGATCTGTTTTGTTTTACTGTATCCTCAAATTTGGACATTGTTTTTTAAATAATTGAAAATAATGAACAAAAATAACATGGACATATTTAAAATATAAATAATTTTATTCAATGAGATATTGTTTCAATCAGTAATTTTCCCAATAACAAAAAAAACATTAAACGTGATAACGATGAATTCTCTTTGAGGTGGTGACATATGAAGAAGGCTCAGATGGATAAGTAAGAAAACGCTGTTGCAAGTGTAACGTAGCAACAAATCTGTGATGTATGGAGAATGTTTTGTCATCAGTAGGTACAAGTAGTTTACACAGACTCTGAAATATACATATATATATATATATACAGTTTGTAACCTGTTTGTTGTACACGTACTTGATCACTACAGAACTTTATCGAAACATTTTACGTTTATTATGTTAAGTTTGTAACAAAGTTTTCTTACTTACCCATTCAAGCCGTCTTCAAACAATAGCTAGAGATGATTCTTAAACCCTTCAAACTAATTAGATAATTACTATTAAAGACAAGTGATATTGGTTAACAGTCAATTCCAGAAGTATGATAAAGATAGTTTACAATAATTTCCTGTTCGTAGACAACAATATGAGCACGTGATTAAATTATTGCTGATTTTATTTTATTTTATTTTTTTAACGTGGAACGTTATTATCACCTACGTGTTATCTTCCTGTGGCTTCATTCAGCTGCACGCTACATTTCACATGAAGGCGTTATATTTCACGTCCATCGTCACAGTATTATATCTTGGCTGTTGCTAATAAAGGCTAAGAATATATTCTGAAAACCGTATTCTTTAGAAACTTAAATCTGCACAATCAAAACTATTTGGCATAAATAAAGCATTGGGTGCACAATACTTAAATTTGTTTTATTTAGTGTTACATCTTAACTTTCACATCTCACGTTCAACGTGACTGAAAGGATTATCAGACGAAACGTGTTATCCTCAAACCAGACTGTTTCTCAAAGTGTTGGATGAGATTTTAAGTTATTTTTTTTCATTCTGTGAATATTTCAGTGTAAACTGTTCTAATGAAACGACATTCAAGTGATGTATGATTTCAGAGAGATCTGGGGCAGATGGCCTAGTTGCTTTGCGCCATAAAACACCAAATCAACCACAGAGATGTATTAAAGAAATAAAGCCAACGTTTATATAATAAATTTAAATTAGACTGTCCACATTCTCAAAATATTATAAAACTGTTTCAATTAAAAACTTTACTTTATAAAAATAAAATATTTCAGTATAATGAAGTATAAAGATATAGAAATATGTAGAGTGCATAAGGATCTTCTCAGTTTCACAGTACTTTATACAGTAAAATTTTTGGATAAAACAATTTTTATTGTATTTTAAAAGTGAAGATAGCCTAATTAAATGCTGTCTCATTCTTAACACATCATTAATCGTGTTATTTCTTCGATTAATGCCAGTAATAACCAAAGATATCTTTCTATGTCACGACCTTAATATTCTGATTATATCATTGTATTTTCACAGAGACGTTCATTTTGTGCCTCCGGCTAGTACAGCGGTAAGCCCACGGATTTATACCGCCAAAATCAGGGGTTCGATTCCCCGCGGCAGGACCAGTAGAGAGCCCGATTTGGATTTGTTCTAAGAAAAAAAAACACAAAACATTCATTTTGTATTGAATGATATTCATGTAAAGAGTAAGGTATACAAAGAAGATCTCACAGATAAATTATCTCAAACGTATATTTTCATGGCATAAGGCGTTGCATTAGCAACTTTTGACAGATCACCAACAGCTACTTAGCTCGAAAATATATTCATCAATAGTTATGGTAAAATGATGCCAACTGTGTGCGGTTAATTTCAACATAAAAATGTATCCTGAAGACGGCTGGTATGGATGTGAAAATAAAGAACAACCTTTCGACTTTCTTAGGCTTTTTTGTGAACCTGAAATGTTGTTCTCTACTTTATTCCAATTAAAAGTTTTAATACCCATACCAGCCGTCTTTAGAATACATATTTACTTCAAGTTGATTTCTTGTCGTCACGAATAATTTCAACATAATTTTACGGTTTTACAAAATAGACATTCTCTCGGTTGGAGGAGGTAGGTTTAAAGATTTATAACGCTAAAATATAGTATTCGATTCCAAAACCTGGCACAGCAGGTAACTTAATGTGCATTTCTCTAAAACAATCTGTCAAACAGTCAAAATAAAAAAACTACTGCCAAAATTAGCTACATATTTTCAGTTGTTGAGGACCAAATGACCATTCTCTCTCTCTTGTTTTATTGCGATTTAGGTCTAAAGACCCCGAAGGATCAAGTTCGTTGACCTTATCCTCTACCATTCTGTTTTACAATTGAATATCAATCTTAACAGTAACAACATTGTCGGTAGTGACCTGATTGGCCACTTGTGATTCCCCACGCGCTTCCTCATTGGCCACTTCCATCTTTCGTTTCTTCATCAGCTGCGTTTATGAGCTTCATTATGTTTTCGTTTTCCTCAGACGGTCCAGGTTTGACTTCTGACCCCTGGTTAAGCCAGAGCACAAAGGATCATCCGTGTACAGTGTGCTCCAGCTCACTTCCTATGAACGCTAAATCTCAAATCATTGTGTTAATTTCTTTAAGTAACAGCAGGAAACCAGTCCATTCAGAGCTAAATGGTTTCCGTACGTCATGCATATATAACTACTACACCCAATCACCAAGTTATAAAGTCCTTTCCTTGACAGTTTTGTTGTGGCACCTAATGGCTGCTTTCGTACTTCCTGACATGCATGACCAAGCGTGTTAAGGCGTGCGACTCGTAATCTGAGGGTCGCGGGTTCGCGTCCCCGTCGCGCCAAACATGCTCGCCCTTTCAGCCGTGGGGCCGTTATAATGTTACGGTCAATCCCACTATTAGTTGGTAAAAGAGTAGCCCAAGAGCTGGCGGTGGGTGGTGATGACTAGCTGCCTTCTCTGTAGTCTTACACTGCTAAATTAGGGACGGCTAGCGCAGATAGCCCTCGAGTAGCTTTGTGCGAAATTTAAAAACAAACAAACAAAACCTGACATGCATATTCTTTATCTATAATTTCTTGTGTCAACCACACCTAATAGACTTGTAAACGGTTCTACTGAACAAAGAAGTGAGCTGTATATCACATTTACTACTAAAACTTAAGCATTTTAGGCTCATAAGTAGTGATAAAATTACATTAAAATAAACTGTAGAAGTCCGATTTGTGTAAACGTTTGAAAACCTATCGATTTCTTATGTTTCACTAACTTATAAGGTTTACACGTAACTTTTATGAGTAATTCCAGTATTTGCTACGTTACACAATACGCCAGTGTGATCGGTAAATAAACGTAGCAGAGACTGACATGGGTTGACAAACTTTTCAAGGACTGGTAGTCTGTATCGCCCATCCCGCTAGACTGTGTGAAACTGCACTGTCAGTTATAGTTTGTGTTAAGGTGGAATACACAGTGTTATAGTTTGTATTAAGGTGGAATGCACAGTGTTATAGTTTGTGTTAAGGCACCTGAAGAAGCACAACAAAATTCTTTTTAAGTTTTTTGTTTTTTACGATTAATATTTTACAAAAATTGAAAGACATATTACATGGTTTATTTCAACATTACCCTAGTGAACTGTGAGCGCTGTATTATGTTCAGAAAAAAATATTAATCAGGTAATTCATAAATGCATTCATTCGGATCACACTCAGATCAAGTCAAAATTTGCAATTTTATATCTTCTATGTATAGATAGAATGTAACTCATTTTAGAACTACAAATTTATTTCCTCATAGTGATTACAAACTTACAACTATTTTCAACATAAATGTGTATACTCACAAACTGTTAAAACACGTTTAATTTCTCTTATGTTTACATAAACCAAGTAGACTGTCGGTGTTAGTGTTCGTACAAAATCAGATATTCAACAAATTTTTATCTTATCAAAATCATATGAAACTTCGTATTCAAAATTCCCGACAAATCAACTGCAAGCGAACAATTGAATTTGTGTCACATATTTTAACTAATTTTTTCTTAATTTACATTTTATTCTGAACAGAGATTTAACTCATTTTCTAGTATTGGCTGTATTTTTATAGTAAAAACACCAAAAATCTTTCTTTTTGAGCTTTCAAGTATATTTTATCTGATAATTAAGTTGTTTATCAAAACGTATGGGAAAATTTAACAACTCAATAAAAAGTATATTTCAGATTAAACCTGTCGAATGTAACATATCAGGTTTTCTTTAATAAAATTGTTGTATAGTAAAACCCTGCTTTTAACTTCCATTGTTCGAAAACGTGGTAAATGTATCGTTGGCGAAATTATAAACCTGCGAAATATTCGTTTCTCTCTAAACTGCACAGTTTCCGGAACATCTGGCTGTTCACCCTGAACCACTTGTTGCTCACTAAAAAATATCAAATAAAACAACTGACTTTTACAGAACAAAGTCTATAAAATTAACGAAACATTAAAAACGGCCTTTAAAAACTAAAACCATTTCTGAGGTGAACAGTATCAACTTCGCTTATAACACTGTTTAAAGTTATGGATTTAACCTTTAGACAAAACATGTTTAAAATGGTGCCGTCGTTGAGAGTCCTAACAACGGGAAGACAGTAAAATGTGGCTTATTTTAACCTGAGTGTTATACAGACAACACATTGGTGCATCAGTCCCAGATAAAAGAAAACGATGAGTTAAAAAATTGTGACAAATGCGTCGTATAGTTAGAACAACTTCCTCTTTCCGATCCTTACAAGGCCCGGCATGGCCAGATAGTTAAAGCACTCGACTCGTAATCCGAGAGCCGTGGGTTCAAATCACCGTCGGACCAAACATTTTCGCCCTTTCAGCCGTGGAGGTATTATAATGTTAAGGCCAATCCCACTATTCATTGGTAATAGAGTCGCCCAAGAGTTGGCGGTGCCTTCTCTCTAGTCTTACACTGCTAAATTAGGAATGGCTTTGCGTGAAATTCAAAACTAAAATAAACCAATCCTTACGGAAGCAAGACGGTCAAAGTCCAATTGAGGGTTTTATTTGTAAAGCTTGTCTTCACGTTGCTCACTCCAAGTCGACTGCCAACTGGCACGGAGCCGAGCCTTGAATACAGGACCATTGTCCATGTATAGAAAAGGTCCAGCAGCGAAAACCAAGTTGTAGTTTTTACTCAGGACGGATGGTATAGATATTAACAATTTTACTTAGGTCGAACCTTGTTCTCTGCTTTATTAGTAGAAGTATTAAAACCCATACCAGCCGTCCTAAGTTACATTTTTACGTCAAGTTGCTAGTCTCTTAATGACTGATTGACAAAGGTGGTAAAAAATCGTTAAAACGAGAAAGTATGTCATTCTTACTGTTCTCTCTATTTTTCTTCTTCTTTAATTACTTTCGTTTCTCGACTATCTCTTTCATGACCACTTTGACTTAAACAAGAACTACATCACAATTACAGCCACAAAGTTTGTATATAAAAGAAATATCACACCTTCAAACCTCGTTCTTGCAACTGAGTACGATAAACATGGCTTCCAGATATCTTATCACTGAAAATATTAATTATTTTGTAATATGCAACGAACATTCACCAAAATTTGGTCAAAAACGGAAAGAACTCATTTTCAATTAGATAGTTAACTCTAAGAGTTGGATTAATAAACACAAAATGTTCACTGTTCGAAAATTATAACTTAAGTGTAAAACGTGCTCTTTATCGTTTCCTCGATACTATAACGATGTAAACAGTCAGTACTTTCTGTGTTATTAACTCATAATTTTCAGGTTAAACAAAATAAAACATACACACATTTTTTTACACAATTTTGAGACTTTATACGTTTTGTCGCTTTCAATTCTACTACAGGAATTTTCACCAGGCAAAATGAGATTACTGTAAGCCTAATTGAACTACTATTACTGTAGAACTAATTTTAAAGGTCACAGATTGCTATCTAGTTGGTTGCTATTTCTTTATTTTTAATTAAAAATACTATTCTTATTTATTTATTTTGTAATAAATATATTGTTGCTACCTTTTTATTGTTGAATAAATATTATTATTTCTTCATTTTTCACTAAATATATTTTTCTATTTTTCATTGTTCACTAAACCTATATATATATAATAGTACTGTCTGTTGTATGTTCAAGTAACAACTTCACAAGGTGTTGATGGATCTTGAAATTTGGTATGGAGGTTCATTGGATCCATGCAGAGATACATGCAAACTTGTGCTTTCATACTTTGTTTTGTAGTTTTTAATAGCATTTTTTATAATTACATAAAGAGAAGCAACTTTTCATTACTCTTCAGGACGGATACAATATCTAGTATGTTAAGATTTCTTTATTGTTCAGTGAATAGATTATTGTTACTTCTTAATCGATATGACTTTTACTACTTACTGTACACTATTTATATTATTTTCACAAAAGTATTATCTAAAAAAAGTATGTATGAATTATATTTTGAAGAGTTCTTTATTTTTGTGAATAACGTAATGGCCAAGATGTCAAGTGAATCAATTCTAAATGGATGGCCAGCATGGCCAGATGGTTATGGAGCCATCCCACCTAACAAATTTGCCCCTTTCAGTAAAGGGAGCTTTATATTGTAACGATCCATCCAACTATTAATTGTTAAAAGAGTAACCCAAGAGTTTGGTGGTGGATGGTGATGATCAGCTGCCTTCCCACTAGTGTTTCACTGCTAAATGAAGGACGGATAGTTCAGATACCTCTCTTTTGAAGCTGTGCACGAAATTCAAAACAGACTCATCTGAGGGGACGTGTATCGTGACTGGTTCAAATTTCCTTCTATTCATGTTACATTTTTATAGTTGAGGATGTGCTTATTTTTCCCAGCATGCTTAGCTACTGTTGATATACCTGTATTTTAAGTTCTGATATTTTTTGTGTGTTTAGACATATGGATATGAAAAGGTTTCTTGGTGTCTCCAGTTTAATATTTTGAGTATTCAAACCTAAAATAATGTACATTTGGCTTGGGTTTGTCTTGACCTGAGAACAGTTTGAAACCTACAATAATGTACATTTGGCTTGGGTTTGTCTCGACTTGAAAACAGTTTGAAACCTAAAATAATGTACATTTGGCTTGGGTTTGTCTTGACCTGAGAACAGTTTGACAGGAAAATGAAGAATGGTAAAGAGGATTGATGTATATTTAATTAGGGTTTTGGTCTTCACTAATAAATTGTACGTATGTTAGATGATCATTGTTGTTTGTAATCTCGGAGAAATATTATTTATTGTGCATTTACTTTTGAAAGACAACAAAAAATATTTTTAACAATGTGTTCGTGGCTCTATTAGTTATTTTATGATGTTCTATTTCTAACTGAAGTGGATTCCTGTACGTGGTAAGGGGACCTCCCAGGGAAGGTTCTGTTCTATCTGGTTACCTTCTCTGGGATCTAAACATCCACCCACGTGTTTGCCGTGCGTGGCGACCCGTGAAGGGGAGGAGAGGATCCTGGTGGTTGAGGGGTCCAACCCTAACACACCACTTTGGCCTCGAATTCCTGTAGACGGGCGGCCTTTGGGTGGCCCCCTTGGGTCAATCGGCTGGTCCACTTGGGCTAGAGTCAACCAAGTACCAGTGTTGGAAGTTCTCAACGGGTGTTGTGGACATTGTGCCTGATGCTGGTGTTTGGGTATAGTGCTCACGAAACCCTGGCGTTGCTGCATTGTCCTTGCGTGACTTTGTAGTGCGTCCCCTTGTAGGGCTCCATGGTGGGTGGGGTCAGTGGGTATCGAAATTTTTCCTTTTCCTATGGATCCTCAAAAAATTTAAATAAAATTGTAAAAAAACAGTCAATGGGTAAGCGACCACGTCTTGAATACTCAGAACAGCAATCTTCAACATCAGTAACACACGTACCTCATTTTCTTATATTACATTCTCTTTCGGAAAAACCTTTAGGGCAAATGTCCCCTTTTTTTATTCAAAAGGGACTAGAGGGACTTGCTGGCTCTCCAAAATCAGTAAAGAAACTTCGATCTGGTGACATATTAGTTGAAACATCCACATCCCAACACAGAGAACTCGTGTTGAAATCAAAGGCAATTGGGGATATACCTATTGAGGTTACACCCCATGCTACCTTGAATTCTTCACGAGGAGTTATTGTTGAAAGGGATTTGAAGAACGTTCCCGAGTCAGAGATTCTCGCTGGTCTCTCCACTCAAGGAGTTTCTGCAGTGAGGCGCATCTCCACTCGCAAAGATGGAATTACACTGCCAACAAATACCCTCGTTTTAACATTTACTTCACCACGTGCACCTGCCACCATCAAGGCAGGTTATCTCATTTGCAGGGTTCGGCCATACATACCAAACCCTCTTCGATGTTTCCAATGTCAGAGATTCGGCCACTCAAAGACATCTTGTCGTGGTTTCCTGACATGTGCTCGTTGTGGAGGCAAGGACCACGATGCCTATGACTGTGACATGAACCCACATTGCGTAAACTGCAATGGTTCTCACCCCTCATACTTTCATTCTTGCCCAAAATGGTTGGAGGAAAAAGAGGTGCAGCGTCTGAAAACGACACATAACATTAGTTATCCTGAGGCTCGGAAATTGCTGTCCACAACTCCATCTCGGACATATGCTGCTGCACTTCATTCCACAACTACAGTGGGAGTGCAGACAGATCTCTGTGCCTCCAAAAGAATCGTTTTCAAAACAAATGAAAAGCCTTTTGACCTCCGTGGTTAAAAGGTTGATGAATCAACTACCACACCTATCTCTGTCCCTCCCATACCTTCCAACACACCTCAAGATCCACGTCCTTCAGTTTCAAATACAGGCATTTCGTCTGATATATCTTTTTCTCCCACCACAAGAGACAAAACAATTATTCGTTCGCGTTCTCAGTCACTAGATTCCCCTTCCAATAACAAAAACCTGCCCACCCGACACAGAGCAGGATCCATGGAGGTTGATAGACCTCCTCCGACTAAAGACAGTAAAGAAAAAAGACGTGGTCGTAAACCGAAGGGTTCTCCAGCCACTTCACCTACCCGTTCTTAAAAATGGCCACCTTGATACAATGGAACTGTCGAGGTTTACGTTCTAATCTGGATGATATCAAAACGCTGATTGCTTCCTACCATCCTGTTTGTCTTTCTTTACAAGAAACATTTCTCAAAACTACTGATACTGTTTCCATTCGGCAGTTTTCTCTGTACAGAAATGACAGGTTGTGTGATGGTCGAGTACATGGAGGGGTGGCACTGTTGGTTGATCAACACGTGCCCACCCTGTCTTTGTCACTCAACACACCCTTGGAGGCTGTAGCCATCCGTGTTTCCTTGGGTCATACCATCACTGTTTGTTCTCTGTACCTGTCCCCTGGAAAGACATATGATCAATCAGATCTGGATGCTCTCGTTGAACAATTGCCATCTCCGTTTCTAATCCTAGGGGATTTTAATGGACATCATCCCCTCTGGGGAAGTGCTATTATTGATGGGAGGGGCCGATCTGTAGAGTGTATGCTCTCTGATCACAATCTTTCTCTTTTCAATACTGGTTCTTCCACTTACTTTCATGCACCTAGTCAGTCCTTTACCGCTATTGATCTCTCAGTTTGCTCCCCTTCATTATTCTCCCATTTTTCATGGAGGGTTGACAGTAATCCACTAGGCAGTGATCATTTTCCAATCCTTATAAGAGAGACTGGCCGTGGTCGATGCCACCCTACCCGCGTGCCCCGGTGGAAGCTGGATCAGGCAGACTGGTCCACTTTCACTGCTCTCTCAGAACTTGATCCTGCCATCGTAAATCAGCCATCAATAGACGACGGTGTAGCAGCGGTAACTGACTGTATTACACATGCAGCTGCTCAGTGTATTCCTAAAACCTCGATACGTTTTCCATGATATCCTCGTCCGTGGTGGAATCCTGCTTGCCACTTAGCACGGAAGGCTCAAAAGCGGGCCTGGGATACTTTTTGTAGATATCCCACACTTTCAAACCGGGTTGCTTTCCAACGGGCCCGTGCACATGCTAGGTGGGTAAGACGTCACAGCCAGAAGGAATCTTGGATTAAGTTCACAACCAGTATATCTTCTACCACCAGTTCCAAGATCATATGGGACAGGATTCGAAAGGTTAATGGACACTACAATTCTATCCCCCTCTCGATCTTACTCTCTGATGGT
Organism: Tachypleus tridentatus; assembly: GCF_004210375.1. Classification (NCBI taxonomy): domain Eukaryota; kingdom Metazoa; phylum Arthropoda; class Merostomata; order Xiphosura; family Limulidae; genus Tachypleus; species Tachypleus tridentatus. The sequence goes on from NW_027467782.1 coordinate 36,039,189, forward strand.
CAGGAGGTGACTGATGTTCGGAACATCGCTAACACTCTAGGTGAAAGCTTTTGCCGGGTATCTAGCACTTCTGCTTGTTCCTCCACCTTCCTGGCCATCAAGACTCGGGCGGAGCGATCACCTCTTTCCTTTCGAACTGACTGTTTCTTTGACTATAATCGTCCCTTTACCCTGGTGGAACTAAAAATGGCCCTTCATCGGTCTGCCAGTACGTCTGTTGGACCTGATGATATTCATTATGACATGCTGCACCATCTATCTCCTGCTTCTCTTGATGTCCTTCTGATTGTTTTCAACCGGATCTGGCAGGAGAATGTTTTTCCTGATGCTTGGCGCCAGGCTATTATTTTACCTTTCTCTAAGCCAGGGAAAGATCCCAAGATTCCTTCAAACTACCGTCCAATTGCTTTGACGAGCTGTCTCTGTAAGACATTAGAAAGGATGGTTAATGCTCGTCTTGTTTGGTTCCTTGAATCAAACAACCTCCTCTCGCCCACCCAGTGTGGGTTCCGTCGACAGCACTCCACCACAGACCACCTAATTCGTCTTGAAACATCTATCAGAGAAGCCTTTCTCAACCGCCAACATCTTGTATCAATATTCTTTGACATAGAGAAGGCTTACGACACAACATGGAAGTATGGCGTTTTGCGAGACCTCCATACATATGGGTTACGTGGCCATTTACCCATGTTTATTAAAAAATTTTTAATGGACAGGAGATTCCAAGTTCGTGTGGGTTCGACACTTTCCCGTTCCTTTGTACAGGAACTTGGAGTCCCTCAAGGCCGTGTATTGAGTGTTACACTCTTCAGTATAAAGATAAATGCCATCACTGAACAACTCCCTCTCACTGTTGCGAATGGGCTGTATGTCGATGACTTTCACATCTCATGTCAGTCGTCAAACATGAGATATATTGAGCGGCAACTACAAACCGCCCTCAATTGTGTACGGAAGTGGACTATGGCGAACGGCTTTAATTTCTCTCTCTCCAAAACTGTATGCATGCACTTTTGCCGTCGACGGGGTATTCACCCTGATCCTGAACTTCATATCGGTGGAGTTTTGCTGCCAGTTGTCCCGGAGACTAAGTTCTTGGGGCTTATCTTTGATCGTAAACTGACCTTTATACCACACTTAAAGCAGCTTCGGGTCAAATGCACAAGAGCACTGAACATCCTCCGTGTTCTCTCTTCTACCAGTTGGGGGGCAGATCACTGTTCAATGTTAAAGGTATATCGTGCTCTTATTAGATCGAAACTCGATTATGGATCAATGGTCTATGGCTCTGCCAGACCCTCGGCCTTAAAGATGCTGGACCCCGTTCATCACCAAGGACTTCGACTCTGCACTGGGGCTTTCCGTACCTCTCCAGTTCAAAGTATATACATTGAATCTCATGAACCTTCTCTACACCTTCGCCGTTTGCAACTATCTTTACAATATACTTCGAAACTTCATTCCTTACCAAAGCATCCCACCTGGAAATGTGTTTTCCTTCCTCGGTGGGCAGTACTTTTTCAGAACAGACGATCTGTCATTGCTCCGTTTGGCCTTTGCATCCGGAAGCAATTGGATGAATTGGGTCTGTCCTTGGATAACATTGCATGTTCCACAGGTCGGCCCATCCCACCATGGCTTATTACAGCCCCAAATGTGACCTTTCTTTCAGTCACCTAAAAAGGCAGATACTCCAGATTGGAAGTACCGTCTTTTATTCAATGAATATCTTTCAAACAATCATTCAGTTCCTATTTATACAGATGGTTCCAAATCAGGTAATTCAGTGGGCTCTGCTATGGTTTGCTATGGGTCAGTAGTTGCACGCAGAATCCCTTCTACAGCTTCTGTGTTCACTGCTGAACTGTATGCCATATCTCTTGCCCTGGATCATATTGCAGCTGAGCAGTACTCCAACTGCACTATTTATACTGATTCGCTTAGTTCTATACTTGCCTTGGAATCGCTACACGTTAGCTCACATCCTATTCTCGCTGATATTCGTAACCGACTGGCCCGTTTCTCATTAGCAGCTACTTCAATCCAGTTTTCTGGATACCAGGCCATGTTGGTATTCGCGGGAACGAGCTTGCAGACATGGCAGCTAAATATGTCTGCTTCAGCACCATCACTCCTATGCCTATTCCGTACATGGACTATGGTGTTGTCTTCAAGGCTCGGCTCCGTGCCAGCTGGCAGTCCACTTGGAATGAGCAACGTGACAACAAACTTTTCAAATCAAACCCAAAATTGGACTTTGGCCATCTAGCTTCCGTAAAGTTTGGAAGGAGGAAGTTGTTCTCACTAGGCTACGCATTGGTCACAGTTTTTTAACTCATCATTTTCTTTTATCTGGAACTGATGCACCAATGTGTAATTTGTGTAACACTCAAATCACTATCAGCCACGTTTTACTTTCTTGCCATCGTTACAATTCTCAACGACGGCAATATTTTAAACATATTTTTTCCCAGGGTCAATCTGTAACATTGGACAGAGTTATTGGTGATGGTGACTCTGTCCACCTTGATAATGTTTTAATATTTTAATGGCCATTAACCTTTTTAATTGTGGTTCCTTTTTTACAGTTTTAATCTCTGTCATTCAATTTGACATTGGACAATGGCCAGAACATTAAATAACTCGACACCAGGACTGGAAAGGCCAACTTCAGGTGACTAACGCTCCTGTTTGAACAATCCGTTTGAACTACTCGTTAGTCATCCTGGCGAGTTGTTATTATACTTTTACTGCATATCATTTCACACTTTTACTAATTACCGTTTTAGTACTGGCCATATTGACTCATAACCCGGAACCAGGACTGGAAAGACCAACTTCAGGTGACTGACGGTGGTTTTTATACTTACCTGTTAGTCTTCCTGGCGGGTTACGATCATTACCATTCTGCTACAGGTAGTTCTTTACAACTTTGTTGACTGGATGTCAACACTGGGTTTTACGCCATTTTCTGTCTTAATTGCCGTTTTGCTTTTATCTTCAATTACTTCTACAAATTTTACTCCATTTACTTGACTTTATCCTTTTACTGGACATTTGGCTACTCATTATTACGATTTTGCGGAGTGTCTTTTAAAACTTTTACTTTCTTTTACATTTTGATAATAGCTGCTATGACACATAACCCAGAACCAGGACTGGAAAGGCCAACTTCAGGTGATTGACGGTGGTTCTTGAACTTACCTGTTAATCTTCCTGGCGGGTTATGATCATTACCTTTTTGCTAGAGTAAATACCTTACAACTTCTTATACTCTACCTTTTATCTTAACATTGTAGACTAGGTGTCAACATTGGTTTTATACTTTTTTGTTTTACCTTCAGTTCCATTTATGTCTATTACTACATTTATTTATTTATTTTTACATTTTTACCGAATGTCTGGCGCAGATAGCCTCGCTGCTTTGTGCCATAAAATACTAAATCAATCAATCAATCAATTCTAACTGAATTGAATAATTTGACTAGTAATATTAGCTTGCATATCTTTCGTATACACAGGTGTAAATTCTGTTAGAGATTTTTTTCATTACTAGTGACAGCTAACCCTTGTGTAGCTTTGACACGATATATATAATAAATAAACACGTTTTTACCTAATAACAAGACCTAGTTTCAATTTTTTTCAATTATGTTTTAAAATTTCTGTTGTGTTCTACTATGATATTATTGCATTGCATTCTTCTATGAATTTGTTGTGTTCTATCATATTTCTAGTGTTCTACTCTATATTTTTTTCTATAATATTTTACTGAGTGCTAATATACATCTGTTATATTTTACAATGGTTCTGTTGCTGCAGCTAAAAATTGCACACTATTTCTCTGTGACAGTACTGCAGATAAAAATTGCACACTATTTCTCTGTGACAGTACTACAGATAAAAATTGCACACTATTTCTCTGTGACAGTACTACAAATAAAAATTGCACACTATTTCTCTGTGACAGTACTACAAATAAAAATTGCACACTATTTCTCTGTGACAGTACTGCATATAAAAATTGCACATTATTTCTCTGTGACAGTACTACAGATAAAAATTGCACACTATTTCTCTGTGACAGTACCACAGATAAAAATTACACATTATTTCTCTGTGACAGTACTACAGATAAAAATTGCACACTATTTCTCTATGACAGTACTACAGATAACAATTGCACACTATTTCTCTGTGACAGTACTGCATATAAAAATTGCACACTATTTCTCTGTGACAGTACTACAGATAAAATTTGCATACTATTTCTCTGTGATAGTATTACAGTTAGATCTACAGTTTCATGCATATTTTTCATATAATTTTCACATATTTTAATGCATGTCACTCCAGAGTTGTTAAAACCTGTTAGAACTGTTTTATGTATTTGACAACAAATAACTATTCTGTGTTATCATGTTACATGTTTCTACTATTACAGTTGGCAGTGTACAAAGATGTGTTACATATTTGACTAGTACAGTTGACAGTGTACAAAGATCTGTGTTACATATTTGACTAGTACAGATGACAGTGTACAATAATTTGTTTTACACGTTTGTACTATTACAGTTGACAGTGTGCAATGATCTTTGTTACACGTTTTAACTAGTACAATTGGCAGTGTACAATGATCTGTTACATGTTTGTACTTATACGATAGTGTACAATGATCTGTGTTTTGACTAGTACTGTTCACCCTCACTGTAGATGTACACGCTTATAGCTGGAATCAAGTTTTGATTAACGTATTTCCTAATGTACAAGAAATGAAGAAAATTAGAAACGTTTGTCTGAAATCAGAAATTCTAAAATTGTGCTGTCGTTTAGTCGGCCATGTTTTCCATGGTTATTAATTAGGTATACTTTATTCTCTCTTCATAGGTCTCAATAGTTAGACTTGCTAACCATCTGACATGTTTGAGTCATTTCTTTAGTTCAATGTGATCACTATTTTGTTACGAAAACTGACATAAAATTAGGTCAGTTAACACTTACCTCACTTAGATCCGTGCAGCACTGGACACGCCCCGTGACGGGTCATCTCGTCTCCTTCCCCATTTCTTTTTAAATTCCACCAGAACGCAACAGATCCCTGGAAAGAGTATAGGTAGTGTTTCTTAAAAGTTAGTATAGGTAGTGTTTTTTAAAAGTATTTTTGTCTATGAATTTCCCGAACTTTTCAGTTTGGTTACTTCATCATACATCCGATTGTATTTAAACTGTTCATAATATTAAGGTTTTTGTTATGATAATAATACAAGAATGGCATTAATAAACGTAAAATAAATGTAACTATACCTTCTTTGGCCACACCACAGTTCCGGCATAAGTAAAAGCAGTGGCTCCACCAGCCTCGACATCAAATAGCTGAAATTAAAATGTACATCTGTTACTAATAGCGTAATTTATCTGTCCCGGCATGGCCAGGTGGGTTAAGGCGAGTGACTCCTAATGTGAGGGTCTCGGGATCGCATCTCCCTCACTGTGGGAGCGTTATAAATTAACGATCAATCCCACTATTCGTTGATAAAAGAGTAGCCCAAGAGTTGGCGGTGGGTGGTGATGACTCTAGTTTTACACTGCAAAATTAGGAACGGCTAACGCAGATGGCCCTCGAGTAGCTTCGCGCGAAATTCAAAAACAAACTCATCGCACTGTTTTCGTAATGAAAACTAAAAAAATGTATTAGTCTTTCCAGCCCACAAATGGTGATTTTTACAGCAATATTGTTGTTGTTAGGCCTAAAAACTAACGAGATATTTATGAATAGTTCACTGATATGTTTAAAAACGAAATATTAGCTTTCTTAAGAAAAGAAAGTATTTTGTTTGTTAAAAATGGAATAGTTACTTAAAATAATATTTCATAGAACATTTATAAAAATATTTCGTTTGTAAGGTCTACAAAATGAAAAAAAACATAACTGAATAAAGAGTCATTTTAAAAATATATTAGACATCGGCTACTTAACGGAAAGAATATGAAGAAATATTCTTCTGTTTTTCCCTCACAAAAATATTTCTATCATACCTGAAAGATGCTTTGACGTTAAGATAAAACAACAACAAAATGTTATTGTTTCTCTAAACTTTAAACAGACATTATATCTTTATAAACAGACAGAAAGACTAGTTGGAATATTTAAATCAAATTAGGCCATGATAGGTTTAGTTCTGTAGTTTGTGTTAAGTAATTAACAAATATTTAAAATTATTAACTTACATAAAACATCCACGTTGCTATCCGATCTCCAGCCCGGTATTCAAATCCTTGAAACTTTGAAGTAAAACAATATATATGTATATATTTCCTTCCATAACCTACATCTTATATTAAAAAGATGCAATTATAAACTACAAATCTAATAACAATGTTTGGATATTTCTCAGCAAATCATGTTTTATACAGAAGTTAATAGCATTGTTTCTAGGTAACAAGCAATACAATAAGTTAGTTTCTAATTGTTTGTTTGACTTCAAGCAAAGTTAATATGGACTATCTGCTGTGTACATTGCGGGAAATCGAACCCTGTATTTTAGCAGTGTAGTTTTGTAGACTTACTAATGCACTTATTTCTGAGAAATGTGTGAACTAATCTGATTTTGAATTTCTACAAATCACTTTTTCATCTCTTATGAATATTTTTCTCGAACATCAACTTATAGCTGCAGAATTACAATCTTTAAAACTTCAAACTTGTCTTGTAAAAATTTCACTCATCTTACTTATATTTGTTTTATTACTTTCCAAAGTTTGATTTTGTTGAGACATGCACGGCTAATGAAAACTCTGACCCAGTACAGTTGCATGGTCATTACTCACCTCCATAAACTAATCTCTTAGGGTCAAACTTGACCTAGTATATGGCGTCTCAGACAGTGCATTATACAGTTTGCGCTCTCTTACTTGCCAAAAACACTGGGTCTTTGAGGCAGAGAGTGTATTATAAGAGTGACAATCAAACACCACTGTTTCAGCAAAGCAGTCTATGAGTTTGCGGTTGGCTGCGTTAACTAGTTTATCACTTCAAAATTAGCCTGAAGTAACTTTACAAGAAATTTAATAAATAAACAATCTCATCACTCAAAACATCTGGGAAACATAAAATTATACCAAGTTTATTACTAGATTTCGAATGAAGAAAAGTCTTATCTCTTAATTAAGATATTCATACCATGAATGCATTCATTCCAGCACTTTGTAGATGGTCCTGATGTGATACGTAGTGACCACCAATCCCATAGTTTGCGACCTAAAAATAACATAGAAAACTCTTTTATACGGGGATGAAACAACATGTCAACAGTTTAATAAAACATGTAACTAAACTAGAAAATTGACCCAAAATGAAATTAAAGCAAGTAAACATGACTGAAACACTGAATTACATAGGAAACTTCCCAGTGCTTACAGAGAAAATAATAAATCACAGTCATGAGTAACAACTAACGAAATTCATGTCAAGGTCATAAAAAGGTAATAAAAGAAATGCTACTTATCACGAGTAACAATTAACAAAACTTGTGTTAAAGTCATACGATTTTAACTATAGAAACGTTACATATCACGGTTTTAAGTGACTGTCAAGTTTTATGGTGCCCCATTCTTTATACTGGCGATTGTTGGCGATACATTTCAACAATAAACAGACGGCGCTCAACCTACTTGTTTTATTGTAATATATTAAAAACAAGCGAATCATATGTACACAAAAAGCTGTTAATTATTGAACAACGCATCCTTCTTGCTAACCTATAATATTCTGAATTTCGTTAATTAATCAACTATATATCCTACCTGGTAACTATTATACATCTCGTTAATTAATGAAAAATATATTTTACCCGGTAAGTTACACAATTCTGAATCTCCAAAATTAGTGAACAAAATTTACTTGGTTAGCTACAGCAGTATCAGCCTCATTAATACATCAATAATATATTCTACCAGGTAAGTTCCAGTGTTGTGTCTTAACCTCTAGTATTTGGAACGTCGTCAATTCATCAGTGATATATTCTACCAGGTAAACTAATGTTTTCTGAATTTCGTTCATTAATCAGTAATATATTAACCTACATGGTAAGCTATAATATTATGAATTTCGTTAATTAACAAAGGGAATATTATCATATCCAGTAAGTTACAGAGTTGTGAATGTCTTTAATTTATCACTAAAAACATTACCTTACAGGATAAGCTACAAACTTCTGAATAATGTTAATTAATGACGAATATATTATCCAACGAACTTAGGCACACTATTCGAAACCTCCATAAATAAACAAAAAATACCATTCACTGTAAGTTATGGTTTCCATTAAATCATCAACAATATTCCCTACAATCAGTGATGTCGAGAAACCCACTTGTTGAGAAATTTATATGCAAAAACGGCTTGTTTGGGTTGAGAAAATATTTTACATAGAAGAGCGAACAACGTTTCGACCTTCTTCGGTCATCGTCAGGTTCACAAAGAAAGAGGTAACTGACCGGAAGCTGACCACATGTTTGAAAGGGGTTGTGTAACTGTGTGTCGAAATGTAGAGGGCGGCATTAGATGTTTGAATATATAATATATATTAATTAAATATTTTAATATTTTATATTTTAATATATTTTAATTTTATATTCCTTAATTAAATATTTTCTCAACCCAAACGAGCCGTTTTTGCATATAAATATTCCCTACAGCCCAACATGGCCAGGCAGTTAGGGAGCTCGAACCGCAATCTGAGGGTTGTGGGTTTGAATCTTTGTCATACCAAGCATTCTTATCCTTTTATCCATGGGAGCATTATAATGTAATGGCCAATCCCACTTTTCTTTGATAAAAGTAGCCTAAGATGTGGCGGTGGGCGATGATGACTAGCTACCTTCCCTCGAGTTTTACACTGCTAAATTAGGAATGACAAGCGCAGATAGCTCTAATGTAGCTTTGCGCAAAACTCAGAAAACAAACAAATATTTCCAAGCTACAGTATTCTGAATCTCGACAATTACCGTGTTTCTCCGAAAATAAGACAGGGCTTATATTAATTTTCACTCCAAAATATGACACTAGGGCTTATTTTCGGGGGATGTCTTATTTTGATATATTAAAAAAATGAAGTTACAAAGTAAAAATTATAAGACGTCTAAATAAATAGAAATTACGAAAACATTCAGAAACTCAATTTGATCAATACTTAAACAAACTAATTAACTAACTATTAAACTAATTAATAAATTAATTTTTTTTATTTCTTTCCTCTTCCTGCCACTCTTAACTAGGGCTTATTTTAAGGGTAGGGCTTATATTAAAACTATCCCCAAAAATCACACTAGGTCTTATTTTATGGGTAGGTCTTATTATCGGAGAAACACGGTAATCAAAAAGTATCCAGTAATTTTATTCCCAGTGTGCCCCTCAAAAAGAAAGGTACACCTTTCGAAAGCGTTCGGGTTATAAGATTTTGATTATTTTTTTACCTGGTAAGCTACAGCATTTTGGACCTCCTTAATTAATTAATAATATATTATCCTATACTGATATTCTGAATGTCGTGAATTCATCAGTAAATACTAAATAGGGTGAGCTACAGTATTCTAAATATCATGAATTGTAAACAGTATATTACCCTATTTACCAGCTATATTATTATGAATGTCATTAATTAATCAACAGGCTAGCCCATCTAATAAGAAAAAGTATTCTGAATTTAATTGATTAATCAAAAATATATGGCATCAGGTAACCTATACTATGCTGAATTGTCATTTAATGGACAATATATCCTACCAGGTAAGGTACAATATTCTAAACCTCGATAAATAAACAAAAGTATATCATACCCGATAAGCTATGATTTTTTTTAATCTGGTTAATTCATCAACCATATAGATTATCCTACCTGGTAAACTACAATATTTGTAAACTCGTTCATTAATCAACAATATATCCTACCTGGTAAACTACAATATTTTTAATCTCGTTCATTAATCAACAGTGTATCCTACCTGGTAAACTACAGTATTTTTAAGCTCGTTCATTAATCAACAACATATCCTACCTGGTAAACTATAGTATTTTTAATTTCATTTATTAATCAATAGTGTATCCTACCTGATAAACTACAATATTTTAAAACTCGTTCATTAATCACCAATATATTCTACCTGGTAAACAACAGTAATTTTAATCTCATTCATTAATGAAAAGTGTACCATACTTAGTAAACTATAGTATTTTTAATCTCATTCATTAATCAACAATATATCCTACCTGGAAAACTACAATAATTTTAATTTCGTTTATTAATCAACAGTGTATTCTACCTGGTAAACTACAGTATTTTTAAACTTGTTCATTAATCAACAATATATCCTACCTGGTTAGCTACAGTATTTTTAATCTCATTCATTAATCAACAATATATCCTACCTGGTAAACTACAGTATTTTAAATTTCGTTCATTAATCAACAGTGTATCCTACCTGGTAAACTACAATATTTTTAATTTCGTTCATTATTCAATAGTGTATCCCACCTGGTAAACTACAGTATTTTTAATCTTGTTCATTAATCAACAGTGTATCCTATCTGGTCATGTACAGTATTCTGAATCTCATTTATTAATCAACGATATATTCCACCTGGTAAGCTTCAGCTTCTTCCTTACTGTACTTTGTAGCCAACCCTGTAATCATTGCAACTCAATGGTCCAATTTTACAATAATTGGATCATTTTCTTTCGTCAACCAAGAGCTAGAAGGTACAGAAAAATATTCTTGTGAAACAAATATAGTAAATTTATTTCATCACCAAAAGAAACTTCCCTCTAATTATCTGATTAATTACTTGGTCTTTATAATATCTCTGTTCATCTACTTTACTATTAATATGTTTTGCTGAGAAATACTGTGGCAACAAATCTAGTAAACATTTATGATTTTCTTTACCATCCAAGCGACCAAACTGTCTCACAAGACGTAACTTTTAGATATGTACATGTTAGAACAACAGTAGGTCTTTTAAAGTATTACTTTACAACACAAAACACAGAGAGAAGTTCCTTACAATACATTATATTATCCATCACACAACAACAACAAGGATAGTCTATCACAGTACAACAACAGTGGATTAGTCTATCACAGTACAACAACAGTAGAGTAGTTTATTACAGTACAACAACAGTGGAGTAGTTTATCACACAATAACAAGAGTAGTCTATCACAGTACAACAACAGTAGATCAGTCTATCACACAATAACAAGAGTAGTCTATTACAGTACAACAACAGTGGAGTAGTCTATCACACAATAACAAGAGTAGTATATCACAGTACAACAACAGTGTATTAGTCTATCACACAATAACAAGAGTAGTCTATCACAGTACAACAACAGTAGATTAGTCTATCACAGTACAACAACAGTAGAGTAGTCTATCACAGTACAATGACAGTGTAGTAGTCTATCACAGTACAACAACAGTGGAGTAGTCTATCACACAACAACAAGAGTAGTCTTTCACAGTACAACAACAGTGGAGTAGTCTATCACAGTACAACAACAGTGGAGTAGTCTATCACAACAAGTAGTCATCACAGTAGTCATCACAAACAACAATGAGTAGTATATCACAGTACAATGACAGTAGAGTTTTCTCTCATTATACAGCAACAATAAAAAAGTTAATCTTAAAACAACAACAACAGATAATCCCCTCCCAGTACAACAACAATGGATTAGTCCTTCATTATACAAAATAAAGAAGTCCATCTCTTCAAATTGTTACACTAATACATAGACAATTCAATCAATAACCATTAAACGAGGTGATAAACCTCTAGTTGTTAAATATTCATCCACTGTCGACATACTCACTTGTATCTTGAATACACACCTTGCACTTGTTCACATAAGAGAAGCTTCAAATTCACCACTGATACCATAGTGAGAAGACCTATGAAGCTATAAGGAACGAATGATAATGTTCAGATTACAATATTACACAAGGAGGAAAGACTGGTAGTATTGAAATTACAAAACTACAATGGCTGGAATGACTGATAGTGTACACATCTTAGGTTTACTATTGAAGGAAAGATTGATGGTGCACAGATCTCAGGTTTACTATTGAAGGAAAGATTGATTGTTTACAGATCTCAGGTTTACTACTGAAAAAAGATTTATATTGCACAAACCTTGGGTTTACTATTGAAGGAAAGATTGATTGTTCACAAATCTTAGGTTCACTATTGAAGGAAATATTGATTGTGTACAGATCTTAAGTTTAATATTGAAGGAGATTTATAATGTACAGACATACGTTTTTTTTTTATTACAGTGTTCAATCGTCAAGTATACAGTGTAAGAAATGTTATCGCTAAAGTATATTTGCCCATTCTTTCTAAATGAATTGTGACATTTTGTATAACTACTTTTGCGAAGAATATTGATTATTAATCCTTAAGTTCATATGCTAAAATGTTTAAATTCTTACTGTAACTTGACTAATATTCTTTAGTCTTTGAATTTCTTGGTCACTTATGACATCGTGGAGTTGAACAATATAAGGTTTGTGGCTCTTTTCCTCTAACTTAATTGGTTGTATTAGCAGATACGGATGATGACCACTGAAATAAACACTTGAGATCCTTATCCCATTTTAAAGGCTGTGACAAAAACATCATATATTACAATAAAAAATACTGTATTTTAATTTTATTGTGAGTAAATTAATTATTTTATAGTATGAACACTATTAATACTAAAAAATTCACATTTACATTAGGTATGAGTTAATATGTACCAGTTTTAAACAGAGTAGATGGATGTAATTAAAGGCAGTAGATACTTAAAGGTAAATAAAGATATCCAGATGTCAATAAAGTAGGAAACATTGAATGCAGTAGACACATGTATATAAATAAAGTAAGAAACAGTAGACATTTAAATTTGAATAAAATGAGAAACATTGATCACGTGTATTGAAAAAAAGAGAGTAGAAAAATATGCATAAATAAAATTAAAACAGTAGACAAATGTAAATGAATAAGTAGACAAGTGCATTTCAATGAAGTAAGAAACATTAAAAAGTATATGTAAACAAAGAATACACACATGTATACGAATAAAGTAAGAAACAGTAGAGACCTACATGTGAATGAAGTAAGAGACATTGAACACGTATATATGAATGAAGTAAGATACATTAAACAAATTCTTGTAAAGAGAGAAGTATAAATCAATAAGGTAAGAAACACGAGACAACTACATGTATGAATAAATAAAGACATCTACATGGGAATAATGTAAGACACTTGTGAATGAAGTCATTGACAATGAACACTAATCCATGCTAATTTTTCTTACATTAAGGCTACTTATGTAACTTACAGTAAAAAACATGCTCATATTTGGTATAATAAAACAGCATATTTACGATGCTCCTTTAAAGCTGGTTCCTGTTTCTAATATACAGATTTACTTAAAACATATATCTATTACCCTGAGTTGTTCTCCACGACACAGTCTGTTGAATTGTTCCTTTTCTATTACAGGATCAAGATTGTCAACAAAAGACACTGGCTTGAAATTCATTTCATAAGACATATAGTTTCTATCACTAAAGGAAACAGAAACAGTCTTCCAAGTTGTTTCTATAATAAATCAGAAAATGTTTAGCAAGGGATAACAGAAAGTTTTGGATATTTCTGGTAGCTACACCAACAACTAAACAGCTACAGTTAATCCATTACTGATAGTTACACCAACATCTAAACAGCTACAGTTAATCCATTACTGATAGTTATACCAACATCTAAACAGCTACAGTTAATCCATTACTGATAGTTACACCAGCAACTAAACAGCTACAGTTAATCCATTACTGACAGGTACACAAGCAACTAAACAACTATAGTTAGTCCATTACTGAAAGTTACATTAGCATAGTCCCCTCGGTGTGAATTCCTGTACGTGGTGAGAGGACCTCCCAGGGAAGGTTTTCTTCTTTCAGTTTACCTCCTCTGAAATCTAAACATTGAAGGAGGAGAGGATCTTGGTGGTTGATGGGACTAACCCTAACACACCATTTTGGCTATGAATTCCTGTAAACTGGTTAGGGTCAACCAAGTACCAGTGTTGGATGCTCTCAACAGGTGTTATGGACATTATATCTGATGCTGGTGTTTGGACATAGTGCTCGCGAAACCCTGGAGTTGCTGTAGTGTTATTGTTTAGCATTGTAGTGCATCCAATGGTGGGTGGGGGTCAGTGAGTACTGAAAAATTCTTTTCTTATTATGGTTCCTGCAAATAAAAACTTAAATAAAATAGTGGAAAAGCAGTCCATTGGAAAATGACCATGTTTTGAAGATTTTATAGCAATCTTCAACACTTGTAACAGCTGTACCTCATTTTCTTATACTACATTCTCTTTCAGACAAACATTTAGGGCAAATGTGTTCCTTTTTTATTCAGAAGAGACTAAAGAGACTTGCTGGCTCTCCGAAATCATTCAAAAAACTTTGCTCTGGTGACATGTTGGTGGAAACATCCACATCTAAACTCCTCTTACATTCAAAGGCGATTGGGGATATATCTATTGAAGTTATGCCCCATGCTACTTTGAATTCACCATGAGGAGTTATTGTTGAGAGGGGTTTGAAGAACATCCCTTAGTCGGAGATTCTCGCTGGTTTCTCCACCCAAGGAGTTTCTGCAGTGAAGCATATCTCTACTCTTAAAGATGGAATTATGATGCCGACCAATGTCCTTATTTTAACATTTACATCACTGCGTCCACCTGCCACCATCAAGGCAGATTATTTTAAACTGCAAAATACGGCCATACATTCCAAACCATCTCAAATGTTTCCAGTGACAGCAGCTCGGTCACTCGAAGACATCATGTTGTGGTTCCTTGATGTCTGCTTGTAATGGCCAGAACTATGATGCCTATGAGTGTGAAACGGACCCTCATTTCGTCAGTTGCAATGGCTCTCACCCATCCTACTTTTGTTCTTGCCCTAAATGGTTGGAAGAAAAGAGGTGCAGCGTTTGAAGACGATTCAAAACATTACTTACCCTGAGACTCGAAAGTTGCTGTCCACCATTTCATCTCAGATGTATGCTGCTGCACTTCGTTCCACTACTACAGTTGGAGTGCAGTCTGATCTCTCTGTGCCTCCAAAAGAATCATTCTCAAACCAGATGATCTCCATGGTTAAAAAGTTCATGAACAAATGTCAACACCCATCTCTGTTCGTAACATTCATTCCAGCAAACCCCAAGATCCACTTCCTTTGGTTCTAGGCACAGATATTTCCTCGGGTACATATCCTTCTCCCGCACCAAGATGCAAAACGATTATTCGTTCATGTCCTCAATGGTTGAAATCCTCTTCCAGCAACAAAGACCTGCCCAATCGACCCAGGGCAGGATCCATGGAGATCGACAGACCCCCCTTGAATAAATAAAATAAAGAAAAAGACATAGTCGAAAACAGAAGGGCTCTTCACCCAATTCTTCTACACATAAATAAAACTATCCATCTTGACACAATGAAACTGTCGAAGTTTACGTTCTAATCTGGATGACATCAAACCACTGACTGCTTCCTACCATTCTGTTTGTCTTTCCTTATAGGAAACATTTCTGAAAACAGCTGATACAGTCACCTTTCGGCAGTTTTCTTTGTACAGAAATGAGAGGCTGTGTGATGGACGAGTGTATGGAGGGGTGGCACTGTTGGTTGATCAGCATGTGCCCACTCTGTCTTCCATTTGACACACCCTTGAGGCCGTAACCATCCATGTTTCCTCGGGTCGTACCACCACTGTTTGTTCTCTCTATCTGTTGCCTGGAGAGATCTGTGATCAAGTAAACCTTGAAGCTCTCATTGAACAGTTGCCATCTCCCTTTTTTCATATTGGGGAACTTAATTGGACATCATCCCTCTGTGAAAGTGCTGATATTAAAAGGAGGTGTTGTTCTGTAGAGTGTATGCTCTCTGATCACAACCTTTTCTTTTAAATACTAGTTCTTCTACTTATTATCATGCACCTAGTCAGTCCTTTACTGCTATTGATCTCTCAATTTGCTTCCCTTCATTATTCTCCCATTTTCATGGAGTGTTGACAGTAATCCACAAGACAGTGATCATTCTCCTATAGTTTTGAGAGAGACTGACTATGGCAACTGGCCCTCTTTCACTGCTGTTGCACAACTTGATCCTGCCATCGTCTGTAAGCCGTCAATAGACGACTGTGTGGCAGAAGTAACCGACTGTATTATATAGGCAGCTGTTCAAGGTATTCCTAAAACCTTGACACGTTTCTCACGATATTCTCGTCCGTGGTAGAATTCTGCCTGCCATATGGCACAGAAGGCTAAAATATGGGCCTGGGATACTTTCCGTAGATATCCCACACTCTCAAGCTACATCGCTTTCCAGCAGCTACGTGCCCATGCTCGGTGGGTAAGATGTCAAAGCTAGAAGAAATCTTGGATTATATTCACAACCAACATATCTTCTACCACCAGTTCCAAAGTCATATTAGATAAGATTCAAAAGGTCAGTGGGCAGTATAATTCTGTCCCTCTCTATCTTGCTCTCTGATGGCCAGGAAGTAGCTGATACCAGGAGCATCACCAATACTCTAGTTGAAAGCTTTTGCCAGGTATCTAGCACTTCTGCTTCATCTTCACCTTCTTAGCCATTAAAACGTAGGCAGAGCGATTACATCTTTCCTTTGAAGTGATTGTCTCTACGCCTATAATCGCTACTTTACACTGGTGGAACTCAAACTGGCCCTTCATCGGTCTGACAGAACATCGGTCGGACCTAACGATGTTCACTACGAGATGTTGTGTCGTCTATCTTCTGCTTCTCTTGCAATTTTATTGTTTTAACTGGATCTGGTAGGAAAATGGTTTTCTTGATGCCTGAAGCTGGGCAATTGTCCTACCTTTCTTTAAGCCTGGGAAGGATCCCAAGATTCCTTCAAACTACCATTCAATTGCTTTTATGAGCTGTCTCTGTAAGACCTTAGGAAGAAGGTTAATGTTCGTCTTGTTTTAGTCCTCGAATCAAACAACCTCCTCTCGCCCACCCAATGTAGGTTCCGACGACAACGCTCCACAATGGACCACCTGATTCGACTTAAAACGTCAATCAAAGAAGCCTTTATCCAACTACAACATCTTGTATCTGTATTCTTTGTTCTTGATAAGGCTTATGATACTACATATAGGTATGGCATTTTACGAGACCTTCATTTATACGGGTTTCATGATCGTTTGCCAATTTTATTATTATTTTTAATTGACATGCGATTCCAAGTTCATGTTGGTTCGACACTTTCCCATTCTTTTCTACAGGAGCTTGGAGTATCTCGGGCTGTGTTTTGAGTGTACTACTTTTCAAAATAAAGATAAATGCCATCACTGAACATTTCCATGTTATTGTTCAAACTGGCTCTATGTCAACGACTTTCACAACTCAGTCATCAAACATGAGGTATAGTGAGCAGCAGCTACAGACTGCCCTGAATTGTTCACTGAAGTGGACCACAGCAAATGGTTTTAACTTCTTTCTCTCTAAAACCGTTAGAGGAAAACACAACCCCAGTTGGGATGCTTTTTCAGAACAGACGACCTTCCATTGTTTCTTGGCCTTCGTATCCAGGCGCAGTTGGATGAATTGGGTCTGTCCTTGGTTGACATTGCTGTATCCACTGGTCAGCCAACCTACCATGGCTATTTAAAATCCCCCAATTTGACCTTTCTTTAAGTCATCTAAGATAAGCGGATACTCCAGATTGGAATTACTGTCTGTTGTTTGCTGAACATCTTTCGAACTATCTTCCATTCCTATTTATACAGATGGTTCGAAATCAGGTGACTCTGTGGGATCTGCCATGGTTTGGTGTGGTTCGATGGTTGTGCACAGAAACCCCTCTACAATTTCTGTGTTCAATGCAGAATTATACTCCATTTGTCTTGCCCTGGATCACATAGAAGCTAAGCAGTACCACAGCTAAGTCTGTTTGTTCTGGCACTATCACTGCTGTGCCTGTTCCATACATGGACTATGGTCCTATATTCAAGGCTCGGTTCCGTGCCATTTGGTAGTCGACTTGGATTAAGCAACGTGAAAACAAGTGGTTTCCAAATAAAACCCTATATTGGACTTTGGCCGTCTTGCTTCCATAAAAATCGGAAAGAGGAAGTTGTTCTAGCTAGATTACGCATTGGTCACAGTTTTTTAACTCATTGTTTTCTTTTATCTGAAGCTGATGCACCAGTTTGTGTAACACTTAGGTCACAATAAGTCACATTTTACTTTCTTGCCATCGTTACGACTCTCAATGACGGCACTGTTTTAAACATGTTTTGTCCCAAGGTTTATCCACAACCTTTAGACAGTGTTATTGGCGATAGTGACACTGTCCACCTTCATTAGTTTTTAAAGGCCATTAATCTTTTTAATTCTGTTTTAAGTTTTGTAAATTAGAGCTTTTTTAATGTGATTCCATTTTAAGAATTAAAGTACATCTAGTTTGAAATGAAATTAGAAAATTGCCATAACATCAAATAACTTGAAACCAGGACTGGAAAAGCCAACTTCAGGTGTCTAAACGCTGCTGTTTGAACTACCCGTTAGTCATCCTGGCGAGTTATAATAATTACAATTATGCTACAGAAAGTCCTTTACAATTTGTATTACTGTAGTTTTCTCTTACCAAACAAACTAATCTACCTTAGCATACTAAACAACTACAGTTACTCCACTGTTCATAGTTGCTCCAAAACAACTACAGTTAATCCATTACTCACAGTTACACGAGCATCTGAACAGCTACAGTTAACACCATTAACATCACTAACTGTCTTTTCCATTAGTAAGTTGTAAAAAAAAACTCCCACCTTCATCATATGTTTCTAGTGGCACTTTGTCATGCTGAAAATCAACATAAATAAGGAATTTAAGTTGATAATATCTTTATGAAAAACAACAGTTTGTGTTGTTTGAACCGAACATGTATATAAGATAAACTACATTCTTAATTATAATAAGGTTCGTTTTATAAAAGATTGGTATTGATGGATAAAGTACAAAACTAAAGATTGGTTTTGACGGATAAAGTACAAAACTAAATATTGGTATTGACAGATAAAGTAATAAACTAAAGATTGGTATTGGCAAATAAAGTACAAAACTAAGGATTGGTATTGACGGATAAAGTACAAAACTAAAGATTGGTATTGATGAATAAAGTACAAAACTAAAGATTGGTTTTGACGGATAAAGTACAAAACTAAAGATTGGTATTGATGGATAATTCAAAACCAACAAACAATTATTTCCCTAAAATTTGAAAATGTAGTTGTTTAAACTGTCATAACGTTTGACATTCCGAGTCAACAACTAGAACATTGTGAAATTTTATAAAGCTGGTGTAACTGTTTAAGCAGAAAACTAAATCTAATTATAAAGTCAGGAGAAGTGGAACGAGACGTGAACAGTTATTATAATCATCGTGAATAAAAATGTTTCAAGGTATGACCAGACATTCTATGATAATCCTGGCTTACTCTACTTCATAAATAATTGCAATGTGTAATCTTATTTCAACAACAGCAAGGAGTTTTCCTTATCACGTTTTACAGAGTTTGCTATAAGGAAACAACTACAGGATATGAACAGAACGTTGAACAGAGAGGTCAAAGAAACGTTACGATAATTTCAACAACCAAAAACCATGAAAATGCGGTTTCATTTCTTGAAATTTAGAATATGAGTAACAGTGTGATAAAAAATCTGTTGATAACCAACCACTTGGTAAAGTTTGTGTAGCCATACGAGACGTCTTCATAGCGTGAAAAGTAATTTTGTACTTTTTTACTTTAGATATCAGGTGAATTTCTAAATCTAGAATATGAAAATTACCTATAATTCTAAGACTTGTGGAGAAACTTGTTTGTTTATACCTGTCTGTGTTGTAACTAACACATGTTAATAACAGAACAATTAAATACAACATATGTCAGTAACAGGATATTTAAATACACGTTGATAACAGCGTATTTAAACACCATAAACGGTAATAACAGAACAGTTACACACAACAGACATTTTTGACAGGATAATTAAACACAACACATATTATAAACAAGATAGCTAAAAACAACACACACGTTATCAAAAGGATAGTTAAATAGAACATTTTACTAACATGACACTTAAATACAGCGCATATGCTTAAAATAATATTTAAATACACTAACTGTAGGCCTGGCATGGCCAAGCGCGTAAGGCGTGCGACTCGTAATCCCAGGGTCGCGGGTTCGCGCCCGCGTCGCGCTAAACATGCTCGCCCTCCCAGCCGTGGGGGTGTATAATGTTACGGTCAATCCCACTATTCGTTGTTAAAAGAGTAGCCCAAGAGTTGGCGGTGGGTGGTGATGACTAGTTGCCTTCCCTCTAGTCTTACACTGCTAAATTAAGGACGGCT